>NW_026000057.1:7772018-7887957 GCF_001458135.2 Marmota marmota marmota | reverse complement strand
GCCCGCCTGACAGCTACTACCCGGCGCAGCGCTAATGGGCGCAGCCGCGGCACTCGTTCCTCCGCCTGGAAGCGTAAACGCGCAGGCCAAAAACTACAAAGGAAGGAGAGTCAAGGGCAGGGAGCACATCCCCTACTCGCCTCCCCGTGAGACGCCGAGGCCAAGCTAGGCAGAAATCCGAAACAGCGTGGAGTTTGGGCACAAGATTTATTATTATTATTATTATTATTATTATTATTATTATTATTATTATTATTTTAAAAATACAGCAGATGTGTTGCTTTATTTAAAAATTCTTTGAGAAAACAGCCTTCACACTTCCCATTGCAGATTCGCTAATATGGCAGGTTCAGTGACTGAATCAAGGAGTTATCAGAAGTTCCTGGGTTCTGAGGGATGGATATGATCAACAAATATTTATTGAGAGTATGCCATGTGCTAGGCATTATCTAGTGGATATAAAATTTTTGTTGGTTATATGCAAGAGGGATCATCTAAATGTCACTTGGAATAGAAAAACTCAAGCAGGTCAGGCAGAAAAGCAATGTTCTTTGCTCTCTACGCTGAACCACACAGGTTAACAGTACAATTTAGAGTTGCCTTTTAGCCAAGTGGCAACTCCTTCCTCTGCTCAACACCTTATTTAGCATAATTTGTTTAAATGAGACTCCTTTAGATACTAGGTATTGAACCCTGGGGCACTTAACCACTGAGCCACATTCCCAGCCCTTTTTATTTTTATTTTGGGACAGGGTCTGCCTGTGTTGCTGAGTTGTTGAGACTGGCCTCAAACCAGCAATCCTCCTGCCTCAGCCTCTCCAGTTGCTGGAATTACAGGAGTTCACCACTATGTTGGGCAGTGATCTTTACATAAGAAATTTAGCTTGAATTTTCCTGGTTTTGCTCCATCTTACTTTATTTCTCAAAGTCCTTGGCTTATCTTCACTTTGGCCATAAACTTATATTTTTAAAGGCAGTGTTCCAGTGCCTCCATTACCTATTACATAAAGGATGCCTAGGAGCCTTTTAGACTGCATTGTGCTGGGACTTTCTGCTGTCTCATGTTTTCATTCCAGTTCACTCTGTGCCAAGCATTTCTCCCAGAAGTAAAAGTGATGAAACAACTATTTTCCAGCCTGGTGACTATAGACTTGAGTTTTTGAAATGAAGCATATTTTTTTTAAAAAAAAATCACTATCTTTAATGATTATAAATCATTATATTTTCTATTAAGCTTTAATGGGAAAGGTTATAAAGCAGAAAGGTTCACAAAGGTGCGCTCCATGCCTACCCCATAACCTGCTCCCAGACTGGAAAAGGGGCTCAGCCACATTTTTCTCAGTTGTTTCATGGTGGAAGTTTTGCTGCCCTTTTCACCCACGGTTCTTATAGCACTTTGCAGATATATCAATGACTTCTTCACAAATATATATGAGGAAATTATTAAAACCACCTCTTTGGGTTCATGAAATTCAAGTTTAGTTCATTGGTTTAATTGCAAGTTAACTTTTTAAGTGAAAATACCAGACACATGAAGAAAAATTCATATATGTATGCTTTTATTATATAGAATTTACAGCATACTTTTTTTTTTCTTTTCCCACGAGAAAACCATGATTCTTCCTTCCCATTGGGACATTTAACTTCCAAAGTGTCTAGGACCACATTTCATGAAAATTTGCTATATTCCTAATTATATTCAGTTATGTCATTTGCTGGCTCATCTGCAATAACTGTTAAAATGAAAATAACACAAACCATTAAAATCATTTAGCAAATATTTTCATAGGAATTTGATATCTTTTTCTATTAAATCTTCCTGAGAAGAAAATCTAGGTAACTAATTTTATCCCTATCTGGGAGGGAACACAGAGCCACATTATTTCCACACTTATTTTAATAATATCAAAAGTGAGGGCTGGGCTGTAGCTCAGGGGCAGAGCACTTGCCTAGCATGTTCGATCCTTAACACCATATACAAATAAAATAAAGGCACTCTGTCCATCTACAACTACAAAAAACATTTTTTTTAAAGTGAAAGACAGGCTGGGGATGTGGCTCAAGCAGTAGTGCGCTCGCCTGGCATGCGTGCGACCCGGGTTTGATCCTCAGCACCACATACAAACAAAGATGTTGTGTCCGCCGAAAACTAAAAAATAAATATTAAAAAAGTTCTCTCTCTCTCTTAAAAAAAAAAAAAGTGAAAGGCAATGGAAAAATACTATATTACTCTCAGTTTGCTTCCATAGAATTCAATTTTCCAAACCCAGTATAAAATTTGCCCTTTGTGCCTAGGCTTTATCTTATTTATTTATTTTCTCTTATTTTTTTTTGTCATTTAAAATTTAAATATATATATATTTGTCTAATAATCAACCATGATTTTAGTGTTGTCTTCTCAGTAGCACATTAAATGTTTGTACAAATACTGAATGTGACAAACTATGCTCATGTCATTATAAATGTTAGATTAAAATAATAACAGATATACTTAAAGGATAATAAAAGTTTCATAATGATTAATAGGAAGTTATGACCTAAAGAAACAAATTCTAGAAAAGGAAATGAGAAAAGATGAAACAGCAGAGATAGAAACTGGCCCCAGGGTATGCTACCTCTAGAAAATGTTCATTGCAAGCTTTCAAAGTCCATTCATCACAAGGAAATATGTCTTCAGGAATTTGTAGTTTAAAATTAATTATTTTATGCATACAGTAGGCTTATAATGTAAATTAGCTGGGGTTTTTTTTTTAGGACAAATAATCTTTCCTCCATATCTGTATTTGAAATATCAAAATGTTAATACATTTGTATTATTCATGAAAATAACAATACTACTAAGACTTGGTCATTACCCATTAGCACTCTATACTCATCTTCCTATGATATATTTAGATTAAAAAAATACTCTTTCCTTGATACTTCAAAAAGTCCTACCATCCTATCTGAAATAACTGATATTAATCATGATTTACTGTTCATAAAATTTGACCAAAAATTTATGTGTATGTGTGTGACATTAAACATTTAAGGTAAAGAGGTAAATGCATGTGATTACCTGATTGTATTTATCTTAATGTAACTCATATGTTCATTTTTAATAGTTTGTTAACTATAAAATTACAATTCCTTGAGTTTCATTTCATTTCATTTAATGATAATTTTCTCTCTAGAATTTCTGCGTCTGTCATAGGCCCTGAACCCTGAAGGTCTTACTTAGTTCAAAAGTGCTGTGTCTTCAGGAAGACAAATCAGGAAATGAATCAGTCCCTGGGGGCTTCTATCCCAACTGCCTGTACTGTCAGGGCTATCTAGTGGTCTCCACTAACCAGACCATGGACTACAACCCTGAGCCCAGCAACGTTTTCTGCAGGCACCAAGAAGGAAGAGTTTCCCTACCCCTGACCCAACAAATAAGTAGTCCTGGTGCCAACTTGTTGTGCAGGGAACAAAGGTCTTTTCCAAAGTGACTTCTCTTCTTTACACTCAGACATCGAATGATTGGTTTCAAAAATATTAAATCTAATTTGTACTTACAAATAAGTAGAAAACAGGGCATGTTGAAGTAATTACAAATAATTTTCCGATAGATTTATTTTTGTTAAGGACTATCTTAATCTCTCCAGCCTTCTCAGATGACTTTAATTCACCTTGCATGGCCAGACTGTGTAAGCGATAGGTCTCTGAGCAATATGGAAGTACCATAAACCACTATTAATAGCTCCACTGTTTTTCCTGGAATGGTATTGAAATCACCTACATCATTTCATGTAGTTTACCAGCTTTGTAACACAGTTCAGTGTGGAATTCTTAAGTAACCTAGAATGATAAGGGAAGGCCAGAGAGAAATGCACTGCAAAATCCCTAACTTAGCCCTACGCACAACTGTTTGATATATTAATTAATCTTAATTCAGTGTCTGAGATTTTGATGTTGAAACTGTATTTTTTTAATTTATCCTCTAGGCTGTGTTGATTTCTCAGACTTTCCTTATTTTTGAAGCTGTATTTAAATGGGTGGGTAAAATTAGTCACCATTTCTGTATTACTGGGTGGTTAAAGACCTTCTCTGGAGCACAAGTTTTATCCTAATACAGGTTTTGATAGCAGGGGTATAAGGTTGTTTGCTAAAGTTAAAGTCCTCCAACAAGAAATTGTGATCAATCCATAGATCTTTTCATTCTGTGATCCAGTGTTAAGACTTTCAGAGATGATATATAAAGAAACTAAGGGATGTATCTCAGTGGTAGTGTGTACCTTGTATGTGTGAGACCCTGGGTTCATTTCCTAGCACTACAAAAAAAGAAAGAGAAGGAGAAGGAGAGAGAGAGGAAGATGGAAGGGTGTGAGAGAGAGAAATTTGTTCAGCTTGTTCACATTTAACACAAAGAAAAAAATCACTTTAACACTTAAAAGAATGAATTACTAATGAGGTCACTGCTGTTTTATTTTTAAATATGATGTATATTTATTTATTATTTTGCAGTGATGAGGGTGGAGCCCAGGGCCTCATTCATGCTACTCAAGCACTCTACCACTGAGCCACATCTCGTGCCCCATGGCATAGTTTTCATATCTACAACAACCCTCTTTAGGTGGTACTTTTAATTAATAGGTTTCTGTAGCTTTATTCCATTGCATGTCAATCAAGACATGTACAACTGGCATAAACAGGGTTGGGAACAAATGTTTGGCACAACCAGAAGGTTAAAGGTTCAACACCAACTGGGGAGGAACATGGATAAGTGTTGGGCACCACTTAATCTATTTTCTAGAAAGGAGATAGGGTTTGGTTCATCTAGGGAGCTGGGAAGGGAAGGTATATATTTCTAGCACTTTCTTCAGAGCACCATCATGAGATAAAATGGGGCAGCAATAGAGGTATTCTGCTTATTCATAGCTCAGGACCAAAGGATCCAAAAACTTAATGGCTTAAATTGGCCATTTTACTTGGCTAATGATTTTGTGAGTCAGGAATTGGGGAGAGTTGAGCTGGGTTAAATTTGTCTGTGATCCATGTGGTATCAGCTGGGGGAGCTGGTACTGGAGGTACACTTCCAAGATGGCTTCTTCTCCCATGTGTCTGGTCCTGATCTCTCTCTCTCTCTCTCTCTCTCTCTCTCTCTCTCTCTCTCTCTCTCTCTCTCTTCCCCCCGCCCCCTCCCAAGCACACACTTTTTTTTCTCCCTCTCTCCCTCCTCCTCTTTCTTTGTTTCTCCTCCTACCCCTATTTGTTGCCCCATAATCCTGCCCATAATCCTCACATGTCTTGGACTTCTTTACAATATGGCTGAGTCAGGGCAGGCAGACTTCAGCCCATCATGACCTAAGATGTCTGGCCCTCAGAAACATCAGAATGTACCTCCATCACATTCTATTGGTTCAAAAAGTCACTCAAGCCAGCCTAGGTTCAAAAGGAAGGAAACAGCTTCCCCTTATGATAGAGGAATAGAATGAGTATACAGGAAGTAGGAAGTGATGGTGGCAATCTTGGAGATAAATTGTCTTCATTTCCTAGTATTGCTGTAACAAAGGACTGCAAAAGCCAGGGGTATAATCCTGTAACCCCAGCTACTCTGGGGGGCTGAGACAGGAAGATAGTAAGTTCAAGGCCAGTTTGAGCAAATTAGCAAGACCTTGTCTCAAAATAAAAGTAAAAAGAGCTGGAGGTATAGCTCAATCCCTAGTACTGCAAAAGAATAAAAGCAAACAAGCAAAACCAACAAACAAGGCTCCAAAACTGGGGGGTTTATCAAGGCAGGGTGGTGCACATCTGTAATCCCAGTGACCTGGGAAGCTGAGGCAGAAGGATTGTAAATTGGAGGCCAGCCTGGCAACTTAGCTAGGCCCTAAGCAATTTAGCAAGACACTTTCTCAAAATAAAAAAGTCTGGGGATGTGGCTCAGTGGTTAAGCACCCATGGGATCAATCCCCAGGACCAAACCAAACCAAACAAACCCTTAGGGGACTTAAAAAAAAACAACACAAAAACAGAAATTGATTCCTCTACAGGTCAGGAAACCTAAAGTTCAAAATTCGGGTGTTGTCAGATCAGTGTTTTCTGAAGCCTTGGGGAAGAGTCCATCCATGCCTGTTTCCAGCTTCTAATGGTGGCCAGCAATTCTTGCTGTTTCTTGGCTTACAAATACATGGCTCCAAACTCTGTTCATGTTTGCACGGCCATCTCTTCCTGAGTTTCTTTGAAACACGGCTTTATTTGCAGCAAATGAACAAGGGGAAAATCCCCTCTGAATTAGATCACAAGCAAATGATATTAGTCAGCTATGAAATTATTTTTCCTATCTTAGTTTGGTTTTAATCCTATCTAGCATACTCAAAACTGTACCTAAATTTTCTACCTTACAAAGTTTCTTCTGACAATTTCACACTGATGCAAAGAGGCAAGTTTAGTATATAGGCATTTTCTTTTCTGAATCATTGGAAAAGTTGCCAATGTGATGTTTCATCATCACTAAATAATTTATTATGTATTTTCTATAAATATACGTTAAGCATTCTCTTGCACAGCATGATACAATGCTGAAAGTCAGGAAATGAACATTGATAAACTACTACCATCTATTCTCCAGAATCCATTTGAATTTTGTCAGATGTTCCAATAAGGTCCCCTTAAGCAAAAGAATACAGTGGAGAACTGTGCTTGGAACTTGGTTCTCATACCTCATTAGTCTCCAACATTTCCTCGGTCTTTATTAGATTTTCATGACCTTGACACTTTTGAAAGATTCCAGGGCAGTGATTGTGTAGAACCTCTCAGTTTGGGATTAGTTCAATTTTCCCTTAGGATTAGGCTTAAGATGTGTGTCTCTGGCAGGAATTACACAGACACTGTGCTCTTCTTACTGTATCCTATCAAGTGAGCTCAATTTCACTTGGTCTCATCACTGATGTAGCCTTTGATTACTCGGTACGCGCCAGGTTTCTCCACTGTGGAGGTATTCTACATCCCTTTGTGATTAATGTCTGCTTTGAAGGAAGGCACACTGAAACTCATGCAAATATCATATTCATCCTCCAACTCTCAATATATTCATTTATTTTGTCAGTTTGGACTCACTGTGTCCCATTTTAATTCACTGGTATCATTATTTATTTTAAGGCTCAAATTGTCTCCAACTTAATGAGTGCTTTCAAGCTGACTCCCGTGTGCTTTTGCTGACCCTATCATTTTTTAGTCCTTCTTTACTTTTAGTTATATGTTTTGGTCTCATGTTGTACATTTTTGGCCCTAGCCCTGGAGTCTGTTATTTCTCTTCCTTATAGTGGGGAATGATGTTTAGAAGCCAAGATCTGAGCCACAGGTGTGCTCATTGCTTTTGGGTAATATCTGCTCCCGAACTTCCAGACAGACAGAGCTAGGGACTCTGCCCCCACTGGAGTAGATGCTCACCTTGCTTGTCTCCTCGATGACTTTAGGACTTCATTGTCTGTCCTAAAGTGAAAGAGAAAAGAAAAAAGCTATATTTTTTTTTCTTTGTTTGTTTGTTTTAAATATATATATTTTTTGGTTGCTGATGGACCTTTATTTATTCATAGGTGATGCTGCAAGTCAAACCCAATGCCTCTCACATGCTAGGCAAGCACTCTATATTTTGTTTTTCAGGTCTGTTTTACTCAGTGTGTTCTCTGGGCTGATAGAGCTCCTGTGAGTTACTTATCGTTCTTGGTTGGCCAACATCTTTTCTCTGCCTTTGGTTGCATATATTTGGGGCAAAATTGACTTCAACCTTGCTCCGGTGGTGGGCATGTGATTCAGTGCTGGCCAGTTTACCACATTCTCCTTAGGATAGTAATTAGTATTACCTTTTATGTTGTTGCTTAGACAAAAAGAAAAAGGAAAAAAGAAAGAAAGAAAGAAAAAAATTCAGGCATTTAGCTATAACTTCTTTCTTTGTCTCATAACCTACATCCAGCTCATCAACATTGTCTTTCTTCAAAACACTCTAGATATAACCATTTCTCTCTACTCTAAGGGAAGAGAGGAGCCCTTAACCAATCTCCTGCTTCCAGTCCTGTTATACCATAGAATATTCTTCACACAATAGCCAAAGAGAGTGTTTTAAAACTTTAAAACAGATTATGTCACCATGCTCAAGATCCTTTGTTGGCTTCCCCTTACACTTGGAAGAAAATCTAATGTCCTTTCATTATGACCAACCAGTGCCTGCCTGCATGAGGGCTATATCATCTGAGGAACTTATAAAACTACAGATGACTGGATCCACTCCAAGAAAGTCTAACTTAATTGACTTGAGTGGGGTCTGAACATTGGTTTCTCTTAAAAACTCCCCCATTTAATTTAACGTTCAGCCAGAGGTGAGAGCCACTGCCTACATGATCTGGCCCTACCTACCTGTCAGGTCTCTTATGTTATTCTTAGCATATGTGTTAGTCAGCTTTCTGTTGCTGTGACAAAGTACCTGAGATAATCAACTTAAAAGGAAAAAGGTTTATTTCGGTTCACAGCTTTAGAAATTTCAGTCTCTGGTTAGCTGGCCCTGTTGCTTTGGGCCTGAGGCAGCATAGAACATCATGATGGAACAGAGGAAACCTGTTCACCTCATGGCAACTAGGAAGTAGAAAGAAAGGCAGAAAGGGGCCAGGATTCCAAAATCCCCTACAAGGGTGTGCCCTCAGTGACTTCATTTCCTCCCCTGGGCCTCACCTCCTTAAGGTTCCACCATCTCCCAGACACACCATAGGATGGGGACCAAGTCTTAAACACAGGCCCTTGTTGGACATTCCATATCCAACCTACTCATTGCATCCAACCAAGCCTCCATGCTGTTCGTGAGCCCGAAAAACAAGATCCCCTGAGCATCTGGTGGTTCTGGGTTCAGTGACTTCTGACACTAACCACCTGGGACTAAGCCAGATTTAGAGATTAAGGGCAGTGTCCTCCACAAACCAGCCTTATACCAGGCAACAGCAGCAAGTTCAGAGGTTTCCAGGTCACCCACACTTCTGACAATCGGCTAAAATTTCAGGGGGTCACACTACCCCTTCAGGTTTAATAATTAACTAGAATAATCCACAGAACTCAGGAAAGCACTTGAACAACATGGGTTTGAACCTCAAGGGTCCACCTACTTGTGGGCTTTTTGGGGGGAGACATTCATAAAAAAAAAATGGGACAGATGAATTGTGCAGCCTGGAAATACCAAGGAATTAATAAATAGTTAGGTTTGTCATGAATACATAAAATCCCTGTAGGTAGTAGTCTACAAAATCATACCAAAAATTGTTATGAATTTATTATAAAAAGTTAAAAATCTTTCAAAAATTTATACACATATACTTATAGACCATGCATGGTGCCATTTACAGTTGAGAAAAATAGACACAAATGTAAATCACAACTGCATAAGTTAACTGTAGCACATACTGTACTACTAAAACAGTTTTAGTCACCTCCTGTTGCTATTGTGGAGAGTCAATACTCAAAAAGTTATAGTCAGATTTTTTTTTAATATAGTCAGATTTTTTTACTACACGGGGGACCTGTGCCCTTACCCCCTTGTTGTTCAACGGTCAACTGCATACCTATGATTTCAGTTTTATTATAGAAAAAATGATGAAAATCAGGACCAACCAAAACAGTACGTTATGGTTTGGATTTGGATTGCTCCCCAAAGTCTTATGTTGAAACATGGTCCCAGGGCAGCTGGGTTCATAGGTGGGACTTTTAGGCTGAGGGCTAAATGGACCACTGGGAGGTGGGACTTAGTTGGAGGAAGTGGGTCACTGGAGGTGTGCCCTGGAAGGGTTCTCGTTCTCTCTCTCTCTCTCTCTCTCTCTCTCTCTCTCTCTCTCTCTCTCTCTCTCTTTCCCAGCTTCTCTGAGCAGCTTTCCCCTGCCACGCCCTTCTGCCATGATGTTCTTGCCTTGGAACCAGCCAACCATGAACTGAAACCTTTGTAACTGTGAGTCAAAATAAGCCTTTCCTCCTTGAAGTTGTTTATGTCAAGTATTTTAGTCATAGCTTTGGAAAACTGACTAATATGAATTGTAAAGAGTCAGGAGACATCACCCCACCAGCTCACTGATGTGTCACATACACACAGAATATTGCCAACTAGGGACCCTCACTTGAGCTTTCTTGTCCTAAGATCTTTAGAGTCTCCTTATAGAGGCGTGATTGACTGAATCATGACCCACATGATTGAACTCGACCTCTAGCCCTTCTCTCGTCCTGGAGGTTAGGCTGGTTCTATGTGGATTCCATTCCAATGCTCTAGTCACATGTTTGGTTTTTCTGGCATGATCTGTCCCCCATCCTGAGTCATTTTAGGATGAACTCCCTAGGAGCCCAATATGAGTCACCTCGTTAGTACAAACTATCAAGGCCCACCACGAATAACAAATTTTCAAGAATTTAGAGGTTACCTGCCAGGAGCCAGAGACAAAGGACAGTCAAACCCTTTAATATGCAACACTGGATAAAGACATACCTGACCAGATCCATCCTGGATATTTTTGTTACAATGTAATAAACTTTTTATTTGCTCAAGCCACATTGAGTTGCATTTTCTGTCACCATCATAAAGAACCCTTAGTGAGCCAGGCACTGTGGCGCATGCTTGTAATCCCAGCAGCTTGGAAGGCTGAGACAGGAGAATTGTGAGTTCAAAGCCAGCCCCAACAACATCGAGGAGCTAAGCAACTCAGTGAGACCCTGTCTCTAAATAAAATACAAAATAGGGTTGGGGATGTGGCTCAGTGGTTGAGTGCACTGAGTTCAGTCCCTTTTGATAAAAACAAACAAACAAACAAAAACCCTTAGTGACACAAGAATTAATCTATTTTCCTGATCCTCATGACTTTCTTATTTACTTCATCCTTTAAGTAATAATACAGTTCTGATCTTGTCATCCTTTTGTTGAAAAACCTGCAGCATTATGATTGCTGTATGTATATAGGTGACTATATGACCAATGTGATTATGCAATCTGTACAGTCAGAAAAATGAGAAATTATACCCCAATTGATTCAAATGTATGAATTGCCAAGATCATTGTAATATCATGTGTAGCTAATAAAACAACAACAACAAAAAAACCCTGCTGCAATGAGTTAAGATGTTTTTTCTTTATCTTTAGTTTGTCATTTAAGGCCTGAATCTTCTGGCTCTCATTTTCTTAATCTCCCACAATTAATGCTGCTATAAATACTTGAACTCAGTGGCCCCTTGCCTTTTCTCAAATGCTTTTTGCATTTTCCCGCCCTGTGCCTTTATTATATCGTCCTGATTGTTACTAACTTCTTGAGTCCAGAGGCTGGGTTCTTTTTCCCTCTTGGAACTGAAGAAACAATGACAAGACTAAGCACTGATGGTGGTGAAGGAGACTGTCATTCTCGGCCAAGAAGAGGAGAAGTGGGAGATAAATGCACAAATCAACTTCTCGCCCCTTGGGGTCAGGAGGTTATAGACATAGGGTAAAAGAAATGAGGGAGAGGGATTGGCTAATAAGGGGGAAAATATCCATGTTTTTATTATAATAAAGTAAGAGGCCGTCTGGTAACACTATGGCAGCTAACACCTTTCAGCCAGCCCACCCGAAGAGAACTCGCCGTTGGGCATCCTGTCCTTGAAGTCAAGCAAGATTAGGTCAAGGCAAAAATTCAGCCTTGAGCTCTAGGCAGGACAAGACCAGGGCTGGGTTACATGATTGCTCAGAATGCCCAGTCCCTTCTTTCTATTTATCAAATTGCACTGATTTACCTCTTCCATGCCTTCTTCTCTAAAAATCCTAACTGGAAGCAATCTCACTACTTTGGCAGTGAACATTTTCTACTTCTCTAATGATGTCACATCTTGCTTATTAGTACACTTAAAGGACCTTAATTAAATCAATATCTAATGAGGTTCTTATAACATTCAAGAGTCCAAATAAATATAATTAGTTTGTGCCCAAAGCAGCCAATTATTTAGTAAAAGGGAAAAATATACCTTTTATCAATTGATTTCTATCAATCAGCCATTATCTCTCCTAATATTTTGTTTATTCTCATATCCTTTTTATTCCCACCTTCTGGAATCCCTGTTAGACCATCATTGAAGTTGCACCTTATAGGCAAATCTCCATGCCTTATCATGTGTTCTATCTATTTGTCTTTTTCTTTTATACAGGATTTTTTTTTCAAATTATCTTCAATTTTACTAATTCCCCCTTCATCTGAGTCCAATGTGATTAACCTATTCCTCTGGATGTACTTAAATTTGTCTTTTTCTCATAGTGAATTATCATCCTTTTGGTGCCTTTTATATTTTTAAGACATAAAATACACACTTAGATTCTGATCTATTTTAGATTGTTTTTCTCAGTTGCAAGATAGAAGACCTCTTGTTCATTATTGAACTTGCTATCCTCCTGCCACAGCCTCCCGAGCTGCTGGGGGAAAAAAAAACGGAAAAAATTAACTTCTTTTGATTAACTTTTTTTTTTTAAAGATTTATTTTTTATTTGTAGATAGATACAATACCTTTATTTTATTTTTATGTGGTACTGAGGATTGAACCCAGTGCCTCACACATGCTAGGCGAGCACTCATTCCTCTGAGCTACAACCCCAGCCTTGATTAACTTTTAATCCATGTTTATAAAGGAGTAGTCTATCACATTACTGGAACCAGGAGAAAGACTAGATAACTATTCAACTATGTAAGATCCACCTCACCAGAAAAAGGCAGTTTGATACAAGTCATAATAGAGAAGTGAAGGAAACCCTATGGCGATTTGGAAAAGTTAGTAACTCATTATGATTGTCAGGTTGGAGAAAGTCTTTCCTGGGTCACAAACAATTGAATTAGATTTTGAAGAACGTGTAGGATTCTGACATGAAGAAGAAGGTTTGAGTCTTGTGGAGGAAATTCCAAATTAAGAATGAGCAAACATGTCATTCTGTGAAGTGGATTATAGTCCTGCGCGCGGCTGGACTTGAGTTGTGCCTGTTGGAGGCAGACTCAGAGAATCTGGCTGGAAACACACCAGTGTTTCCATACAGGATCTCTCCCAGAGGCCGGCATGTTATGCATGATAAATCCTGACTGGAGGAGCAAGTATGTATGAGAACATGCCACCAACATAAGCAATGGAGCCTGAATATACAGAAAAATACATGCCTCACTGTCTCAGCTTCCTCACCTGAAAACGAGAGGCTAAAATGATAGGAATCCTAAATTCCTTTTGGTTCTCATATTCTATTCATTTGACTCAGTGCCAATCCTAGTTACAATTTAAGCAAGGAAAACGTGTGGATAACTTTTTGTTAAGGGTAAATGAATTTCATTGTCAATCTGCCACAGGGAAAGGGAGGAAGGCTGTCTTGAAAACTGCTGTTTAATGCATTGGAAGAACAAAGAGGATCCGAGGCTGACCCATTACAGAGCGACACTTTTGTAACCCGCTCAAAGTAGCTACTATCCTGGGCTAAAGAGACGTTGCTTAGAAGTTTCTTTTTGAGATTCCCGTTTTCAAGAGCTTTCTCTGTATGCAGCCTTCAGGTTCTAAAAATAAACAAAATAGGAAGACTTCTCCTTGGAGGAAACATTTAGCAACAAAAACCACAGGAGTTTGAAAGGGAAATTCATTGTCCAGCAAAGGAAGGAGAAAAATCATGCTTTCTTCTTAAAAAAAAAAAAAATGTTTGCCGAGTTTTCTAAAAGTTCCTTAGATTAAAAACGAAAAGGAAACAGGACAGTGGAGAATAAAAGAGTTTGCATTTGTGATGTGGGAACAACCAACCACCCCTGAACCATTTAGGAATACTTTTATTTCAAAAGAAAAAAAGCAAAAAAAAAAAAAAAAAAAAAAAAGCCGTGAAGTTTCATTTTTATGTATCCATAATACACTTATTCATTGATTCATTCTTTTATGTAGTACTTTTTTTTTTCCTGCTTTGCAATGTTTGTTTGAACACAACAAAGGGATTGAACCCAGGGGCACTTAACCACTGAGCCACATCCCCAGCCCTTTTTGTTTTATATTTTATTTTGAGATAGGGCCTTGCTAAATTGCTAAGGCTGGCTTTGAACTTGCAATCCTCTTGCCTCAGCCTACCAAGCTGCTGAGATTACAGGCATGTTCCACTGAGCCTGGCCTGCTTGTAAGTGGTGATTGAACTCAGGGCCTCACACATGCTAGGCAGGGGCTCTATCACTAATCTACACCCCAACCTCTATCTATTAAATATCTTTTGAGCATTTAATACTTGTCAGATGTTGTACCAGGCACTAAGCTGGAGATGTGACCTGACTTATAGTTCCAGAGTGATCCGTCAAAATGGTGACCTCAGCCGTTCCCTCTGGGTGGTAGACCCTGTGGCCTGGCTGATTTGATTTTTTTATTTCATCGTTCTTCCAGGATGTTTTTGCCTATTGCAGAATTTAAAGAGCTGAAAATTTCATTTCTCAAAATAGATTCCTCCAATTTGATATATCTGCATGAGATTTTGGAGGAGAAAACAAAGTGGAGATCATTTTCATGACTTTTGCCTAATTCCATTGCAAAGTCATTACAAGTGAGGTTTTCTGGGTAGTAAGGATATTGTGTTCATCCTCCAGGTTTCTACTTATTGAGAGGAGCTGCCATGGAGAAGAAGTTGAATGCTGTGTTTAGCTTCTTGGTTTCTACTTCCTAATTTCTCCACGACAGCTATGACCATATGTTCTTGAACCTGATTGTCAGGTTGTATCCTCAGCTTCCCAATAAGGTGGTTCTAAGGAGTGGCCCTAGGACTCATTTCTAGAGACCAAGCTCTGCCAAAGGTTTTATTAACAACTAATTCCATGCATTAAATCCATTTTTGTTGAAAATAGGAAGAATCAGTTGTTTCCTGCACTGAATCACACCTGAAACACACTTGGATGATGTTGTTTGTAGATAATAATATTAGAAATCTTGGAGGTACAATCTTGGGCTGTTTGTATTGTAAGGGATCCCTTTATATTTGGTTTTTATTTTCTTATCAAATATTGCAATGATGATTATTATATACACATATGAGACAGTCTCTGGAATTGACCATATGCAGCAGGGATTAAGAGAACGAGTTCCAGTTGGAAGAGCTGGAACTTTGGTTCACCCTGGGTTTCCCAGGTTCTAGAACCACACCTGGAACAAAACAGATCCTTATAAAAAATTTCTTTTGACTGTATTAGTTTGATTCCTGATCTAATTCTTAGAAGGTAAATGACATGGCCCTCTGGGAAAGCCAGATTTTGTGCCCAGAGGTATATGCTACCAGAGCAGGAATCCTGTGGGTCCAGGCAGGGTAGGCAAGGTACTAGGACTATTGTAGGTCCTGCCATTATGGGAGAACTGAATATTGTGCCCAGGCCTGACCTTCCCTCACCTGGACTCTGGGATAACTCAGAGAATTGGGCAAGGGCTGGGGCAAGCAGGTAGAGCCAAACGTGGGGTACACATGCAATAATCCTAGCACAACCATATGTGTTCACATGTGGGACATTAATATTCAGTTACACAGTTCTTCTGCCAGCCTAGCCTGGGAAAAATACAGTGTTTTCATTCCCTGGGGAGCAGAGTGTTTGTGTGTCTGCTGATGATCACCTGACTGTCCCTGGTCAGCCACAAATATTATTCCAAAGAGATGGAGTATTTTTCATCAACTAAAACGACTTTCCAGGGCTGGGGCTGGGGCTCAGTGGTAGAGCACTTGCCTAACACATGTGAGGCACTGGGTTTGATCCTCAGCACCACATAATAAATAAATAAATAAATAAAATAAAGTAAACAAAATAAAGATATGTGTCCGAATTGAAACATTTTTTAAGTCCTTAAAAAATATTTTTAAGTCCTTAAAAAAATAAATTAAAATAGCTTCCCAGCATGATGTAAAGTAAGGATTGGAGCATGACATGTCAGCAGATCCCAAACTAATCATGTGGCTTAAGCAAGTTTTTAGATGTCTTTAAACTTCAGTTTCTTAATGTGCCAAATGGGGAAAGAAGTACCAGGTAGTTGTGAAGATTAAATTATGTGCACAAAACACTAGCTCTCCCCCATTCTCCAGTTTAAAAATTACCCCATGATGAGCACTCCCCTCCCCCTCCTCTCTGAGGATCCCTAATCACTCCCTGGACCTCATCTCTTTGCTGTGTGCAGTTTGGCTCTCATGTGAGATGCTTATGCATTATTCATCGAGCACCTACTACTGCATAATATAGACTTCAAATGACACAAAGATGAACAATAAATAATTCTTTATAATACAGGAGTAAATCAATACAATAGTCGTTTGTTGCATTATATGAGGTTGCTGTTTTTGTAGGTT
This sequence comes from Marmota marmota marmota, assembly GCF_001458135.2. Classification (NCBI taxonomy): domain Eukaryota; kingdom Metazoa; phylum Chordata; class Mammalia; order Rodentia; family Sciuridae; genus Marmota; species Marmota marmota. Next base: position 7,871,642 of record NW_026000057.1, on the reverse strand, counting down.
AAAAGTGGCCTGATGATTCTGATATCCCACAGTTCAACTTATCTATTCTTCTCTCTCTCTCTCTCTCTCTCTCTCTCTCTCTCTCTCTCTCTCTCTCTCTCCCTCCCTCTTAACCTGAAGTGCTGGGTTTTAAGCCCAGACCTTGTGCATGCTAGGCAAGTGCTCTACTACTGAGTTACACACCTACAGCCCCTACTTATCTACAATGGAGTGCTCACAATCCAGTGATACACTGGGAAGTAATTTAGGAACTGCTTTGAAAGAATTATAAAGTGGTGAGTGGGTAGAAGAGAAAGAAAGACCACTTTCTTTTGTGTGTGTGTGTGTGTGTGCACTTTCTCTTTCCAAATTCTTTTATTAGCCTATTAGTTGTACATAATGATGGGATTCGTTGTTAACATATTCGTACATGCACACAATGTAACAATATAATTTGGCCACATCACTCCCTAACACCTCCCTCTTCCTCCCACCCCTGGTCCTTTCCTCTAAGGCTCCCTTTGATTTTCATGAGATTCTGCCCTCCCCAGTAGATCTCCAGGAGCCGAATCCGATGCAATCACACAAGAGTCTTTATTGCAAGCTCTGCCTGGACTTACAACTGTTTCAGATGCAGTGGTCCCAGGGAATGAGTCTCGGTCCTTTGTTTAGTGAGATTTTATAGGTTTGGGGGGGATACTCTATGCGTCATAACATCACACAGCAAATTATTCCATACCTCGGGAAAAATCAAACAACTCTTTTTTTTTTTTTTTTTAAGAGAGAGAATCTTTTTTTTTGGTGTGTGTGTTGTACAATGCCTTTATTTTTATGTGGTGCTGAGAATCAAACTGAGGTTACACCCGTGCTTAGCAAGCGCTCTACCGCTGAGCCACAATCCCAGCCCCCAAACAACAACTCTTAACACTGATTAGCACATTCAATGGTGGGAACAAGTTGGGTAGGGGTGATTGGTTAGTACAAGAAGGGGATTCCTTTGAACTGATTGGTTTAGGCCACAAGGGGTGTATGTGCTAAACTACATGGTTTCACAACATGTTATCAACGACCATAAACTACTGGGGGGTCATCTGGCATCGCAGGTATTTTCCCTGTCTCATGCTGATTGGAGGTTGCTAGGCGGTTGCTATGGGCCCTCACCTAGCCTAACTGAGTCAGGGACACCTGGTGCTGCAGATCCCTCCTGTTATTTGTAGATAAACAACTCAGCAGGGTGGGTATGTGCCTAGGAGTGCTCTGTGGGTTTTTCCCAGGACAAGGGTCACACCCTCTTCCTTAGGACAGACCTTGAGGTAGAAGCTGGTTTCTCAAAAATGGAGTCACAGCAGTTTCTCACTCCATACTGATGTTCATAGTGATTGTACTAATTTACAATCCCACCAATAATATGAAAGTGTTCCTTTTTTACTGCAAGCTCACCAGCATTTATTATTGTTTATATCTTTGATGACTGCCATTCTGACAGGTATGAGATGATATTTCAGTGTAGTTTTGATTTGCATTTCCCTGATTGCTAATGATATTGAACATTTTTTCATATACTTGTTGGCTATTTGTATTTTTTCTTTCAAGAATTGTCTGTTGAATTCATGTTGCTCATTTATTAATTGTTTGCTAATTTATTAATTGTTTGATTTTTTTGGTGTTGAGTACTTTATTCTAAATATTAATTCTCTGTCAGAAGAGTAGCTAGCAGATATTCTCCCGTTCTGTTGGCTTTCTCTTCACATTGCTAATTGTTTCCTTTTTGGTGCAGAAGCTTTTTAATTTGATGCCATCCAATTTATTAACCCTTGGCATTATTTCCTGAGCTTTAGGGTTCTTATCGGAAAGTCTTTGCCTGTGCCTCAAAGTTGGAGTGTTGACCCTACGTTTTCTTCTAGGAGTTGCATAGTTTCTGCTCTAATCCTAGGTCTTTGATCTATTTTGAGTTGATTTTTTTGTGTGTAGGGTGAGAGATACGTGTCTAGTTTCATTCTTCTACATGTGGAGAACCAGTTTTCCCTGCACCATTTGTTAAAAAGGCTCTCTTTTCTCCAGTGTATGTTTTTGGTACCTTTATCAAAGATCAGAAGACTATACATGTGTGGGTTTGCCTTTGTGTCTTTTATTCTGTATCACTGGTCTACATGTCTGTTTTTATGCCAGTACCATGCAGTTTTTGTTACTATAGGTCTGTAGTATAATTTGAAGTCAGGTATTGTGATGCCTAACTTGCTTTTTTGGCTTAGAATTGTTTTGGCTATTCTGAGTCTTTTTCTTTTATCTTCCAAATGAATTTTAGGATTGTTTTCTAGTTCTGTGAAGAATGTCATTACTATCTTAATAGGAATTACTTTGAATCTGCACATTGCTTTTGGTCACATGGCCATTTTAACAAAGGAAAGACAACTTCTAGTGGGAAATTTTTAGAAAGAGTTTGTGCAACAGGTGGGGTTTTCCTGGGCCTAGAGCTTCCAGGAAAGAGGCTTGTTAGTCTTATGGGTAGAAACTAGAAGGTGACATCACCCTGTGTGCTGGTCCAGTGACCCTGTACACAGCACATTCAGAGGAACAGCTGAACTTGGTTTATTTTAGTAGGGATAAGGGCTTTCAATTGGGTTAAGGAGACAAAGACCCATTTTTCTTAAAGGTAGAGACTGAGAAATGTCTGTGGTTAGAAACATAAGTCCCTAGAAAATATTTACGTCTCATTATTCAATAGCATCTTATTTTGAATATAAACTTGATAATGATGAGAAAGTGAGGTGATGGAACTCACTTCAAACTTTGCAATTGCAGTCTGTAAACTATAGGAGCTACTTTTTATTTGATTTTTAAATGTAATTAATTATTAATTAACTTACTTTTACAGTAAAATAAGGGGATTGAACCCACGGGTGCTTAACCACTGAGCCACATCCTTACCCCTTTTTATTTTTTATTTTGAGACAGGGTCTCACTAAGTTGCTGAAGCTGGCCTCAAATTTGTGATCCTCCTGCCTCAGCCTACTGAGCTGATGGGATTACAGGTGTGTGCCACCATGGCCCACTGGGGTTGCTTTTTTTAAAAAATTGTAAGATATATGTAAATTTGCAATTTTAACCCGTGAAGTGCACAGGTCAGTGGCACTAAGTCTGTCTACACTGTCATGCAATCGTCACCACCACAATCTCCAGAACTTTTTTTTTTATTATTCCACACTGAAACTCTGCATCCTTAAAATAATAACTCTCCATTTCCCTCTCTCTCTGCTCTCCTACTTTTTGCCTTTATGAATTAGACGACTCTGGTACCTCAAAGAAGTGCAATCATGCAGTATTTCTTCTTTTGTGACTGAATTATTTTACTTAGCCTAATGTTTTTAAGGTCCGTTCATGTTGTAGCCAGTAAAATCAGAGTTTCCTGCCTTTTTAAGGGTCAAATAATATTCTATCATGTGTACATATCACATTTTATTTATTCACTTATCTGTCTATGGATATTTGTGTTGTTTCCACCTTCAGACAGAAGTGACTTTAAAACCATTTCAGTGCAGCAAAGACTAGGCATGTTCAGGGAGCTAGATGTTTGCCAGCCCTGGCCAGGAGGATGAGATATAAGCACCAAAGTCTACATACTCTGGAGAACTGGGGAGAACTCGCCAGATATGCTTTTTTTCCAGGCTGAGATAAAACCAAGCAAGGCCTGAGCCTCTGGGCCCCAGCTATGTTCTGGAGTTCTTGGGGGATATGAGGGGGGACAGACTGAATTTGGAGACAAAAATCCACTAACCCTATCACATCCCAACACCTAGACCAAATCATAGCATTTTTTTTTTCATTCCTAGGTTTTGAATGCAACCTTATTTCCTGAGAGTCCACTTAAAAATCCTAACAAACAAACAAACAAACAAACAAAAACCCACAAGGCCTGAAGGACAACGGCATTCTTTAGAAGCAGTAAATCACTGACTCCTCCTGTTTATCTCACACCTGTGACATCTTTTCCCTGGTGGCACTGAGCAGTCCTGGGAAGGGACAGTCAGCAGAGCCACACTGCAGGAGCACACAGAGGGAGAGGGAGTTGCCTTTCGTATCCCTAACACCTCTGAATTTATAAAATCGTAAGTAAAACCCTGTCCTTCCTCCAGAGAGGAGAAGGGTAAGATGTTTCATTTTGTTTTGCAAAAAGTGTGTGGTGCAACACATCTTCTAATTACAGCACCGCTTCCAAAACAAGCACCAGTGGAGGAGGAGGATACCCACACTGTCCTAGTACATCAGTAATTACTACAGGCCTTCTGATTACAGGGCTCCTCACCCAGGTATTCTTGCTCAAACAAACAACAACAACTTGGCTTCTGTTTTCAGTCTATTAATACTCTTAATGCTTAAGCCTGCCTACCTGCCACTGATGTCCCTTCTACCAGCTGCACAGAGATGGCTAGGGTATGCTAATTGACAACATGGTATAATTGAAACTTGAAATTATTTAAGAATTTTCATGGAAGATTTTAATCTTGCCATCTTAACCCTGTGATTCTCTAGCAAAGAAACACCCTCTCATCTGAAGGAGCAGAATCATCTTGACCCTATTTGCCTAGCCTGCTTCTCTGGAGTGTGAGGGGGTGGAGGCTGGAGAAAAAGTTCACAGGCATCAAAATAGGCAAACAATAATCTGTATCCATCTAATTAGAGTTAATTCACTAAGCTCATTGGCTCATTTTTCCAAAGTTATGCATTCGTTTAAAAAAATCTCTGGAGTACTGCTCCTGGTGTGGGATTGATTAATTATAAGTAGTGATAAAACAGTGAGTCATTATTTTGTTTTATTATCTTGGAAAAACAGGAAGGTGGGAAGGGCACAGAGGAGGAGTCAGAAGAATACAAGTGTGATCTTTGTGCTGCTGTTTAAAAGTCTCTCAAGCAAAGCATTGTTTAAACCACTCTGAACTGTAGTTTCTTCATTTTAAAAAATAAAAGTAATTGCTTTCACATTGATATGGTTTAGCAATCTGAAACAATTGTCAGTGTATTCGAAGCATGAGCAAACAGGTAAAATTAAGGATAAGAGGAGCCAAGTTTTTCACTGTAAGAAACGAGGTTTATAAATATGAAAAAGGAGAGCCTGGGGCAGTGGCCCATTTTGTAATTCCAGCGGCCTGGGAGGCTGAGGCAGGAGGATCGTGAGTTCAAAGCCAGCCTCAGCAATTTAGTGAGGCCCAATGAGACCCTGTCTCTCAATAAAATATAAAAAGGGTGGGAGATGTGGCTCAGTGGTTAAGTGCCCCTGGGTTCAATCCCCGGGACCAGTAATAAATAGATAAATAAATGTATAAATAAATATTATATAATAAATAAATAATATATATATATATAATTTTATTTTATCTTTAAATCATTACAAATGGGATACTTAAAATTAGTATTTCATTTACAATTTTAATTTCTTAATTGCTTCTTTACAATCATGATCTGTAATTTTACGTACATATAAAGTGCTGTGCTGTTAAATGCTTAACAACTGGCTCTAATATGTGGTTTGAACATGAACATTGGATTTTTTTATATTAATGTTTAAGACGAAAGTGAGAAAATGGAAGCATATTGGAAGAATTCACTCGTTTTTCCACAGAGGAGCATACTGCTCGCTAAATTGGATAGTGGTTTTCCAATGCTGGGAGAATATTCCATCAGATTTTTATACTATTCAAAATGTACTGACAACAGATGTGATGTGCCTTAAATTTTAATCTGTGTTATTAATGTATTCTCAACCACTTTCTTACGCCTAGACAGTCAACAAAACAAGACAAAACGAATCAATATTGGTTCATAGCCTTTATCAGTTTCCGTGGTGTGAATACTCCCCTCGTGGTGGTGAGGCAAATCTCAAACTCTCAAGGAGGTGTGAGCAGAGGTGGAACTGGGCAGATCCAGCAGCAAAGTGCTGTCACAGTGGAATGTGCATCTGAACAGACACAACAGGAACAAATAATAACAGCATAGCAACACGATGAAGAAGTGACGAAGCTCAGAGTATTTGTTTCTAGAATTTGTTTCATTTAATTTTTAATGACAGCTCTGCTCATGGCTTGTGAAATTTCTAAAATTTTAACAATGGGCTCTCACAGGCCGATACAGGTCAGCTCCAGAGCACGACTATATGTACACTTACGTACACATACAATGTGTGTGTGTAGTCACAATTTCAGTGTATTCACAATACATAGTCCAATTTTCCCATTTAATTTTATCTCATTCTTCCATTATTAAATTTAATAGGTTTATAGCTGGGCACGCTTGTAATCCCAGTGGTGTGGGAGGCTGAGGAAGGAGGATCGCCAGTTCAAACAAAGCCAGCCTTGTGGGAAGCCATTCTCACACGTGATTGGGCACCTCCCGGATTGGGTGTGAGGCGCTCTGGCTAAACTGTGTCGGAGCTTTCCCGACCCTCTCCTGGTACCAGAGCCTGTCCGTGTGGGGGTGTGACTGACCACTGACCCTGACTTTGGAGTGCTGCCCCCCTCGACCTTCATTGGATGGAATTCTCCCCTGAATTTCTTGTTCCCCAATAAAAAGCCACTCCCTGGCATGCTCTGCCTCTCTCTCTCTCTCCTGCTAGCCCTGAGTAATCCCTGCTGCCCTACCGGGTGGTTCGAGATGTGAGCCAGAGAGGTGAGAGCCGCTTCGGACCTGGTCATAGAAAAAGGTAATTGAGTCTGTGTGTTTATTTTGATCTCACTAGCTAACTTTTATGCCAAGAACCTCTTTAATGAAACCAGTGCGCTGGTCGCATGGTGGAAAGCCTCAACAACTTAGCCAGGCCCTAAGCAACTTGGTGAGACTCTGTCTCTACATAAAATATAAAAAAACGGCTGGGGATGTGGCTCAGTGTTTAAGCACCCCTGACTTGAATCTCTTGAGTAGCCAGGAATACAGGCATGTGCCACCATAACTGGCCATTAGTCCATTTATTTATTTATTTATTTATTTGGGGGTATCAGAGATTGAACCCAGGCGCACTTGACCACTGAGCAACATCCTCAGCCCTTTTTGTATTTTATTTTGAGACAGGGTCTCACAGAGTTGTTCAGGATCTCGCTAAATTGCTGAGGCTGGCTTTGAACTTGAGATCATCCTGCCTCAGGCATAAGCCACCGCACGGGGCTAGTCTGTTTATTAACATGCCAGACATATATTTAAACATGTTTGTATTGTTGGAAATTTAGTTTATGTGTAGTATTCAGTTATCATAAAGTCTATATTAAACACATTTGTACATGTTTATTTTCTGCTGTGAAAATATTTACCAAGAATACACTTCTGAGAATTATAGATAAAAATATTTTTTGACTCTTACTCTTTTAACGACTTTGAAAATATCCGCATTTTATTGAGTTGACATGTGAGAGTAAATACCTTTTGAATGTTTTCCAGTGCCCCAACAGTGGGAGGGAGTGGTAAATGTACAACCCAGGAGCAGTGTAGGATTCTTCCGATCATCAGTAACGAAGTGGCCGTGTGTAATCATGATGCCACTGGTGTACAAGTGCCGTTATGTTCTTACTTGTTCTTGGAAAGAGACAAAGCATTAATGTTTTTAAGGGTGTGGAGAGGCCTTGCCTGTGCTGGCAGTAATAGGATCACTTAAAATTCCACGACATCTGTGGTCATGTGACCTATAGGCTGAATTGCACCATCTGCCCAATACACCGCTGTCTCTTCTGTCCAGAGACTGTGTCTTCCTGGGTCCTGATTCCTTCCTAGTTCTGTTGCAGGAAACAAACTGGCCGAGAAGCAGCAAGCAGCACTCAGAGAGGAGGAGAACTCTAATAAGGTTTATTTTACACCAGCTGGTCCAGAGAAAACAAAAACTCCAAATTCTGAGCCCAGATCCACAGTGACTCATGAAATGTATAGGTTATTTGGTGTCATCTTAGACCCATCCTATCACTGAGGCTTTTTTCCTTTTTTTAAAAAAAATTCCTAATCTACATAGCTGAAGGCTTTGTGCAGAGTTCCTAACACCAAGGATGCTCACAGAAACAGATAAGATCACAGGCATCTGTTACATTTCAAGAGGGAGTGGTCAGACTCCCAGGGCAGTTATTTACAATCCCAAAGCAGGGACCCATGGTTAGTTAGGAGGAGAGGGGAACTGGCATTGGTTTCTTTTCTTTTCTTTCTTTCTTTTTCTTTTTTTGGCACCAGGGATTGAACTCAGGGGCACTCGGCCACTGAGCCACATCCCCAGCCCTGTTTTGTATTTTATTTAGAGACAGGGTCTCACTGAGTTGCTTAGTGCCTTACTTTTGCTGAGGGTGGCTTTGAACTCGTGATCCTTCTGCCTCAGCTTCCCAAACCGCTGGGATTACAGGGATGCGCCACTGTGCCAGCTAGGCATGGTTTCTTACCGTAGAGTATTTATAATTTCATTTCACAACCAGGTCTGGTTTTGCCATCACAGTTCCAGTAGGAACTTAGCCCCAGTTCTGCCTCACAGCCCAGGCTTCCCATCATAGGGCAACGATGGTACACTTGGCTGTTCGTGGCTTGGTTTTCAACCACTTGCCATGAATTTCCCCCTCAGAATGCACTCCATCCTGTTCTGTACCTGCTTGGCTTCTGACCTAATCACTCATTCCCCCATTTTTAGCTTTTCCTGATGCCTAGTGCTACCTTGTGATCCCTCTGCATGTGATTTGGATTGTCCTTTACTTACGCCACCTTGAAGTGGGTTGGGTAAAAATCACTCTGAAATGACTGAATGTCTGGACACGGTACTTCAGAGTCTGTCCCCTTCTCCACCTGCTGGTTCACACATGCTCCTGACCAGCTCTCCATGCAGGCACGCCCATGTTCAGCTAACCAACACTGGTGCCAGCTGCAGCCATGGATACGGTGCAACCAGGACAGGCACTCTCCAGGCTGTGATGGGGTTGCACTCTAATGTGCAATAAAGCAATAAGCAAGCAAGTGTGCAAATATTGAAGACTTTCAGGTCAGGAAAGGGCTAGGAACAGACAGATACACAACAAACCAAGAAAGGCACGTGGAGGAAAATAGTGAGGTGGTGAAGGGAGTACCATATTAGGTGGAGGTGGTAACCATGATAGAGGGAAGTGGCAAAAGGAGACAAATAACACTACAGACAGAAGAGCAAATGCAAAGGATCTGAAACAGCTCAGTTGGTAGAGTGCTTGCCTCACATGCACAAGGCCCTGGGTTCAATCCCCAGCACCACCAAAGAACAAAAAACAAAACAAAGAAGTTCAGTGTGGTTGAAGACATGGTGGGAGTAAGAGCTGAGGGCAGAGAAGAAGACAGAAGCGCCTGAGGGGTCACTTGATATAATCCTTAGTAAGACTGGAAGCAATCGAAGGGTTTCCTGCTGGGGCACATCATTGTGCACATTTATGGGGAACACTATATTACAGCTATAGAATGAGTAATGACCAAGTCAAGGTAACAAGCATTTCCACTTCCTTAAACATTTGCTGCATCTTTGTGTTGGGAACCTTCAAACTCCTCTCTTCTAGTTCTTTATAAAAATTACAACAAATTATTATAAATTGTAGTCACAGTACTGTGCTGTAGACTTCTAGAATTATTCCTCCTACTATGCTGACTTATATTCTTTTTTTTAAAAAAAAAATATTTTTTAGTTGTAGTTGGACACAGTACCTTTATTTTATTTATTTATTTTTATGTGGTGCTGAGGCTCGAACCCAGCACCTCACACATGCTAGGCGAGTGCTCTACTGCTGGGCCACAACCCCAGCTCCTGACTTAAATTCTTTAAAAGTGGCATGAGAATATATGAAAGCAAGTAAATTGGGTGTTTTCTTTGTCTGTTTGAGTTGCTGTAACAAAATAGCCTAGACTGGGTGGCTTAGAAACAACAGAAAGGTACTTTCTATAGTCCCTGAGGCTGGGAAGTCCAAGATGAAGGGACCAAGATCGGTGTATGGGAGGATCTGCTAACTGCTTCATGGATGGCAAACCTCACGTGGTGGGAGGGTGTGTGAGGACTCTGGGGCCCTTTTTATCAGAGCACTAATCCCACCCATGAGGGCTCTGCCCCCATGGTCTAGTCACCTTCAAATGTCCCGCCTCCTAAAGCCACCCCACCTGAGGAGGTTGGAATTTCAACAGAATTGGGGGAACAGTCCGTTGCAGGTGACTAGTTCTGCAGTCCAGGGAGGAGGGGTGTGGTAGCAGCAGTGGAGGTGGAGAGAAGTGGGCAGATCTGGAATATTCTTTAGAAGCGAGCTGACTCGGCTTGTGGATGGAATGTGTGGGAAAGAAAGAAGGACCAGAACTGACCAGCGAGGCTGGGGGAGGCCGGGAGGATGTGGAGAGCAGAGGCCAAGAGGAGAAAGAGCCCCAAGAGGGAAAGGCGGGTTAAAAGGTGCCATGTGCTGCTCAGGACCCGGAAAATACCAAGAAGGAAACATCTCATGAGCCGTGGCAACCTGGAAGTTGGTGGATTTGACAGGAACAAGGTGGAAAGAGAGAATTCTGGGTGAAGTAGGTGAGAGAAGCGTGAATGCAAACTTCTTCTTTTAGACCCATCTTGCTGTGTGTGACAGTGTGGGAGAGACACCAGTTGCTTCCTGCAAGTTCATCTTCCCCTTGTATTGAACCAAAACAGAACGTCACAATTTACCTGGACCTTTCTGTCTGGAACATATACTTCATGTTCCAGTCTCCCTGGTCTAAAAAAGAGCTGTAGCCAGGGTAGCCAGTGCCTAACAGGGCGCTCCTGTAAGAGCTTCCTAAAAAGGCAGAAGTTCAGCTGGCAGGAGCATCACTTTTGCCCTGACCCCTTCTTTTGTCCTGCTGCTTGGAATATGGGATGTGATGATTGGCATCTCAAGAATAGCCATCCTGGGCCATAAGACATCCAAATCCACATGCAGTGGGAAAAATGATAGAAGGAGGCTGGTATCTGATAGCTCAATAGATTTCATACTTTTGGACTTCTTTATTGTGGGAGAACAAACAGTTTTATGGTTAAATTGATATTTTTCTTCCTGTTATGTTAACCAAATCTATTCTTAGTTGATGCAGAATCTAAGCAGAGATATGGGCAATGGGTTAGAGATAGGTATGAGGTCAATGTATGCTTTCTTTGGAATTAAATACATGATATTTTATTTTTTTTAGATGTTGATGAACCTTTATTTTGTTTATTTATTTATACGCGGTGCTGAGAATCGAACCCAGTGCCTCACACATGCTAGGCAAGTGATCTCCCACTGGGCCACAACTACAGCCCGATATTTTATTTTTAAAAAAATTCCACAGTTAAGCCGGCCGGGTGTGGTGGTGCACTCTGGTAATCCAGCAGTTTGGAAGGCTGAGGCAGGAGGATCACAAGTTCAAAGCCAACCTCAGCAACTTAGTGAGACCCTGTCTCAAAATAAAAAATTAAAAGGGCTGGGATGTAGTTCAGTGGTGAAGTGATCCTAGATTCAATTCCTGGTGTGAAATAAATAAATTAAATTAAAAGTAAAAATTGCACAGTTATTAAACAAGCCTGTTATAAAATGCCATGTAAGCTTTCATGTCCAGATTTAAATTTAGTGCACCAGTTGAGGTTATTGTTTGCAAGAAGTAGAAACTGACTGTCTGGAATAAGCAGAAAAAAGAATCGGTTCAAGATAATCAGTACCTAATTGGAAGATAATGGCTGATTAAAACAATAGATACTGATGAGGGAGACAGTGCATGGGCCACACATACAATTATGCCATAGAATCAGTCTGTCAGGGACACCCTTGCTGTCACTGATGAACCCTGGAGGTCCCTCTGCATGTCCCACACCTGGTAGGCTGGATGCTGTTGCCAAACATATTCTTCAGCCTCCTCCTGTATGTGTTATGAATTTCTGATTCCAAATTTGCAGTGGGGTGCTTGCTTGACTGGACCTTCTCCACATGCCCATTCCCTAGCTGCAAGGAAGTTGCTATTATGTGGCGTTTTTAGGCTTCTAGAGTGAGAGGTGCCTCCCACGAGTGGGTTTCACAAGACATACAGACAAAAACAATGATTTAAAATGCCAGCAAAGGGCTAGGGTGTAGCTCAGTGGAAGAGCATTTGCCTAGCATGAGCAAGGCCTTCAGTTCAAAATCCCCCCCCTCCCGCCCCCGTTGCAAAAAACAAAGAGCCAGCAAATATTCATTATGTTTAGCTTCTCAGATATAACTTTTTAAAATTAATTCTAAGTTTACTTATTTGCACAAATGGAGCACAACTTTTCATTTCTCTGGTTGTAAATGATGTAGAGTCACACCATTCGTACAGTCATACACATACATAGGGGTAATATTTCCTATCTTATTCTACCATCTTCTCCCCGCCACACTCTCCCCCCCCCTTCCTTCGGCTCCAAAGTTCCTCCATTCTTCCCTCACCCCCCACCCATTATGGATCAGGATTATATACAACTTTGAGTATTTATTTTAAAATATGATAAGTAAGTAAGCCATACCATGTTAATTTCAATATGGATTTTAAGGTATATTTGGGTGCTGTAGAGAAAAATAAAATGTTTAAAACTGCAATAAATAACTAAAACATGGCAGAAAAAAATGAAGAATATGCATTTGGGTAGCAAAAGCATTCTTTAGGTCATAGGAATCATTGCCAATGAGCTAGGAAATGTATATGTCTAATAACTATTTTTTCAGGATTGTGCTTTCCTGCTTTTTAATTTTAATGTGAATTTTATAAAACTAGAATATTCTCCTGTGTGTCTTTTAATGTGAATTTTATAAAACCAGAATATTCTCCTGTGCAGGGTAACCAAGAGCAGGAAAGAGCAATTGGCAATTCCATTATATTTTGTAAGCGTTTTTAGCATTGATAATTTATCATTTTTTGAGTGTTTACTTTGTATTGTGTGGAAACACATTTTCTTCTTTGTCCTCATAATAACCCTCCAAGTCATCCCCACTCTACAGATATGAAAATTGAGGCCCAGAAAAGCCAAGTAACTTGCTAAATGTCATGCAACTAGTAAATGTCATCACTAGGGTTTTAACTCAGGTTTAATGACAGGAAGTAAGTACAATTTAGAGAATGACTACAGGGCACACAGGGAGAGGAAGGCTTATCCGGGTTAATCCCCTAAAGGATAGTCCCAGTTTAGACCTCATGATGTCAGCTAAATCTCTACAAAATCTAGGTAAGTGTCCACATGACTTAATATATTAGATGTAAGATGATGATCAATGACAAACATGATCTGACAGTTTGTTCTTACTTGTCAAAATATTTGTAGCTTCGTGTTGGTAAACATGACAATTTCTACATCATTCAAGCTGAAAATCTTTTTATGAAAAGTGGATATGGCCCCATTTTTCTTAATTGCATGATTATGCCAAATTTGTTCATTTATTTTATTACTGGGTAAAATAGTAGAATAACTAATCAAATTTCTAGTTTAATTAGAATACTTCTACTTTATGACTAAAAATTAGTCATAAACCCAATAATGAATAAATCATATTAGATAATGTTACCATTGTGAATTCAAAAAATATTTTTCTACCAAAGAAAATAACAAGACAGAAGTACATTAATCCTCACTCCATAATGACACAAGGAGAGTGCTTACGGTTTGATACACTGGATAGAAAATGGACTTTAGAGAGATAAAAATGGAATTTGCAACATTCTAAGAGGATCTAGTCATTTTTATCCCCCCACCCACCCACTGCCCACTCATGCCTCTGATTTTTGGTTCTTAGTTTTTTGGGACACTGAAATCTATTGAAAGTGACTTTCCCCCTTCTTCTCATTATGAAAAGAAGAGCTGGAGGTTACTGAGATTCTGGGACTTGGTTAAAGAAGCAGTTCTTTGTCATCTGAAGGAACTTAGAGGGGCCTCTGGAGCCCCTGAGGTCACCTGTAAAATGTTGCATGCAGGAATTTGTGTTTTTGTGGGAAGAGAGTCCCTGATTTAGAGGGGCCATGGCCCTAGAAAGACAACACTGCTCAGAGAAAGGAAAAACAACCCCTTTGAGTCATAATCCAGTCACCTGGGCACCAAAGCATACAACTTGGTTCTGAATCAAAAGGACGGTTAGAGGATAGGTGCAGAGTAGGGCCTCAATATGGTATTATTTGTTATTATAAATAACATCCCCACTCTACAGATATGAAAATTGAGGCCCAGAAAAGTCAAGTAACTTGCTAAATGTCATGCAACTAGCAAATGTCATCACTAGGGTTTTAACTCAGGTTTAATGACAGGAAGTAAGTACAGTATAACGTTTCCAGTACTATAAATCAATAATGAATTTAAACTGGATGCAGTGACCCACACCTGTAAACCCCAGACAAGGCAGGAAGGTTGCAAGCTCAAGGCCAGCCTTGGAAATTTAGCGAGAACCTGTCTCAGAATAAAAAACAAAAAGGGCTGGGGATGTAGTTCAGTGGGTTCAATCACCAGTACCAAAATAAATAAATAAAATAAGACCAAAAATTTTTAAAATGAGTTTAAAGAGAACATCATCAATTCCAAGTCATTATTATCTATATTTACTCATTTACAAATCATAATGATCCTCTGCAGAGGCTGGATAATTACTGTCATCTTTTTACTTAGAGGAAAAGAGCAACAACTGGTCCTAGATGACCAAGAGTCTCAGGGTGGAGACCCCTTCCCCTAAGTGACTGGACTAGGAATGGATAGTGACTCAGGATCAGTCAAGATCCTTCCAGCAAGAATTTGGAAGTGTGACCCAAACCAAACTGTCCACAGGGCTCAGATGTCTGTCTTCTTCTTCTCAGGATTAGCAAGCAGAGGGTGCAGGGGAGGAGGGAAGGAGGGAGGGGAGGAGGAAGGCAGAGGCCCTCCTGGAGTCCTGAGGTCTTTCTGGGATCCCCAAGCCAGGGTGCAGCTGTGATAGAGACTGGAGCCCAAGCCTGATGGACTAGAAAAGTCACCGTGATTTTTATTGGAATATAATGCTTGAAAATGAAGTAAAAACCTTATTTAAAAATCTCTGGTGAAAGTAGGGTTCCCACTTGATCCAGTGTTTGTAAGAATTTAAAGGGTAATTTAGGAATTCCAGTCTTGCCTTGGGTCTCTCACAACCTTAGGAATTTATTTTAAAAACCCACCTTCATCTGATTCCTAGTCCCCAGGCCAATTTTGAAACTGCTCAAGTGACAAATTAAAAAACTGCCCCTTCCTCTCCAGTGTGTAGGGATTGACGTCTCATTGTTCTCACTTTATTTTTTCCCGTCTCTCATTTCTTATTTTTTCTTCCCATTATCTTCATTGTCCATCATGGAAACCCAGACACTTGGGAAGGGGGTAGGGAAGAAATGGGGAGAGTTTTGAGAGAAACCAAGAATATTTACATTTAAAAGAAAAACCACATCTACCACATGTTTATAATAAACTTCCCTTTTTTTGCTTAAAGAGGCACGAGTTGGCTATCAATAGAGACGGTGGTAAAACTGAGGCAAGAACTCTGGTCTCTTGACTTAAAAATCTATTCTTTTTACACACCTGGCTGTGTCTGCAGACCTGAGATTAATGTTTTCTTCTCTGTCAAACCTGTAATCTGAGTTTCCCGGTAGGTAACAAAAATCTGTTCACTGTAAACTAAAACTTAAATTTCACAATGTGTTGTTAGATGGAGCCATTTTAATTTACAAAACCATATGGCTAAAATATAGCCGATTTGAGTTCCCCTACATGTACAACATATGTCCACACATGGGCAGGAACGCAGATCTGGACACCTGTAGCAACCCCCAACTAGGATCCCCCTTTGTCCTCCACCTTCAATCACAATCTATATAACAGAGTCATCAACGAACCCATCATAACTACAGCCCTTCCCTTTTCCCACCCCAATTTTAAATTGGCCAATAACCCTGAGTTACTCCTATCAGAACCAGGTGCAATGCTGTGGGATAAACACAAGCGGACCACCTGCCCACTGTGCTTGCTTGCCTGACTCTGGTTGGTGGCACACCATTCTGCAGAAGTAAATTTTACCTCGCAGAGTAACTTTCAAGTACACATCTGATTTCTTGGAGCATCCCAATATTTCTAACACAGGGATTGAAGAGTGTCTTCTTAGCCAGCCCAGAGATACCCACACTTCTAATCCCAGCTATTCCCAGCTACTCGGGAGGCTAAGACAGGTGGTTCCTAAATTTGAGGCCAGTCTTGGCAATTTTTGTGACACTCTGTCTCAAAGTGATATTAAAAAGTCCTCAGGATGGAGCTGAGTGATAGAGCACTCCTGGGTTCAATCCCCAGTACCACAAAAACAAACAAAGAAAGCAAACAAACAAAAGTCAAGGGTCATATGTGGAAGCTAGAAAGAAGGGAAGAATTTCATGAAAATAGAAGAAAAATCAGTAGAGCAGAGGATGGGGAGGGGCAGGGAGAAGAGGGAAAGGGGAGGTACTGCTCAATGAAACTGACTAAATGATGCCGTGTGCCTCTATGCATATGTCATAAGGGATCCCGTGATTACATACAATTATAATGCACCAAGGAGAACAGAAAAAAAATGTGTTAGCAAGTGAAAGGAATGAAGTCTTCATCCTCAGTCATTTACAAAACAAGGCAAAGATTCCCAGTTTCTCTCAAAACTTCTCCAATTCCCCTCTACCCCACTCCCAAGTTTCTAGGTTTTCCGTGATGGACAATGAAGATAATGAGAAGAAAAAAAAAAAAAAAACAAGAAATAAAAGACTGGAGAAAAATAGCATGAGAACAAGGAGATGTAAATCCATGCATGTTACAGTGTAAGGGCAGTTTTTAAAATTCATCATGTGAGTAGTTCCAAATACTAAGGTTTGGGGGTGTAGCGATGTAGCTCAGTAGTAGTGCTTGCCTAGCATGAGAGAGGTCCTGGGTTTGATCCCTTGTCTCATGAAATAAATAATCAGAGGAAAGTAGAAACAAAAATCTTATAATCTTATTAACATTTGTGAAGTATCTTGACAGAGAAATATAATAGATAAATATACACTGTATAATTGTCACTACTATTGAATTTATGCTGCCTTTCAGGATAAAATATTAAATCTGTGATATTTTTCAT
This sequence comes from Marmota marmota marmota, assembly GCF_001458135.2. Classification (NCBI taxonomy): domain Eukaryota; kingdom Metazoa; phylum Chordata; class Mammalia; order Rodentia; family Sciuridae; genus Marmota; species Marmota marmota. Next base: position 7,854,594 of record NW_026000057.1, on the reverse strand, counting down.
TGTAATGCTCCCCACTCCTACCCTTTGGTTTTTATCTCAAGGGAAACTTTTCCAATTAACTGTGATTTCTGTTGAAAGCTCTTTACTCAAAGAGGGCAATCAGTCTTATCTTCAAGTTAAGGCTTTCGTGTTACATGTTAACCCAAAAGGGAGCAAAGCTAATTTTGCTAATCAGAAACAGCTCAGTTACATAACTCAGTACTAAAAAATGTGGGATGGAATACGGACATGGGAAAGGATTGATGAAATAATACTTCAAGCCATGTTTTCCACATATGTTGGAGTGAATCTCTGTTTGTACTATGATGAATACAAATTGTAATTGACTTGGTTTAAAACCTGAAGAGTGAGTTATATCACAGCAAGAACAGCACTGGGCTGGGGACAAACCTTGAATTTCTGTCCTTATAATCCAATGATGTTGTAGCAGGGGCTTCTTGACCTTTATATCTCTGATCTATGCACCCAAAGGACCTCAATGTTTTTTCCCAGAGACCAAAGCCTTCCTGCTTCTCTCCTCTCCCAGATCTTGGATTCAGAAGGAGGTGACATACTATCCCCAGGGAAGGAGGATCAGGGGTCAGTGTAAGCCCATTTCCTTCTTGATACCTCATACTGGGTTGAGGTTTCCTTATGGAGCAGAGAGATCAGGGTTCTTGGCTCTGGTACTCCCAGTTTTATGACCTTGAGCAGGTTCATTAGTTCTTCTGATGCTACATTGTCTCAACTGTCAAGGAGAAATAACAGTGCCTTTACAGGTGTATTGTTAAATGAGGTAATACGTTCAAATACTTGGCGTGTAGAGCTCTTAAAAGTAGCACTTCTTATCTTCCCTGGTCTCTCTCCTTCGCTCAGGTTTGTATCTCTGTAAGGAGAGCCTGTGACTTAACTGAGCATTCCAAGATGTATTCTGGAAAAATACTTTTCTTTGGCTCTTGGGAAAAACTGCAGATGCTGAAGTTTCACCTCTTCCCTGCGTGTGTGTGCCTCCTGGAGGACTGAAGTTCTCCAGTCTGGCAAGGTTGCAGGGAACAATGTCAAGATCAGGAAATCTCTAACTACCTTGCTCCCTAGAGTGCTTGAATACTAAGTCATAGACAAATGGTCAACCATATCAATGCCTATTCTATTTCTTATATAAGGAACAGGGAATAGCCATTATGGGTTCATAGCTTAAAGTAATTAAGAAGAGCATCTTTTAAATATTTTAATAATTTAGACTTGCATGTCAAGATGATTTGCCTAAACCAGGACAAATGTTTTAATAAAAGGGGATATTGGATAAATATATATTTTTGCATTGTGCAAAAACACAAATAATTTACCCCTTCCCCTGTAAGGGTAAAAGAAATTGAAGTTAAAGCGTAAAAGTTAAAGGGTAAAAGACCGGGTGTTGTAAAGTTTCTAAGCTGCAGGGTCTGAGTTAAAATGTAAAGGATTAGGTATTGTTAGGTATCTATGCTACCTGCAAAACCTGAAATTTCTGTAGCTGTTGAGACAATGCTTGGAACTGCCCAGTAAATATTTCCCCTGACTATTGGTTGTTTAATAAGGGCTCTGTGTGGTCGCACGTAGGCATTGCAGGGCCTGGACCAATCAGTTTAAATGTAACCCCCTCCTTAGGAATGACCTATCACTCCAGCCTGACCTGTTCCCGCCAATGAATGAACCAATCATGTTTAGGAGTTGTTATTCAATTTTCCCGCGCCTAATGATGATTTGTTCTGATGTATACAAAGCCCTCCGCCCTCCCCAAAAAGTGTACTTAAGCAGTGCTCAGCCCCTGCTCGGGGCTCTGGGCTGCTTTCCCTTCTTGAGTGGGCACGGAGCCCCAGCATGCTGGTTCAATAAATCCCCCTTCTGCCAATTGCATGAGTGGTCACTTGGTGGTCTCTTTCTCTGACGTTTCGCTAGATCCTTACACCCCTTCCCCTCTCCTTCCCCTTCCCCTTCCCCTTCCCCTTCCCCTTCTCCTTCTCCTTCTCCTTCTCCTTCTCCTTCTCCTTCTTCTTCTTCTTCTAAACCCAAGGTCACTAAACTACATAAGCTACATCCCCAACCCTTTGTATTTTTTATTTTGATGCAGGATCTTGCTAAGTTGTGGAGGCTGGCCTTGAACCTTTGATCCTTCTGTTTCAGCCTCCCAAATCCCTGGGATTACACGTGTGTACCATGGTGCCTGGCTAAGAAAATTACGTTCTTGATGGTTATGTCTTCTTATGTCTATTAAGATATAAGCAAAACATTTTGACTATTAATTTGAATTGGAGTCACAATTTCTTTGATTCTGTGATTCTTTTTTTCTTTCTTTTTTGTAGTGCTCTATGCTTGAGCTATATTGTCAGCCCCCATGATCCTTTGTAAAAGGCAAAATAGACTCTCTGTCGAAAGAAAGCCACCCCTGACTCTGTGTGTGTGTGTGTGTGTGTGTGTATGCTTTGTTTCCATTTTAATATTCTTTTTTAGCTTGAGTAGCTTGGCCAAAAATCTCAGTTTTCCCAAGATGATCTCATTTGGAGAATATTCTTCTGGTGCAAGTATTAATAAAGCACATCTAGCTCCCCAAAGTGGTTTGGACAATGAAACTGTGTGAGTTCACCATCCTGGGACATTACATTTGATATTTTCCCCTTAGAATTTCAAAAGAGAATTTATGTTCTCTCTTTTAACTTGAGGGTAGTGCTTCTGTGGATTGAAGTCAGAATTTGGAAAGGTTGTGAACTTGTATTATGTATATATGTATGTATGCCTCTATTGTGTCTAATTCTTTTTCAGTTATGAATGTGTGCAATAAACCAAAATAGTATCAGTATGCCTGTGGCTGTTATCAAGGAAAACCACAGATATTTTCATAACACATTATAGCTTTTGCAGATGTTACAAACATGTCATTCATTCTCGTTATTCTAAATTAGAATGATCACATTAAATCATAATCTTTGTGTAAGCATGTGCTTCTGGGGGTTGAACCCATGGCCTCCCACATGCTAGGCAAGTCTCTGCCACTGAGCTGCATCCCCAGCCCTGAAATCTTAATCTTTATAACTATAGATATCATGCATATTGCTGATCAGCTTTTGACTGACTCCACCTTCACCAAACTTGAAGTCACATATTCGTACAGCCGTGGCTCACATGCTTCATGCTGCTTTACAGATTTCCTGTCTACAGTGATTCACTGATCAATATAAGGAAGTAATTTAATTGTTTCTTAAAATTTTACAAAACTATAGAGTTAAGCAATTCTTAACTCTCCACAAGACAAGAGGGCCTTTTGAACACAATGCTTGGGGCCTCATCTCACCATAACGGATACTTGAAATCCACAAACTTTCTTGCTTCTAATGTACACATTCTTGACAACTGTCACTGCTGGAGGGAATACTTTACCCCATGAAGATGCAAAATTTCCTGTCAGTTTCTTTCAAAAAGAAATTTGCAAATATCTGGAAATATTTCAGAAAGCTTTACATGTTATTTTATCTTCATGGCATCAAAGTTGAACCGTGAGCCATCGTTTCTTTTGCTTTTTGGTGGAAAGTGTATTAAGATGATGATCTACTCAAAGAGAAGTTAGAATTCATTAGTGTTATGTTGAAAAACTGAACTACAATTGGAATTTTTTTTTTTTTTAATGATGCTGGAAATTTAACCCATGACCTCAGGGTACTGTTGGATTTTTTTTTTTTTCTTTTCTTTTTTTGGGTACTGTTGGATTTTAACTTAAAAAATCTTGGTGAATTCTTGGTATTCCTTGACAAAAGCTATCCCTGTCTTGTGCAGTAGATATGAAAACTTTAATCCATTTGGGAGAATTTATATTTGCCAATCAAGATTTTCAACACCAGTAATAATTACAAAAATATTGAAATCAAACTTCTATCCAATTTGACATGTCTATAACTTTTTAAAATTCTTCTCCACAGCTTAATGTTCTTATTCAATCTAAGCAATATTAGCCTTCTTATTAGGTCTTTTAAAAATAAATTTATTTTTAATTTGTATATATTTTAAATGTATTTTCTTATTTAGTGAAGAATCATATAGTATTTTTTTTTAAGAGAGACTGTGAGAGAGAGAGGGAGAAGAGAGAATTTTTCAATATTTATTTTCTAGTTTTCGGCGGACACAACATCTTTGTTTGTATGTGGTGCTGAGGATCGAACCGGGGCTGCACGCATGCCAGGCGAGCGCGCTACCGCTTGAGCCACATCCCCAGCCCTCATATAGTATTATAATGCACAGTTTCCCAAACTATTTGGATAACTTTTATTATGTTTCAGTATAAGTGGTGTCTTTTGTTAATTTTATTTTGTATATTTAAAAACATTATCCTAAAAGGTATCTGTAAGCCTTACCAGATTGCCAACAGGGCCCACCGCATACACAAAAAGTTAGGAACACTGCCTTTGAACTGACATCTCAGAGTAGGATCTTCCAGGAGACATAATAGGTAAATTTCCATTTATTCACCCAACAGAATTTTAAGGTCTTAGATATGAAAAAAGATTTTGCCAGTACAAAACAGTAATCCCAACTACTAAGAAGGCTGAGGCAGGAGGATCACAAGTTCAAGGCCAGCCTCAGCAACTTAATGGGGGTAAGGGGGGATGGGGGGACTGGAGACTGGGAATGTAGCTCAGTGGTAGAGCACTCCTGGGTTCAATCCCTAATACCACAAAAATTAAAATAACTAAATAGGTATGAAAGTGATCTCATACACCGGTACCATGGTCCACTTTATGCTTTGAATATAGCCCTTGCTGTTCTGCCACTGAGACTTATTTTTAAAAGAACGTGTTTCTTTCTCTTCCTCTCCCTCCTCCTCCCTATTCTCAGGGAAACAAGATTACCTTTTCTCCTCATCCTAGGCAGAGTTCTGTCCTTGAGCACACATAGGAACGAAGTAATTCAGACTTGGGAATGTCACCAGAAGATCTCAGAAATAACTCTCTCCTAAATTAACAAGTAAATTATGGAGAATGCTGGAACACAGCCTTTGAATCACCTCTTTAGAAAGCCCCTCTACTCTCTGATGGGCAGAAATCATAGGCTCTGGGACAGGAGTTCCCAGTGTTTCTCCTTTGCTAGCAAGGCAATAAAACTTCTTTTTTCTTTTTCTTAAAACTGCATCCTTGGCATTGGGGACAAGGGCCGAGCTTTCGATAACACACCTACTATACAGACTCACCTGTGTGTTGCTTTGGTTAGGAATATCAAGTACTGCAGAGAACTATAGGTAACATCTGTGGATGTTCAGAAGAAAGATCACTCACTTCCTACTGGGAATAGAGGGGACACATGCTGCTCATTTTGGTAGATAGAGTATTAGGGTTCTCTAGAGAAATAGTCACACACACACACACAAACACACACAGATTTATCATGAAGAATTGGCTCACTTGAGGCTGGAGGTCTGAGAGGTTCCTTGATCTGCTGTCTGTAAACTGGAAACCCAGGGACAGGTGAAAAACCAGCCTCTATCTCAGAGCAAAGCCTGTCCAAGGAAGGGACATGGCCTTTGTCCTTGGAAAAACCCACAGAGCACTCCTAGGCACATTCCCACCCTGCTAAGTTGTTTATCTACAAATAACAGGAGAGATCTGCTGTGCCAGGTGTCCCTGATTCAGTCAGGCTAGGTGGGGACCTATAGCAGCCCCCTAGCAACCACCAATCAGCATGAGTCAGGGAAATACCTGGGATGCCAGATGACCCTCCCAGTAGTTTATGGTGGTTGATAACATATTGGGAAACCATGTAGTTCAGCACGTACACCCCTCTTGGCTTAAACCAATCAGTTCAAATGAATACCCCTTTTGTACTGACCAATCACCCTTACCCAACTTGTTGCCGCCAGTGAATGTGCTAATCATGTTTTAGAGTTGTTGTTTGATTTTCCCGCGGCATGAGGTGATTTGTTATGCTGTATGTGAAGTCCCTGCCCTTTTCAAGAATGTATATAAGCTCTGCTCAAGCTGTTCTTGGGGCTCTTTGCTCTTTGCTCCTCCAAAGAGAGCTCTGAGCCCCAGCATGCTGGACCCCCAATAAACCCTTTGCTGTTGCATGAGACAGTCTCTTGGTGGTCTTTTCCTCCAACGTTCGCCCGGCCTTTACACAGGGACAGTGTAACTCTACTCTGAGTCAAAAAGTCTCAGAACCAGGGGAAGCTGATGGCCTAAATCCTGGTCTACAGTCAGGAGAGTGCTGTCCTAGCTCAGCAGGCGGTCATCAACAAAAGAGCACTTTCCTTCCTCTACCTTTTGTTCTATTGAGGCCCTCAGGGATTGGCATCCACCTAGGGGGAGGCAATCTACCTGACTAAGCCAGAGAGTCAAATGCCAATCTCATCTGAAACACCCTGCTGTGATCAGAAGGTTTGTGTATCCCCCAAATTCACATGTTGAAATCTTAACCCTTTAGATCATAAGGGCAGAACCCTCATGATGGGGATTAGCGACCTTACTCAAGAGGTCCCAGAGGGCTCATCTGCCCCTTATACCACATGGGGACACAGTAAGAAGGTGTCCTCTTGGGAGGGGAGGGGAGGGGAAGGGGGGATAGGGAGGGCAGCAGAATACAACTGACACTAGGATTGCTGTATGTATACACATGGCTGTATAACCAATGTGATCCTGCAATTTGTACACGTGGAAAAATGAGAATTCATACCCTATTTGAATCAAATGTATGATATTTGAAGATCATTGTATTGTCTTGAGCAATTAATTTTAAAAAAAATACAATCCCATAGCCGCGCCCCCAATGAACTATTTTCTCCATCCACACCCCACCAGCTTTCACATACAAAAAAAAAAAAAAAAAAAAGAAGGTGCCCTCTGTGAGAAACTGTGCCTTTACCAGGGATAAGGTCCTTGCTTAACATCTGAATGACCAGCCACAATTTTAAGGAAAAAGTTTCGCTTTCCCGCCCAAGGGCCTTCCTAAGAAAGGTTCACCCACCACTCCCTCATCCCAACCCAACACTTAACTGCCCGTCTTAGGACCTTCCTGGCTCTGACTCCTGAGACTTCCCTATAAAAGTCCCAGAACTGAAGCCTGCTTTGCCTCTCTCTCCTATAGAGGGTGGCCTTTATTCATCAGCTCTGAGAGATAAACTCTCGTGTGGATCTCTGCCTGGTCTCTGTCTTTCATTTCTCACTTACCCATCTCTCCTTCCTCGCTTTCCCTTCACCAGGTGCATAATCTTGGACATCCCAGCCTTTAGAACTCTAAGAAATAAATCTCTTGTTTATAAGCTCCCCAGTCAAGGTTTTCTTTTTGTTTTAGTAGCCCTAACAGACTAACATATATACATACACAGACACTTGCTTAGAAACAATGTTTGATCTGGGTAACCTCAGCCCGCTCAATTTGATATGTATGATTTGCCATCACAGGTGGGTAATGTGAATATTTTTAGTTTAAGGTTTTTGTCTTGTTTGTGGAGCTGAAGATGGAACCCAAGGCCTTGTACATGCTAAGCAAGCTGTCTTCCATTGAGCTACGCCCCAGCACCTACTTTGAATATTTTTGGATATTAAAATTCATTCTAAGTACATCTATAGATGCATCCAAACTACCTCTGAGCCATGTTTGGTTTCTCCTCCTTATCACTGCATCTGTGATTAAGTCTTGTCACTTAGGCCTCCGAACCACTTCCATCCATCTCAGCACCACTTCCATCGTCCCCACTTATTCAGCCCTCAGGATGTTGCCTGGCTTCAGACATTGCCTGGCTTCAGACATTGCCAGGACTATCTGCATTGCCTTCTGTCTCCATTATCTTTCACACGTTCCTCTGACACTGTAGTTAGGATCACCTAACTACAGTGACCATCATTGTGTGTGTGTGTGTGTGTGTGTGTAAAAGGGTTCACTCTTGCCTTTTTATCTGTTTCCATCTGCATGTCCTCATATCAAATAACAGTGCATTTTTTAAAACTGTTATGCTCGAATTCGGGACCCCCCAAAAGACCACCAGAGACCCAAGATCGATGTAAGCAGCAAACAGGTGTTTATTGCGAGCTAGCTCGGTCCTCCACAGCACACACAGCAACTGGTGACGCTGAGAGGCCCCGAGCCCAGGGTTTGCAGCAGTTTTATACATTCTTTGGAGAAGGTAGGGACTTCACATACATCATAGCAAATCATCACACACCGCGGGAAAATCAAATAACAACTCTGAAACATGATTAGCACATTCACTGGCGGGAACAAGTTGGGTAAGGGTGATTGGTCAGTACAAAAGGGGTATTCATTTGAACTGATTGGTTTAAGCCAAGAGGGGTGTACGTGCTGAACTACATGGTTTCCCAACATGTTATCAACCACCATAAACTACTGGGAGGGTTATCTGGCATCCCAGGTATTTCCCTATCTCATGCTGATTGGTGGCTGCTAGGGGGTTGCTATGGATCTCCACCTAGCCTGACTGAGTCAGGGACACCTGGCACAGCAGATCTCTCCTGTTATTTGTAGATAAACAACTTAGCAGAGTGGGAATGTGCCTAGGAGTGCTCTGTGGGTTTTTCCAAGGACAAAGGCCATGTCCTTTCCTTGGACAGGCTTTGCTCTGAGATAGAGGCTGGTTTTTCAAAACTTGCTTTCTTCTCTTCCCCACATTAATAATGACATTGGAAGGAAATTATTTTCCTAAAGATATTTTCTCTGATCTTAAAACCTTGTGTAAACAGCTCCTATGATGTGGAAATGTCATACTTGAATAGGAATAAAAAGTGGCTTTTCTTAATTTGCTTATATAGTACTTTATTTATCAATCCCATTTTATATTAGTGTAAGTAATAAGATCCTATTTCTTGGTTGCAGACATATTTGTAGTAAAACATGTATGAGAACCCAACTGGGAATTTCAAGAAATGCATCCTTCTCATTAGTTATTTTAAAAATGCCCCTTGGAATCATTACAAATATAGCATGAGAAAGTTTCTATCAAACTAGAATTAAGCCCAGATGCCAGACTTTTATTTTGCAGGAGAGTTATACATAGACATAAACCAGAAAAATGGCAGCTGCTTCCTTTACACCAGTGGTAGAATCCCTGGGCATATGGGATCAGCTCAGCCCTCAGCCCCCTTGGAGACTGTGGGAGAAATACCTTCTGAGCTCTTATTTGCAATTCTGGGCAAGATCTGTAAAATGGCTTCTCAGCAAGGAGTCTATATTTGCATACTCAAATTACATCCATACAAATATGAGTGCTTCCAACCTGGTTTCCATGTTAAAATGTCACCCTCTGGCAACACTGATCTATCCATCTTGATTATTTATTATAACCTCTAGCTTTGAAAACTTAGCCTTAAGTTTTATAGTATATTTCTCCTATTTCTCCATGATTTTCAAGTCATTAATCACAGTCCGGAGAAAATTAAGTTCTCGCTACATTCTTTTACATACCTTAAAAGATACAGACCCTTCAAATAATTAAACTCTAGGGGAAACATTTTTAAGTGGATTTACTTCCCAAATAAACATTTTTGCTGAATTCTCTTTATTTCCATCTATTAGGATATATGGTGAAGTTGTAATGATAAATCACAATTACGTAAGAATTATTCCTTCCTATGTGCTACTTTAAAAACACAATCAGAAGATCATCAGTATCTGAATCAAATGCAGATTTTTCTTCCTTCCATGAGGAATTTACACTTTGAACATGCACCCCAGGTGATTTTTATGAACAATAAAATTTGAGAATCGCTCTAACTCATTTTGAAAATTACACACTCCAGACGAAATGGCTCTCTGCGTTCCTCTTTTCCTAGTCTTTTGGGTGCAACACTAGCTTCTACTGGACTTTTTTACTCTTCATTGCTGGGTTGGCCCTATTTTTGCCTCTAGGTCTATTATTAATAGTCAAGGAGGGCTGGGGATGTGGCTCAAGCGGTAGCACACTCGCCTGGCATGCGTGTGGGCCCGGGTTCGATCCTCAGCACCACATACAAACAAAGATGTTGTGTCCGCCGAAAAACTGAAAAATAAATATGAAAAAATGCTCTCTCTCTCTCTTTTTTTTTGAAAAAAAAAGTCAAGGAATTTAGTTCCCTAAGTCCAAAGACGGAATCCAATTATTTAGACCTCATAAATTGTTTTCTTCTTGTTATTTCTTCTCACATACCATCTTTGACTTCAAATCTTGGCCTCTTGAAATGTGGTTATTCTCTTGCTTGCTCAGCAGTAAGGATTTTTTTAGAAACAGCAAGAACTTTGAAAAAAATTTTCTTCATATAAGCCTCTGCTTAGTGTCTTCATGTCTGTTCAGTCTCTACCTAGATCTAGCATCCAGCTGGATGACCTTTGGACAATCATGATAACCAAGAATCATGATTTTTTTTTTTTTAAGAGCACCCAACAATGTCATCTGTACTTGTTTTCACCAGTTTTATCTGTTCTTAGAAATCTTTATTTTTTTTTTAAAGAGAGAGAGAGAGAGAGAGAGAGAGAGAGAATTCTTTTAATATTCATTTTTCAGTGGACACAACATCTTTGTTTGTATGTGGTGCTGAGGATCGAACTCGGGCCATATGCATGCCAGGCAAGCGCGCTACCGCTTGAGCCACTGAAAAACTAGCCTCTATCTCAGAGCAAAGCCTGTCCAAGGAAGGGACATGGCCTTTGTCCTTGGAAAAACCCACAGAGCACTCCTAGGCACATTCCCACCCTGCTAAGTTGTTTATCTACAAATAACAGGAGAGATCTACTGTGCCAGGTGTCCCTGACTCAGTCAGGCTAAGTGGGGATCCATAGCAACCCCCTAGCAGCCACCAATCAGCATGAGACAGGGAAATACCTGGGATGCCAGATGACCCTCCCAGTAGTTTATGGTGGTTGATAACATGTTGGGAAACCATGTAGTTCAGCATGAACACCCCTCTTGGCTTAAACCAATCAGTTCAAATGAATACCCCTTTTGTACTGACCAATCACCCCTCCCCAACTTGTTCCCACCAGTGAATGTGCTAATCATGTTTTAGAGTTGTTATTTGATTTTCCCGCGGTGTGTGATGATTTGCTAAGAGATGCTATGATGTATGTGAAGTCCCTACCTTCTTCAAAGAATGTATAAAACTGCTGCAAACCCTGGGCTCAGGGCCTCTCAGCGTCACCAGTTGCTGTGTGTGCACGTGGAGGACCGAGCTAGCTCACAATAAACACCTCTTTGCTGCTTACATCGATCTTGGGTCTCTGGTGGTCTTTTGGGGGTCCCGAATTCGAGCATAACACCACATCCCCAGCCCATGATTCTTGAGTATAGAAAATCTTTGCTATGTTCATTTTCATAATTTTAATTACTTTCTATTATGGTTTGGATGTGAGGTGTCCCCTAGAAGCTCATGTGTGAGACAATGTGAGAAGGTTTAGAGGAGAAATGATTGGGTTGTGAGAGCCTTAACCCAATAGGTGAATTAATTCTGTGATGGGGATTAACTGGTAACTGCATAGGGTAGGGCTGGAGGAGGTGGGAATTGGGGGCATGGCTTTGGGGTATATATTTGTTTCTGGCCAGTGAAGTCTTCCTCTCCTTTCCAATCATCATTGAACTGCTTCCCTCTGCCACACTCTTCCACCATGATGTCCTGCTTCACCTCGAGCCCAGAGGAATGGAACCCATGTTCTATGGACTGAGACCTCTGAAACTATAAGTCCCCAAATAAACTTTTCCTCCTTAAAATTGTTCTGGTTGGTCTTTTAGTTACAGCAGTGAAAAAACTGACTAAAACACGTTTCCTCCTTAACTCCAGACATGTGTCCATTATATATTTATCCAAAATTTCATTTATCGTTATTGTTCAGTAGTTTATAAGAACTGTCAAAAGCCTGGAACTTTATAACAATTTCTCTCTTCCATGCCTGGAATGACATATTCTCATAAGAAAAGTCTCCTTGTGGTCTTCTAATAACAGATAAGATCCAAAGAGAAACCAGGTATAGTTCCCTTGCAAAAGAGCACTCAGTAACGAATGTAATATTTCCTGCCAAATATTCTAGCTTGTGGTAATTTTCAAACATTTTATAAAATGACACACGTTCCATATATGAGGTGTGACTCAAACATAAGACAAGTCACACATGAAAATGGTTCTCATTACTTTATAATCACACCTCATACATAATCTCAGGCAATCAGTCATGGAATATACATTCTAAAACCCTCACCCTATTGCCCACCTACCTCTAATCCACTTCCCCTCTGGCCACCCCGAGGTGAGAGAAAGTGGATTGCCATCCAAAGACATCTGGTCTGGAATACAGGGAAGCAATCAAACATCCTCGGGTGGGATGTCAGCAGGGATCTGCCGCCACTAGAAACTCAGCACTTATGTGGTCTTGAAATTATTTCTGGCTGTTTCGTGTAGGGCAGCTCTAGGCAAAATCATGCAGTTAGTGAAATCTAGGTCTGCACTTCCTCTCCCCGTGGTTTCCAGAGCTACCCTGCTGTTCCCTAAATCCATGAATTGTCGGTTGTTTCACAGGAAGTTCTGAATGAGTCTGTCTCATCTCAGTCCCTACTATGACAGGCAGCCATACTGTGTCCATCATTCAGCTCATTTTGATTCACAAGAATTTATGCCAAGCAGCTATTATGTGCCAGGCACCATGCTTGATGCTACAGGTGCAAAGATGAGAAGCCCTGATTTAAATTCATGAGTTGCAGATGAGCAGGACAAGAGTCTAATTACAAGATGTTAAGATGTTGGTTTGTTCTGGCCAACTGATGAGCTAAAACTAAGAGCTGAAACAGTGCCTGACCCACAGCAGATGCTCAGTATGGGTTTGCTAATCAAATAGAAATATGCTAAGCTAGGGGTCTATGCTGGGTGCTGCAGGAATGTGATGGCTCAAGAAACTTGTCCTGAGAAGATGACATCTGAGCTAAGTCTGAAAAGGATTCAGGAAAAGACAGGCAGAAAGGCATTCTAAGCAAAGGGAAGAACATGAACAAGCCGTGGAGGTGTTGGATAGCACACTATGTGCAAGGACATTTTAACAAGGGGGTTTTACAGGACTAAGGTATGAAGCATTCATAGATCTCTTTGATTATAAATTAAGGAGCAGAGTACCTTGTGGAGGCTACTACAATAGATAAAGCTAAAGACTGGTGATGAGGGTCTTGAGCTGGCTTCAAGGTGAGTCAGATAATCAGACACATTTACCCTTTGTGTTTTTGCGTGTGTCTGTCAAAGACATTTTATTTTCTCTCACATAAACTAAGGACATTCCCTTGACCTTGGATGCCGGAAAACTCAGAACAGATTGTTTGCTGACTACTGTTGGTGGGCTAGAATGATTAGCGGTAAAATTGTCTCAATTATCCTATATAGTTTTGAAGCCAGATTTAAAATTAGGCAATCAGTGTAGTTAGGTAAATCGGGTCTAATATCGAGTGAAATCTAAAATGGAGGCCATGTTGAGAATGAATTTCCGGAAAAGTTGAGCAACTCTTGAAATGTTAATGAAGTCCCAAGAAACGCTGTAGGCCCAAAATCCATCCCAAAGAAATGTTAATGAAGTCCTTCCTGCCCAGATTACTTCTTTGGCCCACCTGTGTCCCACCCCTCGGGCCTTCCCACCTACATTCCATCACGGAAAGAACTATAAAAAGGGGAAACAACCGCACTTCCACGGATTCCACCTCTTGGGTCCCCTTCTTCCTCCGGGAGAAGTCTTTTCTGTTGTCCTTTAACAAACTTCTAATTTCTACTCTGACCTTGCCTCGGCATGCTTCTCTGGTGTTATTCTTCAACATTGGGGAAGCAAGGACTCATCACCGGTCAACAGCGGTAACAGTTTCAACACAGATTTTCAGATTTTATGCTTTTTTTTTTTTTGGTTGAGATAGATTTTATACAATAAAATGAATGGATATTAAGTGCAGACTTCAATGAGTTTTGAAAACTGTATGCTCCAGCATAAACATCACCCAAATTGAGATCTAGAATATTTTTATCTCCCTAGAATATCACCTCATGACCTTTCTAGTCAATCCTCTCTGCTCTGAGCAGCCACTTTCTGATTTCTGTTAATACAGATAATTACCAATAATTACTGTGGTTCTTGGACTTTGTATAACTGAAGTCACACAAAACATACTCTTGTGTCTGATTGCAGTCCCACGTTCTGTTGGTTTGTGAGGTGCTTCATATAGTTGATTCCTATATTTCACCCCCAGGGACCTGCTTCCTCTAGCTACACCCTACCTGCCTACAGTTACCACCTAGTAATCCATTCCATTTATTAATCTATCGAATGAATGAATCCATTGATTAGGTTATAGCTTTACAACCTAACCATTTCACTTCTGAACATTCTTGCATTGTCTAACCTGAGATTTTTGGAGGACACCTAATATCCAAACCATAACATCACTTTACAGAAATTGAGGAAAGTTACAACAGTACAATTCCATTCACCCCTTCTCCATTTGTTGTCCTTTTTTTTTGCCACATTTTTTCCCTCATACATACATTCTAAGCTCCAAAATATACTGGGATTTAAACAATCATACTTTTAAGACATTCTAAATTTTAGCCACTCATAGTGGCAACTGGGGAGACTGAGACAGGAGGATTGCAAGTTTGAGGCCAGCCTCAGCAAGTTAGTGAGATCTTATCTCAAAATAAAAAATAAAAAGGAATGGTGATGTAGCTCAGTGGTAAAGTGCCCCTGGGTTCAATCCCAAGTACAAAAAAAAAATTTTTTTTTAATTTGACATAAAAATATTTAGAAGTGATGCTTTATATTTCCCCACATATTTACCCTTTTTGATTGTTCTTCACCCTTTGCTGTATCTTTTTGTCTGGCATTATTTTCCTGTAGCTTGAAGAGCTTCTGTTAGCATTCCTTATAGTTCAAGTTTGCTGAAGATAAATTAGGTCAACTTTTTCTGTTAAAAGATACCTTTATCTTTAATGTAAAGTATATTCCCCCTTTATATGGAATTCTAAGTTGATAAATATTATGCCACTATCTTCTACTAGCGTTCATGAATTCTGCTGAGATCTCAGGTCAGATTCTTTTTCTGTTGGTTTGTGGTAAGAGGAATTGAACACAGGACACACTACCATCGAGCTACATCCCCAACATTTTTTTATTTTGAGACAGAGTTTTACTAAGTTTCCCAGGCTGGACTTGAACTTGAGATCCTCCTGCCTCAGTCTCCCGAGTCACTGGGATTACAGGCCTATGCCACCACACCTGGGGAGATTGATTCTTATTGTTGGAAATCTTTCTGAAAGTGGCTTGTCCCTTGAGAGGCATATCAGATGTGTACCTTGTTCGATTGGTAGAGTCAGAGCTATTCTTTAATTATAGTGAACTGGGAGGATAGTCCTGGGCCTAGGATTTTTTTATTTTATTTTTTAGCCATCTGGGCAATGAAGCAGTGGGGCGGGAGAGGGAAAAGAAAAGTTAAGGAGATAGTTGTGCGACTTCACACTGAAGAATACCTGTGGTTATGCATAGATGTGAGGAAAGCCTTCCTTGTTGAGGGTAAACGAGTTTGTACTATAAGTGGAATTTCCTGAAGGTTAGGGATGGCTGGGCCATGCTGCCCCAACTCTGGTACCCTTCTCTTGGAATGATCCCTGAATGATAACCACTGCTACCAGGATGATCTTTGAGCTCTGCTGTCTCACTTAAGAGTCTCATGCAAGGGTGAAAAATGGATTATGGTGGGTTTGTATTGTGTTTGTTCAACTGGAATTACATTTCCCAGAAATCCCTTCCTTACTACTTCTGAGTTAGGAGGCCATATAAGACCATTTGCATGAGACTTGAAAGGTAGAAAAGGAACCATATTCTTTTTATGTCTGCAAGATCAATCCAGAGGCATCAGGTGCTTTGGCTACTCATGGACATTATCGTTTATCTTCTGGCTCGTGGTGTTGGCTGGGCATGCAGCCAAGCCTGCACCTCCTTCAGCTCTCTGGATCCTCCTGCAGTTTCTGACTGCTGGGCTCTGTGCTAACTCACATGGATGTTTACCTCTGTGATGAAGGGTACCAGCTTCCCCTGAAGGATGCTGCATTATTACAGTTGGAAGCTTGGAGGCAGTGAGAGACCAACAGTTCTGGTGAATACCTGTGGGTTCCATTCACCTCCATCTTCTCTACCCAACTGGCTGCCCCGCTTACTTCAGGATCCAGAGCCAGACGCAAAGCAAACAGCTTCGCAGACCATTGAAGCAGATTTCATAATTGCCTATGCTTATAATAAATCCATATAATAAATACCTTATGAGCTATATCTTCTTGTTGTTTTGGTGCTCTGGTTGAACTTCAACTAATATTTGAGGCTTCTCTTTGTTCCTTATGGTCCAGCCAAGACAAGCTAAATAGTTAAGCAAAAATTTACCCCACACTGGGGAGCAATACAAGACAACTACAAATAGTGCAACCAACTTCTGGATCTTTATTTCCCCAGTTTCCAATTCTCCCTACCTAACTAATGTCCTGTCCCCGATCCCTCTCCAGGAGAGGACTTTTATTAGCTACTTTGATTCATCAAAGGCAAGTCAAGAGAAGGAAGGTAAGAAAGCAGGCTTGAACCTTCCTTTCTGCTTGCTTAAGCCCTAAGTCCTGCTTGCTTGGCTCCTAAGTCCTCAAGGTCTGTCTTCCCTTCTAGAGAAGTGAGCGTGATCTAGTGGCTAGAGATGTGACAGAATAAACAAAACCGTGCAGAATCTCCACAGCCAAGCAGCAAACTCGACACCTTCAATAGCCAATTTTCTTTACTGTGAACATGCTGCCCGCTTTGTGTGCAGTCGTTACCACTGCAAATTATACAAACCTGCCCTTCTTCCTTCCTCAGGACACATGACATCCCTGCTCCTTTATGATTCCTTTCTGTCCTTGATGCTTGTTTTCATACCTATTTTTATTGGTACAAAAGAGCTGAGGGTTGGAAATAATATGATGTGATTTCCCAGGCTCTGGGGCTCCTCCATGGATGATGGAAGCTTTGGTAGGGAGGATGGATGTCTGGGCCTAAGACAACCTGTCCTTCCCTGAACACGCTATGTAGACCATGGCCTGCTCCTTCACGGCTCTGGTAGGCCTTAGCCTGCTTCCATCTTTTATATGCCCTCCCTAGCCCAGTTATATGTAGTGCTTACACAAGAAATCAAGAATTCAGGAGCATCCACAGATGAAAACAATGATCCAGGGAGGTTAAGTCATGCCGTGTAGCTAGCTGTGGAATAGTGGTGGTAAAGGTGGTTGGCAGTGGCTGTTGGTTCACTGACATTGTGTCTGCCTCAAGGACCATGTTCATTTTTATACCCCATTGATTGTATCCTCAACGCACAATACCGTGACTGGCTCATTGTAGGTGTTTAAATGAATGAATGAATGAATAATTGATATGTGAAATGTGCTGAGAGGTAACTTGCCTAAAGTCACAGATCTAACAGTAAACTGAGGCTGAATATCTTAACCCCTGCTATCAGCAAGTTTTTTTTTTTTTTTTTTCCTTGTAAATCTGCTGGGCTTCACTGTAGTGGCAGAGCAACACAGAGGCTGCCCTGGGAGGTCACGGTGCCAAACAGAAAGGCTGAACTCACTGTGGTGATTCTACTGTTCTACTGTTTCTCCAGAACTGGTTCTACTAACTTTTTTTTTTTTCAGTGCTGGGGATTGAACCCATGGTCTCACACATGCTAGGCAAGCACTTTACCACCGAGTGCATCCCCAGCCCATGCTGAACTCTCTGACATAGGATTAACATGTTTAAGGTCATTTAGCAGTAGGAGCTTGCCTCCAAATTTATTACTCTAGACCTGTATGTAATTCTATGCGGTTTTGACAGGATGCAAAAATATTTAACTTTTTTTTTTGCATCCATCACACACTATAAATGAACAGCTGTATTATTAAAGCAAGTATTTTTTCCAATGTCACAGATTTTGAATAATTTTTTTTTAATATTTATTTATTTATTTTTTAGTTTTCAGTGGACACAACATCCTTGTTTGTATGTGGTGCTGAGGATCGAACCTGGGCCGCACACATGCCAGGCAAGCGCACTACCGCTTGAGCCACATCCCCAGCCCCTTGAATAATTTTTGAATAAATATTGTTATGGATTCAAATTTATTTCATTCAAATAAGGAAACATCAACTGTTGATTTTTTTCTACACACTTTCAAAACAAATTTTAAAATCCCAAGCCACTTCCAAATAACAATTATAGTGTTTTCAGAATCACTGAGCAAAAAGGAATCATCTTGGAAACACTTCTGTTTTAAAGTTGTTTTGTTTGTTTGTTTGGTTTCTTCATACAAACGTCCTTAATCTAGGGCCAAGCACTTTTGCATTTCTTCTTTAGCTGACTCTGATTTCTCTCTCTCTCTCTCTCTCTCTCTCTCTCTCTCTCTCACACACACACACACACACTCTTCCTTTCTTTTGTATGTATTTTTAAAAATACATACAAAAAAAGGGAAAAGCAACTTCTGAAAAATTTGGATTTGGATGCAGTTTAAATAGATGAAGATTATTTTAAAATCTTTGTTAACATTTTTGCTAGCTTCTGTAGTGGATAAAAAAGAAAAGAAGACATGGTCCCAGTCCCTTAAGGAATAATTTGGGCCGATCTGTAGGCATAGGCCTACAGACAGCTTTCTAGTTGGGTGATTGTGGAATCTCCACAAGAGAAAATAAAATAGGGTCTTATTATGGTCTTTGAGAAGAAACCAAAAACCCAAACCATAAATATCATCAATGAGATTGACTTTTGTAAAAAATAATAATAATAGTCATGATAGCTATTCATAATGACCAAGCTGTTTATGTGCTAAGCTCTCTTAGAGGCAGATACAATTAGTTTCCCACCTTGTGGATGTGGAAACTGAGGTCTGATACTGAACAAATGACTACTATCCACTCTGTCTCAGAAAAGGATTGAGTCAAAAGGGCAGTAGTCCAATTGGTAAACCTGGTTTTAACAGGCAGCTGGTCCTAACACTGAAAAGAAGATGGGGCGAGGGTCCAGGAGTGTAGAGCACCAAGAATCCTGACACTCGAGTCCTTGTGATGTCAGCTGATATTATTAGGATAGAGCAATGCTGAAATAATTAGTGCACTAAAAACTAACTGGGTAGCATCTGGCATAAGCCTTGACAGTCCTTGTTCGTGAGTGTTATTTTCCACTTTAGAATCTCATTTGTATTTAAGTTTCTGCCTACAGAAAGGGCAGAACAAATCATTCTAATTGTGATGAAAATAAGTGTTATAAAGCTGGGAGAGAATAGGAAAAAAAGAAAATAAATGTGAAGTTCACTGCCTTCTAAAATTAGGCTATCCTGAACACTGGGCATAAGCAAAAGAAATGGCAAAGACAGCATTAAAAAAAAATTTTTTTAAAGTGGGACTCAGAGTGGCAAGCCTGTAATCACAGCAGCTGGGAGGCTGAGTCAGGAGGATTGCAAGTCTCTGTCTCAAAAGGAAAAGGAAAAAGGACTGGGATGTAGCTCAGTGGTAGAACACTTGTATAGTGTTTCAGTCAGCTTTTTCGTTGCTTTGACTAAATGACCCCACCAGCACAACTGTAGAGGAGGAAAAGTTTATTTGAGGGCTCATGGTTTCAGAGGTCTTAGTTCACAGAAGGCTGGCTCTATTCCTTTGGGCTGGAGGTGAGGCAGAACACCGTGGTGGAAGAGTGTGGCAGAGGGAAGCAGCTCACTTGGTGATCAGAAAGCAGAGAGAGAAACCTCCACTCACCAAGATACAAAATATGTACCCCAAAGCCGTGCCCCCAGTGTCCCCCCTCCTCCAGCCACGCCCTATCAGCCTTCAGTTACCACTCAGTTAATCCCTACCAGGGGATTAATTCACTGATTGGGTTAAGGCTCTCACAACCCAATCATTTCTCCTCTGAACCTTCTTGCATCATCTCACACGTGAGGTTTTGGGGGACACCACATCTGAACCATAATATATAGCATGTAGGAGTCCCTGGGTTCAATCCGCCATACAGCCAAAACAACTTGAACCACAGCAAAAAATACAAAACAAAAACAAAACGAAACAGACCCCCAACAAACAAAATCCCCCCCCCCAAAAAAACCCCACTAAAAATAGAGGCCCTTCCCCCATGCCATATATAAAGATACTTTATCAAAGTGTCACATTACCTTTGTTCATAAATCGGATAGTATCTAACTAGTTGTAACTTTTGGGAAATGCAATAATAAGAATAAATAATAGTCAAGCCTCTGCAGTATGCTCAACACTGTTCTATGAGCTTTCTATGGGTAATCTCAGTTATTTTAAATAAGATCTTACAGATGATAATTTAAGACTTAGAGAAGTTAAGAAAGTAGTGCCCAAGAGTAACAAAACTAGACAAGTGGGGCTGAAATTAAATGTGGGCAGCCTGCAGTGGAAATATAATCAAGTTCATATAATTCAGCCAGTATTTAATTAATGTCTGTGGCCTGCAAAGCAGTGAGTTGGTTTTTCTTGTCCTCTTCCCATTCAGTTTAGTCACTCTCTGGGATATTTAATGACAGAATCTTATCTTGTTCTGTTTTGGCCATCCGGGCTAATTTTCCCATTACCCCAAAAGGTGGCACTTAATCCTAAGGTCCGAGCTAGCTGGAAAGCTTTATGGAAGAGGGGAGCTCGAGATGCAACAGCCCAGTCCCCAGGTGCTTCCTGTTGGAATTCCTAGGCATTCGAAGTGAGCAAAAATGAATTCTCCAGGCACTGCACCTCCTACAGAACGCTGCAGGCTTTGGTCAGAATTCTGCCGTAGCATGGAGGGACAGAGATGCTCTCCTAATCAAACTCTGGTCAGGGCTCCCACAGCTCCTTTTCAGTGAGGCCTTTTCCTTGGGCATGTCTTCAAGAGCCCAGTTTTACCAAGAATCCTCTGAAGTCAGTTTATCCCGAATCCCCACCCTTGACATCTGGGCGGCCTTGGATATCTGATCAAATTCCCCTTCCCCCACCCTCCCTCAGGTGAGGTCTGAGCACCCTGTCCAGCCACCAGCAGGAGTCCCGCCATCTCAGTTCTGTCGCTGGGATTCCTCTTGAGTCTTGATGTTTCCTCTCAGTGATGTTCCTCCCACAAACCTCACCAATGGCTATTTTACAGCCTGCTTATCCTTGTTCTATTCTGAGTTGAACCGAATCTCCATCCTCTACTGCAAAACCCTATTAGTCTCCACCATGGGTAGTCTCTACACCCATGCTGATAGTCCTGAAGAAAGTCCGTGTTATTCTTTTAACAAGCGTCAGGGTAATTTTTTCTTTAACATAAGCCTTTTTTTTTTTTTAATTTCAGCCTATGTTTTTTGTGTACATAAATTTACTAAGTTGGATTTTCCTACTTCATTCTAGGGGTTCTTCCCACTTGAATTTTGCTTTGAGTTTCAGCTAAACGTAAGTGTAAAAAGTTGAAAAAGTCGAGTCAAGCCTTTTTAACTGACTTGAGTTGGAATTGTGCATAACCTTTTCCAGAGAAATTCAGTTACATTTTTCTTTTTAATAGAAAATACCTCATATTCACTTTCCTTGTCTCCCATGGTGACTTATATAACTGGTTCGTGAACAATTTTCACTCAGGATGTTGCCAAAAGCTCCGTCTTTGTCCCCAGTGCCAATCTAATAATGAGGACACGGTTTTGAGAAAAAGGAAAAAGGTTTATTGCTCTGCTAGAAAAGGGGAAACACAGGGGACTCCTGTCCCAGGCTGTGATTCTGCCCATCGGCAGGAACACGGGACATTTAAAGAGGTGATTCAGAGAAAATGTTAAGAGAGATCAGGAAGGAGAAGGTCAGGGAAAAGAAGATCAGGAAGGAGAAGAAGGTTGGGAAAAAGAAAAAAAGAACATGTGCGTTTCAAAGCCCCAGGGGATATAGTGAAAGCATCAATCGAACCCCCTGTTACATTAGTAGCCTCAGACTCTTCAGGGTTAGGACTCAGTCCCACAAAACTGCCCTCACTTCAGATGCTCATCAAGTACGGGTCCCTAGGTTACCATGTTTCTGTTTGATGTGGCCACACAGTTGGGGTTCCCCACCTCTCTTTCAGGTTCAATAATTTGCTAGAATGAGTCAAAAAAAAAAAAAAAAAACTCAGAAAAATACTTAGGTTTACTAGTTTATTATTTAAAAACATAAATAAAGAGCCAGGAGTCAGGCATAGGAATTTCTGGCCCCATGGAGTTGGGGTGATTTGTTGTACAGTGCTCCACGTTATGCTTAGAATCTACCCCTTGCTGCTCTGCCATCGCAGTTTATTTTTTAAATGGATTGGTTTCTTTCTATACCTCTCTCCCTGCTCCTCCCTAATCTCTCCCCCTCCCTAATCTCAGGGGAAGCAGAACTACCTTTCTTCCCATCCTAGGCAGAGTTATCTGTCACTGAGTACACACCCACCATAGGAACAAAGTCATCCAGACTTTGGGAATGGCACCAGGACATCTCAGAAATGACTGTCTCCCAAATTCACAAGTGAATTACAACCTTTTCCTTAAAATGGCGGCTGTCACTGAAGATGGCTGTCCAGATGTCAAGCAAGGACCTTATAACAGGGTGCACCACTGCACACAGCTTGATTCAGATTTTAATGGAAATTTCATTAGATAGTCATGATTGATTAAATTATTGGCATTTTTTTTTTTTTGTACTGGGAATTGAACTGAGGGGCACAGGACCACTGAGCCACATACCCAGCTCTGTCTCTGAAAGACCTAAGCAATTTCATTCTGCTTGGGATCTTATTTTGCTCTGAAACTTAACCTCTGACTTATTGTAATCCTAAAGTCAAGAAAAAATCTACAGAAAAGCTCTGTGGAAACAGTCCAGTTCTCGGAAAAGCCGGAAAAGCCGCAGATAGGCCAAGATAACCACACATCTGAAATTCCAGATGGCTTCCACCTAGGTGTGGTGACCAATATCTAAACTAGAAGCCCTGCAGTTTGGCACATACTCCCCTTGCAACATCCTCACGGTTTAAACCAATCAGTTTAAATGAATCCCCCTCTTGTAGTGACCAATCCCTCCTACCCAACTTGTTCCCTCCAGTGAATGTGCTAATCATGTTTTAGAATTGTTATTTGATTTTCCAGCGGTGTGGGATGATTTGCTAGGAGATGCTATGACGTATGTGGGGGTCCCTGCCTTCTCCAAAGAATGTATAAAACTGCTGCAAACCCTGGGCTCGGGGCCTCTTAGTGTCACCAGTTGCTGTGTGTGCACGTGGAGGACTGAGCTAGCTCGCAATAAACACCTCTTTGCTGCTTACATCNCAAAAGACCACCAGAGACCAAGATCTATGTAAGCAGCAAAGAGGTGTTTATTTCGAGCTATCCCGGTCCCCCGTGCACACAGCAACTGGTGACGCTGAGAGGCCCTGAGCCCAGGGTTTGCAGCAGTTTTATACACTCTTTGGGGAAGGAGGGGACTTCATATACATCATAGTATCTCTTAGCAAATCATCACACACCTCGGGAAAATCATAAAACAACTCTAAAACATAATTAGCACGTTCACTGGTGGGAACAAGTTGGAAAGGGGTGATTGTTTAGTACAAGAGGGGGATTCGTTTGAACTGATTGGTTTAAGCCAAGAGGGGTGTTCATGCTGAACTACAGGGTTTTCCAACATGTTATCAACCACCATAAACTACTGGGAGGGTCATCTGGCATCCCAGGTATTTTCCCTGTGTCATGCTGATTGGTGGTTGCTATGGGTCCTCACCTAGCACCTAGCCTGACTGAGTCAGGGACACCTGGTGGTGCAGATCTCTCCTGTTATTTGTAGATAAACAACTCTGCAGGGTGGGTATGTGCCTAGGAGTGCTCTGTGGGTTTTTTCCAGTCCAAGGTCACGCCCCCTTCCTTGGACAGGCTTTGCTCTGAGGTAGAGGCTGGTTTCTCAAAAATGGAGTCACAGTTTCTTACCAGGCTACATTATTGGCAATTGTTGATCAAATCACTCAACCCTTCTCCCCACCAGGCCTTAGGGGTGGGACTGATATTTCCAACCTTCTAATCATGTCTAGATCTTTCTGGCTACCAGCCCCCCTCCTGAATCCATCTAGGGTCTCATTAACACAGGAGAGTTCAAGAGTTTTAGGAGCTGTGTGCCAGAAATCAGGGACAAAGACAAATATTTACTTTTAAAATTATATTATAGGGCTGGGATTGTGGCTCAGCAGTAGAGTGTCCCCCTAGCATGGGCGGGACCCGGGTTCGATCCTCAGCACCACATAAAAATAAAGGCATTGTATTGTATCCATCTACACCTAAAAAAAAAAATATTAAAAAAATTATAGATTTTACTATTTGCTAAATTGGGCACAATTCTACTTCATGGGAACAATTTTCAGAATGGTCCTTTATGTTTATTGTTTTTAACTTTGAAAAGATAAACCTCTTCCTATTTCAAAATCTGGTTGAACAGTTTATATAACTATTATTTAGAACCAAGAATGTTCTTCATTGATGAAAATAAGGATACTTGGACACTGTTTTATTTTTATTTTTTTTCTGAGGCTGGGGATGAAACCCAGGGCCTCACACATGCTAAGGCAAGCAGCTCTACCACTGAGTCACAACCCCAGTCCTGAAAACCATTATATTTCCTTTCCCTGGTTCATCAGTTTCACAAAATACGCTAATCTATTCTATTCTGTTTCATTTTAAATGACAATGGCTGAGACTCTGTTGACTGACTAAATTGACTTTATACTCCAGCTATGGGTTTCCAACCTGTTTTGAAAACAATGGATTAGAACTGGACACTGGGTTAAAGAACATCAATCTCAGATGGAGGGAGAACTGTTAGACATTTTTGCTCTTTTTTTTTTTTTAATTGTACATTGGGATTAGTTCCCTTCTGATTCTAAGAACTGGTTTTCATGAAGCTATCTGGTACAAT
Organism: Marmota marmota marmota; assembly: GCF_001458135.2. Classification (NCBI taxonomy): domain Eukaryota; kingdom Metazoa; phylum Chordata; class Mammalia; order Rodentia; family Sciuridae; genus Marmota; species Marmota marmota. Next base: position 7,829,689 of record NW_026000057.1, on the reverse strand, counting down.
TCTCTTGTCTCTGGCCCCAAATTGTGACAAGATAAACAATTGAGGATCAAAGGGTCCAGATATCCTATATTCTAATTAAATGATTAGAAATAATCTCTTCACCACAGGATTTCCTAAGAGACTCCAGGATTGGCCCTTCTACTACCCGACTTCCCCACACCCTGAATCAGAAGAAGAAAGTTTTGTGGGAAAGAGTGCAACATTTACTCAATGCCACCCTGTCCCCATATGGAGAAGAGAAGATGCTTCCATTTATCTGAAACCAAATGAATGTTCCAGATAATCAATTATAAAGATTTGGTGGAGGTGGCGTATACAGAAAGAGGAGACTGGTATCCTGCTCCTCCTTGGTCAACTTCTTGGAAGGAGACTTGTCACTGTAGTACTGGTGCAGGAGAATCTGGGAGAGAGGGCACAGTGGATGGTGTCCTATCCCCAGTGCAGAAGATGGAGCACGGTGATCTAAAAGCTGGCCCTAGAAATTAGATGAGATTGAAGTGTACAGCCCTAGGTTTCAGGGACTGTGGCAGTTTCACTGGGAGCAAAGAGGTGTAATAATGACAGGAATTCAGCTTCATGTCCCCAGCTGGCTGATCTCAGCAGGAAGATGTGACCAATTTTTCCAGGGCTAATTGTTTTAGGAGCTGTGTGCCAGGAACCAGGGACAAAGACAAGTATTTACTTTTAAAATTATATTATATTATAGATTTTACTATTTGCTAAATTGGGCACAATTCTACTTCATGGAAACAATTTCCAGAATGGTCCTTTATGTTTATTGGTGACGGGGTGGGGTGGGGAGGGGTGGGGGGTGGGCGGCGGTGTTATCCTCACAAAGAGTGGGCTCTGCCAAGCCTCTCCACCTGGCTTGGCAAATGGTGAACTTGTAGAAGGTATAAAGAAAGATTTTTGTATTCTGGAATCAATTGTTTCAGTTCAAGTATTTGATGAACTGAACGCTGTGACGTGTTTCTTTTCTAAGGATTCATTTCCTCATCTTTAAAATAGGAGCAATTCATTTCATAGGTTAATTGTTAGGATTAATGAGAAGTAGACTTTAAAATGGATAGCACCGATTGAGCATTCCATACATTTAGTAAATGTTGGCTGTTATTATTGTTAAATGGTGTTTGCATCTGATGAACTGCTTTATTGGTACCTCTGAGGCACAGCCTTTGGTATATCCAGAATGTTTGGGAGGTGGGGAATTTTGGTAGATCTGAGCTTCTGTTTTTACTCAGTTATAAAGTCAAAGGTTGTCTTAACTTCAGATACTAAAGGGCACTGATCTTGTCCATGGTGAGATTATAGTTTAATGTAGAAGACCCATAGAAGTGTCCTGAGATGGAGAACACCTGTAATCCCAGTCACTCAGGAGACTGAGACATGTTCCAGGCCAGCCTGAGCAACATAGCAAGACCTTATTTCAAAATAGAGAGGGCTGGCAATGTAGCTCAATGGTAGAGCACTTGCCTAGCATGCAAGAGGTCCTGGCTTCAATCCCCAGTTCTGGGGAGAAGAAAAGAAAAAAAGAAAACAAAGTGAAAGAACTCAGAACCATGGTTTTCTCTGAGTTGTAAGAATGGGAATATTGACCCACACAGATTCAACTGTTTAAATAAGGATGAAAAGGAAAAAGAAGTCTGAAGAAAATAGAGAAAAATGTTAAAATTTGTGGAATCTGGGTAGTTGATATGAGATGACTATATTATATTTTAGATCTTTTTATAGGCTGGACATAATTACATGAAGAACTCCTTTGTTTTCTTTTTACCCACTGTCACCTTTCATGGACTCACAGAGCCAATTTTATGCTGGCAAATGAGTTATGCACGAAATAGTCAGCACATCAGGGAGGCAAAATATCATGAATTCTCTTCAGGGGAGTGATGACAAGTTCATTACAGACGGAATCCAGACGAGGACTTAGGAATGGTTGAAGGAGGAATATCAAATCCCTCCTCTTCCTCCTCCTTCTTTCCCCAGACAAGTTACTTACTGCTTCTGGGGGAGGAGAAAAGGGATCATAAATATCTGTTTTAGGGACACTGGAAATGTGCGTTTAGGAGCTTCATTTTCCTGTTTGGAAGTTATTTTTATTTTTCAAAAGCAAAAAAGATCAGGGCGGGGTTCAGAAGAAGGTGAGGGGAGAAACTGTGGCTGAGTGAACCTGGGCTTCAAGGTCTGAGGGTGGAGGGGACCTGCCATGGAGCCCTAAATGGCTGTCTCCAGAGACTTCAGGCTGAGGCTGAGGTCTGTCACCAAGAGTGGTGGGAGGTGACTGGGTCCTAACCTGCAGCCACAGAAAGGACCTGCAACACTTGTCTGATTCCTTTTCCTAGAGATTCCTGGAATAGGGTCTGGGTTTGTAGCTCTTCCTCCCGAAACCTCTTGTTTTCACATGGGAGCCCTGTTGATGTGGTGAGGCGTGGGACGGGGAAGTGTTCTGCAGTCCTATGATTGGGTTTGGGTTGTCCCTTGTCCCTGGGCTGCAATCTTCATGAAGGCTTCTCAGTTCCTGCTCCCCTGCCTTAGGTGAGACAGGAAGGATAGAGAGGGCTGGCACTGGGTATTTCCCTTCTCCCAGGTCCATTAGGCTCTTGTAAAATAGTTTGTCTTAAAGGAGAATAGAAATCTCTAGGCATATTTCAAAATTGTTACTTTCCCCTTCCGTGCAGGAAGCCAGGGAGGATTTGTCTCTGATCTTTTTTTTTTTTTTTTTAATTTTTTATTGTTGGCTGTTCAAATTGTCTCTGATCTTCACAGTAAGAACCTATTGGGGTTCCTGAAGATTTAAAAAAAAAATCATGAAAGTGTGAAAGACTCTCCAAGACTGGGCACTCTTGGTGTTTTTAACTCTCAAGCTAGTCAACATTGAGCTTCTAGCAATTCCTCAATTACAGGTTCCACTATTGCTGCCAATATTGACTCCAGACGCGAGCTTCGTATGGGTTTCACCTGCGGCTTCTGCTCCTAAGCATCTGCTCTCCGATTCTACCTGTCTCTCCAGTTTTTGAGGGAGTAGTTTGCCCTGTGACCTCCAATCTTTGATGGATCTGAGAAGAGTTGTTGATTTTCATTTTGTTCTGCCTTTTTTTTTTTTTCTTGTTGTGAGGATAGAAGTGAGGACTTCCAAGGTTTTTCATGTCCAGAAAGTGGAAATTGGGGAATACTGCTAAATTTTTGGTTTCAAATTTTTACCGATATAAATTTAAATCGGAGGCTGGGAAGACGCTTATGTAACTGCCTTAACTGCCTCCACCTCAAAGCTGATCCAACACTAAAGTGTGGAATCTGACCCCAATCCTCTCACATCAGTCAGTCTGACCTTGCTTGCCTACCTCCACAGTAGCATCTGTCACTTTAAGCAGGACAATCTTGGCATGAATCTGAAGTTCAAGAATTGTACTCTCTCTGTGTTTGTTCTTTGTTCTAATTTTCCAAACCTCTACTTTGTATTCCACTTTCAGTTTCTGAGTCCCCATCATCTTTCCCAGTATCTGATTCTCTATTTTGAATTCTGGCCTCTATCTTCACTTACATGCCCTGAGTCCCGTAACAGTCCAGAAGATCCTCACAAACTCTTGCTTGGTTGCTAGGGTCTCTACCTATTGCTTTCCCCAAAGATTTATCTGTTTTTGATATTTACTTTGAGTGGAAAAAATTCATGACATATTAAGTGAAAAGAGTACATTATCAAAGAGCATACCATGTATAATTCAAAGTTTATTTATGTGTGTGTGTGCATGCTTGTGCATGTGTATACATATGGGGTATGAATACTAGAATTATATACATCAAAATATTAATAGCAAGCATCTCTCTGGTTGAGTCAAGACAATTTTATTTTCCTTTTGATATGGAAAATATTTTTTTTATCTTTCCATGCTGAATATGCATTACTTATATGTCTTGGGAGCATATTATAGATTTTGATGTTGGTCAGCTTATCATCTATGATTAAAAATCTAGAAACTTTCATTTTTTTCCTAAAATAAACGAAGTAGAGAGCCAAGGTCAGAAATATGGTATGTTCCTGGCAACTCTGTGTGTGCAAATTTCAAGATATAATAAAGTCCAGCACTATTTCTGCTTTGCAGAAAACACGTAGAACAGAACTAGAAATCACCTTGTGAAGTAATTGGAGGTGTAGATCTTACAACACCATCAGTCATTCTTTAAAAGTTTAAATTCCACAAATGGAATCATCAAACCGGTGAGGGTATTGTTGATTTATTTGGTAAAATTCTTGTGCATTCCAATTTTAAGGATATAATAAATGACATGAAACTTTTGGCAGATTTCCAAGAAGGAGAAGCTTAAAAGCAGTTTCTCTCAAAACAAGAGGGATCCTGTAAAATTGTTTTGGTGAACCATTTCCTCAATTCACTTGAAAATCAGAAAATATGTGAAAAAAAAATGGAACATTTACTACATGCTAGGAACTCTTGTAAGCATTTTGCAGGGGTAAGTTATTTTACTTACAATGTAACTAAGTTGTAGTGTATATTGACCCTGTTTTTGTAGATAAGGAAATTGAGGTATAGAAAAGTCAAGTATCATGTACAAGATAACATTCTCAACTTGTTGGCATATGTTTTCAATTCTCTTTTACAAGCCTTGGGGGGCTATATCAAATATACTAGTTTCAAAGTCACATGAGCTGGGACTGTAATTGAATAAGGCACTTAAGTAGTACCTAGACTTAGAGGCTACTTTCAATGAATTTCTTTTCCTCCCCTGAGGGAAGTCCTTTGCAAAACATAACCTCTCTGGCTTATCAACAGTTGCCCTTTAATGATACCACTAAAAGTGACAAATTGTTCATCCAGGAGCTTTTTTAGTTAAATACTAGAAATTTCCATTGCCCCTGGAATATTGCTTTTTAAAAACTCACAAATTGGGGCTGGTAGCTCAGTGGTACAGCACTTGCCTATTATGTGTGAGGCACTGGGTTCGATCCTTAGCACCACAAAAAAATAAAATAAAGATATTGTGTCCATCTCCAACTTAGAAAACAAAACAAAGGAAAGCTCACAAATTATAGTTTCAAGAATCCCAAGATTTATGTCTAATTTTGTTTGTCGTATGAACATGGGAATCAGTAGAAGATGAACTCACAGAAAGTTTTCATATCAATAAAATGTTGAAAGACATGTGCTTTGGAGGTGACACCAGAAGTGACCTTGGCCTTCACCCTACTGCAGACAGAACATGTAAAACCCATGAACTTCCTTCTCTGAAAAAGAAAAACTTCCAAGTTCCTAGGATTATTAAGTTCCTAACATTTTTTCCTCCCTGTTCAAAAGGCATTGTTTTGTCTCATATTTCACAAGGACCCTCCATGGCGTTTGTGCCTGCAGAAGGGCATTGACCATAATTTCAAGTCACTACTGGTTTCCGAGTCAGAGATGATGCTATATGATGAGCATGAACCAGTTTCTTATTACTGATGCTCTGCCCTTCAGAGATAGAGCAATGGTAAGGCACAAAACATGAGAGGCACTGAGTTCTCAACTGCTTGCTAATCAAACCCAATGTCATCCCTCGAACTTGAGGCCAACAAAAAAAAATCCTTGCTGTTATCAAGAAATTCTAGGCTCACCTCTATTTTCATGCGTTTTATTTTGAATCGTTCACACATCTCTTTGGTGCTCCGTTGTATAAGGGATAACCCCATGCCCTAAATTAGGCCACTGTGTGAGAAGCTTTGGAGTCATCTGTTGAACACATGTCCTTGGGTTTGTTTGTGACCTGGGAAGAGGAACCTGAAATACCAATGCCCTGATCCTTTTGCCAAAGGAGAACTTGAATCAGGCTTTGCTATTGTGGCTGGAAATTTTGACATTTTATAACTGACATGACCCACTTTTTCCAGATGACTAACTAGATGATTGTAGGTTATTCAGACTACTTCTGTCTTACCTTGGAAATGGATGAGGACACCTAAAGAGCCTAAGGAATTTGAATAACCATAGGCATGAGTTATCTGCTTCTAAAAATGCCTTGTGTGGGAAAATTACATTTTCCCTCAGTGCCTGTAATAGTTCCATAACTGTCGAGTAAGTGAATTCTAAAAGAGGATCTTCACGTTACCTCAGCCATATGATAAGACGTATGTCAAGAAATTGTTTCCAGGAAAACATTGGCTAGAACCTGTGTCTGGTGCAGCCTGGAATCCAGTCAGACTTTGAAGAGAATGGTAAGCCGATGTAATCCACTTGTTCAACAAGTAGTTTCCATTAGCACACATGACATGCCAGGCTACTGGACAGAAGTCATCAATAAATTGACTTTTGATGGTAAGGGACTAAGTCATCTTGATTTTTTTTTCAGAGGAAGGACTTTATTGGGTTTTGGTACTTGTTAGTCAGCTTTTCATTTCTGTGACAAAAATCCATGACAAGAACAACTTGGAGGAGGAAAGATTTATTTGGCTCATGGTTTCAGAGGTTCAGTCTATGCTGGCTCCAAGGCTGAAATATCAAGGCAAAGGATGTGGCAGAGGAAGGCTGCTCAGCTCCAGGCAGCCAGGAAGCAGAGAGCAGGGGCCAGGGAGAAGGTCAACTCCTCAGGGCATGCCTCCAGGGTCTACTTCCTCCAACTAGGTCCCACCTCTCAGTAGTCCACCCAGCTATCAATGGATTAATCCATTTGATAGATTAATCCACGGATGAGGTCAGAGCCCCGAGGATCCAGTCATTGCCTAAGAGCTGTATCTCTGAACCTTACTGTATTGTAAAAATGCATCACATTTCCAACACATGAGCTTTTGAAGGACACTCCAGATCCAAATCATGAGAAGTATATACCTAATTAAAACATCAGGCCTGGCGTGGTGGTGCACGCCTGTAATCCCAGTGGCTGGGGAGGCAGAGGCAGAGGCAGGAGGATTGCCAGTTCAAAGCCAGCCTCAGCAACTTAGAGAGGCCCTAAGCACCTCAGCAAGACCCTGTCTCAAAATAAAATTAAAAAATGTGGCCTAGTGGTTGAGCACCCCTGGGTTTAATCTCCAGTACCAAAACAAGACAAAACAAAACAAACTCATGAAATACTGCAAGTTTCATCTTGAACCTAGGCAATAAAATTATATGCATTTGATCTGAGTATATCAGATACTTTAATAATTCTTTTTTTTTTTTTTTTTGGTGTCAGGGATTGAACTTAGGGGCATTCAACCTTGAGCACATAATTGTATAAAGGATTGCACAGGTTCTAATGTTAGGTTTTAAGTTGCACTTATCAGGTCTGTGTGTGTGTGTGTGTGTGTGTGTGTGTGTATTCAGTGTGTCCCCACAGGTCACTAATATGATGCAGTATGAATGTCCTGAGTTTGAATTCTGGCTTTGTTCACCTGAGCTGGGCTAACCACTTACCCTCTCTGATCCTCAGTTTCCTCATCTATGAGATGGTTAAACTAATACAACCATAAGTAATGCCTTTAAGTTGATGGGGATTTATTAAAATAACAGGTAACTTTTTAACTGGATCTTAAAAGGTGAATAGGTTTTCTCTAGGTAAAGAAGAATGAGAAAAATATAGAGGAAATGTTACATATTGTTATGTACATAGAGAGGATAATATTTCTTAGTTAAAACTATACTTAAGAGGTCATCGGAGCCGGGCACGGCCGTGCATGCCTGTAATCCCAGTGGCTTGGGAGATTGGGGCAGAAGTATTACCAGTTCAAAGCCAGCCTCAGCAATTTAGTGAGGCCCTAAGCAATTCAGTGAGACCATGTCTCTAAATAAAATGTAAACTGATTTTAAGTATGCATACTTTACTCTTATGTACACTGCTATTTAATCACAAATAGCATAAATGTATGCAACAAGAGCTTTAGGCTTTTTTAAAAGTAAACTATAATCAATGTTAGTAATGTTCATTTTGTTTATTTCTTCATCTTTTTTTTTTTGGTGCTGGGTATCAAACCCAGGCCTCAATCACGCTAGGCAGGGGCTCTGCCACTGAGCTACAACATCCCTAGCCTGTACCGTTCACTTTCATTGGTGAAATAAGTGGCTTGTTAATTAGCATAACGGATTAGAAATGGGCATTGGATAATCATATTAGTAATGTTCAAGGTATGTGAATTGGCAATTAAATTTTGGAGGTGCTTCTAACTTGCAGGAAAGATGGAGTATAGACATTAAGTAAGGTCTCCACCTTTTACTCTTAATAATGGCACCCCACATAGGATCCCCAATCAGTTCTGGTCTAATGGTTTGCTGTAGTTCTTGGTTCCCAGAATTTGAGCATGGTTAGCTGATTCTTGCCACCAGAATGTTGTCCCATTTGCCATCGGGATCCTTCAAGTCAGGTACTATGGGCCAAAAGCTCAAGTTTCATTTAAGGTCAAGTTAAATATGCTGTTTCATGTTTTCATGTCTGCCTACTAACAAATGTCTGTTGTAGAAGAATTTGATTATGAGTAGATAATTGTCACCTACTTCCAGTGTTTTCTGGGGGCTGTCATTAGCTACCAAAAAGCACCCAAGAGTTGAACAAAACCAAAATTAGCTTAGGTCTAATGTAAATTAGCTTGGAGAAATAAAGACAGGAAGCTGGGAAAGTCTGAGAGGCTCAGGGAACTGCCAGAGGTTTAGTCTGTCTCGGGCATGGAAATTGTGTTTGAGGAGAACAGGAGTTAAGAATTGAATTTTGAAAATAAGTTTGGGGCCACCTGGTGGAAGAGACTTGCGTTTCAATCTCATAAGCGTGTTCTCAGAGGAGTCGTGGGAGATTTTAAGAAGGGGAGCTGCAGAGGTTCAGATTTGCTCTTTGGAGGACAGCCACACCAGTTCTTCCTGAAGCAGAAGGAACAGCACCTGGATCCTTGCTGACTTGAGCCCAGTGCCTTCTTCCTTCTCCAAGCAGAGTTGCTTTTCCTGCTCACAGTGATCTACCTGGGCTCTATTTTCTTTAAACATTTGTTCAACAAGGACTTAGGTTTTAAAAAACTGTTGAAATATGATGTCTTTAGTATTTTAATAATGAGTTACATTTAATGTCTTATGACAATAAAAAAGAAGTGTATGATTCTGATGTTATTTCACACCATAGTTTATGTATCTGTGGAAGCATGTAAGAAATTATGGCCTATTAGCACAAAATTTGTAAAATTAAACATACAAATTCATAATAAAAATATGTAATTTTCTTTATTAAAAAAAAAAAAAAGATTTGCTCTTTGGCTGCCACGTGGAAAGAATGAGCAGGTAGAGACGGGCTCCCCCACTGGGGCCTGTGGGGCAAGCTTTGCCTGTTGTCTGCTTTGGTGCAGCCCCTGAGCTACGAATGGCTTTTAGGTTTTTAAGTAAAAAAGAAGAAAAGTGACACAGCATGTGAAAATTACAGGAAAGTCAAGATCTGGTGTCCACCTATCAAGTCCCCACGTCACATAAGCTGGTCCGGTTTGTGTTCTGTCTCTTGTAGCTTCTGCCACACAGACATGGAGGTGAAGAGCTGTCACAGGAGTCCCACAGCTCTTGCAGCCCGAATCATGTGCCATCTGGCCTTTTACAGAAAGTTTGCAGCAAGGATTGCCATTGACCATGAGAGAGATCAGGTGGTCAAAGGAATGAGGAGAAAGTATGAAGACTTAGATTGAATTTTGGCGATGAGGTAGAGCCTCCTCATTCATTCCACGGTGCTATTAAATGAAGACAAATATCTGGGAGAAGAAATGAGTGGTGAGATGGGAGGAACCGCCCTTACCATGGTGGGTCTTCTTGAATCTAGGTTACCTGTGGAAAAACCAGAGAGAGTTTTCCAGATAGAGAGGTTCCCTCTGCATGTTTTGAGGGTTGTTGGGGCTGGAGATTGGAGAATTATTCATTTAAGGTCCTGGTTGAAATTCAAATCCTTTTATTCCTTTCTTTTCTTCTCTCTCTTTTTTTCCTTTTGTGGTGCTGGGTAGCAAACCCAGGGCTTCACCCATACTAGGCAAGTGCTCTACCAACAAGCTACATCTCCAGTCGTGCAACTCAAATCTTTTAAGGTTAGGCTAAGACTAGTCAGTGTTGAAAGAGAGCCAGAGGAGGGCAGTGTAAAGTAGAAAGCAAGGATGAAGAGCCCTTGCTTCAAGGAAAGAATGGCTACCAGTGTCCCAAGCGGCACTATTTAAATAGCCGAGTATGGAAATGGATTTATTAATATAGCAATTGGCTGGCTATTAGTAGTATTGAGCAGTTTTACTGAAGTCAAGAGTTGCCTACTAAGCATTGTTACTTGGCCTCTCACGGGTACCTCTGAGTCAACATATTTTTATTTGAACTCATCATTTTCCTGATTCTGACACCATACCACTGACAGTAGTGTCTCCTTTCTCTGGAATAATTCCATCTGTCCAGTTCCCAAGTCAGACATCTGGGGGTCAGGATGGACCAGCCCTTATCCCTCACCCTGAGAGCCGATCGATTAGTATCATGATTCTGGCTCCTTAATATTTCCTCAACATGCCCAAGACCCTACTTCCACTTAACCTTATACTGCAATCATTACCGAGTCATGGTTGGACTGCTATCAGAGTGTCTTGTCTTTTCCTGTTCGTCTGCTCTTTTCAGATTTATTCTCTACCTACAGTCAGAGTGATCCTTTAAAAGGCAAGTATGTTCAGGTCACATCCCTGTTTAAAGTCCTTTCTGATTGCTGTGGAAGTAAAGTACAAATCCTCCACATGACCCAGAAAACTGTCTTGATTTGTTCACGATGTGTCTACCAACATTGTTGTACCCTTCTCTCCCCAGTCTTTTGTTTTGTTTGGTTTGGTTTTCAGTATCAGAGATTGAACCCAGGGGCACTTAACCACTGAGCCACATCTCTAGCCCTTTTTAATATTTTCTTTGAGACAGGGTCTCACTGAGTTGCCTAGGGCCTCACTAAGTTGCTATGGCTGGCTTGGAATGTGCAATCCTCCTGCCTCAGCCTCCCAAGCCACTGGGATTATAGGCCTGAACCAACTCTCCCCAATCTTTACAATGAAGTCATACCAGACCTCTTCCAGGATCTTGAAAATATCACATTGCTTTTTGCTTTGGGGTTTCCCAACCCATTAATCCCTTAGCCTGGAACTTTCTCCCTCCTTTATGTAGTTAATTCTTGTGAATTTCTTTTATAGCATTTTCTGCTACTTCTTCAGGGAAATGTCCCATTTCCCAGTCTAGTCTGGCCCTCTTATCACACACTGTTGTAGCTCTTGAGCTTCTCTTCTACAGAAAAGCGAAGGTATATGTTTTTTCTTCCTGAAATCAGGAGCCACGTCTTCCTGGCTTGCCGTTCTGGTCTCAGGGCCAGGGACAGACAGGGCCTTTTAACTTAGTGATTCCTTGTGGGATGAACACATGAGGTAGGAATGCAGAGATCATCAATGCCATGTTTTGGTTTCAGAGGTTTCCCATAAGTTTGGGTCCCAAAGAGAAGGAAGATAACTATAATAGTAAAGTTGATTCAAAATAGCAAAGAGATTCAAAATAAAATTTTTTAAAAAATATTAATAGATAAGGAAGGCTTGACTATGTTTGCAGAGCAAAACAAAGAAATTGAAAAGGAAGAGAAGTGAAGTTCTGAAATAGAGAGGGATAACTGGTCAGAAAGGAGCAGAGGGCGTCTAGAAGTTGGGCCAAAGTCTTGACATCAAAGAAAAAGAGAACTTTCTTCCAAAACTGCAGAGAAGTGCAGAATAATTAGGGTCATGGTGTATAACTGTGATTATGTTATGGAGACAGTTGGAAGCAATTAATTCTTGGACTCAATTTTCTCTTAGAAGTAGGAAGTTGTTACAGGCTGAACTGTGTTCCCCCAAAAGATTTGTTGAAGTCTGAACCCCTGGTAACTATGAATGTGTTTTTATTAGGAATCAGGATCTTCATAGAAGGAACCAAGTTAAGATGAGGTCATTAAGGTAGGACCTGATCTACTACGACTAGTGTCCTTATAGGAAGAGAAACTTACTGTGGGATGACAGAGGAATGAAGCAACTTCAAGTCAAGGAATGCCAAGAATTGAGAGCCACCACTGGAAACCAGGAAGAGGCAAGGAGGATTCTACCCAGTGGGTCCTAGGAAGCATGGTTCTGCTGCCATCTTGATCCCAGACTTTGAGCTTCCAGATCTGTGAGAAAAGAAGTTTCTGCTATTTAAAGCCACTCGGTACATGGTCCCTTGTTATGGCAGCCTTAGGAATCCAATCCAGATTTAGGATCAGTTTTTTGAGACTGTTTGGTGTCGAGTGTTTACTCGGGGACATTGATGAAGGCTGAGAAGAGTCACCCTGGGGAAAGACCAGAGGAGTGGATTAAAATCTAGCAACAAGCTAGCTGAACATTCCCTGAGCCTTCAAAGCCATAACAGATGATTAAATAAGTAATAGAAATAAAAAGACCTTGTGAACAATGGAAAACATCTAGGTAAGCATCATTTATAAAGCATTATATTTAGTTATGTCTCTCTTTTTTTTTTTTTCCTCCTTGTGGTGCTAGGGATTGAACCCAGGGCCCTGTGCATGCGAGGTAAGCACCCTATCAACTGTGCTATATCCCCAGCTCTAGTTGTATCTTTTCTGTCAGCCAAAGGTAAAAAGGCACAAGTTGGATATTTCTCTTTATGTTTAAAGAAATATTTTTTCCTCATTATTTGAGCCACATTTTTATTTTTATTATTAAAATTTTTTTTTGAAAAGGAAGAAGTAAAATTATCATTATTTCCACATATCATTTTGTACCTGGGAAACCCCCAAAGTAAAGAACAGACCCTCTTTTATAATAACAAAAAAGGTAAAGTAAAATAATGAAGAATATACTTATAAAATGCTCAATATCTACATGAAACTATCTTTACAGGGTTTCCTTTAGGCCAGGTACGGCAGTACACACTGTAACCCCAAATGCTCAGGGACTGAGGCAGGAGGATTTCAAGTTTGAGGCCAGCCTGGACAATTTGGTGAGACCCAATATTATGTTTCTTAAGAAGGAATATTTTCTTGGTATTTGTTTCTTATTTGAAGGACTGCGAAGAATATAGTAGCCACAGATTTCATACCAGATGTACATTCAACCCATTTAACCATCAGCTTTGTGTCCAACCTGTATATTATCTCATTTATTTAATCACTACTGCATGTAGGTATTTTATTCCCTTATTAATAAGAAACACTGAGTTTTAGAGTTACCATCAATGTAGCACAGGGCATCATTTAGCTCCAAATCCAGGTCTTTGAACTTCTAACTTCTAATGCCTTCAATTTCTCTTATTACCTTATCAGGTTGCAGCCATGTTTTTCAAGTAATTCTTAAACTGACCTTTAATAATTGCCAATTGCATAACAGTAAAATGTAACTTTTGTGAAGATAGGTCTTCAGTGGTCTAAGTCTTCATAGTTCAAGTAAAGAGCTTCCTGGAGCTCTATTTTGATAAAGAAGATAGTTTAGAATATCTCAAGAGATGAATGGATAAACTATCTTGTTCATATATTACTTGTCTCTGTTGTCTTTCGACAGAATCTGCAGAGCAGTCTGTTCAAATTAAATTCTGGCAAGAATCCTAGAGTACAAATATCTGGCATTTTTTGAAAGAAGATTCACATGGTTTGTATATCAAAATGCACCAGGCAAGCTTAATATCGTACTGCAAATTGAAAAGCCTGACTTGTATTCTTGCTTGTGTTCTGACTTGTGGAGAGTCATTTCACATTTAGGTCCTAATTAAAAATTTATTGAGTGAATAAGTTAATTTAAAAATTCTATATTAGCAACATGAACTCAAAAATCATTCAAAGGATGCTATGTTGTGGTTATTTAGAGCAGCATAAATGTTCTTAGCCTTGCTGCTATTAAACATTCTAATTTCATTGCCTGCTCTGAGGGTCAAGGGTATGAACTTGATGGAAAAATCCCCTCCTTTGGGAAATCATTAGAGGAAGTGTGCCCCAGTTCACCACCAGTGATCACAGAGGAGGGGGTTCAAGTGGTGCACAAAGCATACTTGCCCTTCAGTGACCCTCAAAGCACCCTGTGGCTCCATGTGTCTTTGACCAAGTTTATAGCCTTCCATGGCCCTTTGTGGCTATTGAGAAGTACCCGGGGGAGAAAGATGATCTCAGGTAGCCAGGACCCAAACTGTGCAAAATTGTCAAGATCATGATCAGCAGTGCTGATTATTTACATGCAGTACCAACTGCATGATCTTTATCTGTGGGATCAGGAGCCACAGGGACATACATCATCCAGTGCTGCCTTTGTGTTGCCTCTCCTGGGCACTGAGATGGGAAGCAATAGGAACTTCATGGGGCCATGGATTGCATACAGGATATTTTCTTAACGAAAGATCTGAAAGGTACCGTTAGATAAGGTTAACATTTGATTAAATCAGAATATCTAAGAGATTATTAAAATAAACATCCCATGCAGGCTTTCTGATGACTCTGGAACCTTCTCAGCTGGACTATAAATATCTCCTCCATACTTTACCATGATTTAATAGTCGAAATCATACTATTAACTACTCTTTTCACTGTAACTGTTTTATAATAGCAATAAATTTCTTTGAATTTTCAAAGAAAGGGCTTTGACATTTATTTTACAAGTTCACATAACTTTTCTGATTCTTCTCTTTTCTTGGTGCCAGTAGGGGGTGCAGATTAATGGGGAGGGGATGAGGGTGTCTAAGCTATTTCACTGATATGTCATCCTAAAATGGCAAATATATTTATTTACTCTTAAATGAAATTGTGGAGATGGAATAAGAAATAGGCAGGAAAAAGTAAAAATGAGTGAGAGAGAATGGGACACTTTGATAGCTGAACCAAGCAATATGTCCATTCTAGGATGGGAATTATATAAGTGAAATAACACAAACCATTTCATGGACAAGTGTTGGAAGGAGCCATCAAGAGATGGAATGATTCAATCAAAATTGTCATTATTTCCCTTCCCTCTTTGGTGCTTACTCACGTCAGACCCTTTAGCCAAACCCTTGCATATAACAGTATTTTACTCTTCAGTTCTCATCATTCCCTCTGGGCATTGAGCCTTTGGAAGAAAACTCGCATAGCTATGGAGCAATGCTTTGTTGGAAAAGGGGACTTACCTGACTTTACCTCTTCTGGCTCCTCAGTGAGTTGGCAGTTAAGCAGAGTAGAACTTCTCCCACTTTTCAATGACCAGGTTGTGAATATTTCCATATGGATTTTCTATTAATGTTATTGTGGTTCTTTGTTTTGAAGTAAAAATTCTGAATGTACATATGATAAAAAAATTGTCATTATTGAAATTACTGGAAACTTTCATAAAAAAAACTAGATGGCGGCTGGGTTTGCTCAGTGGTAGAGCACTTGCCTAGCACATGTGAGGCACTGGGTTCGATCTTTAGCACCACATAAAAATAAATAGAGTAAAGGTATTGTGTCCATCTACAAATAAAAAAATATTAAAAGAGAAGAAAATTGGACAGTTTGGTGGAAACCAAACATGAAAAAATTTGTGAAGTAGATAAGAGATCAGTAGCAGTTTAAGGTCAATTTATTAGATTTTCCACTATAAGAAGGGAGAAAATCTTTAAAGAAAGATATCAAAGGTAGACAAATTTTTCAGTGTAACTTATTGTGAAAAAAACTTAATTCCGAGTACATAGCCTTTTGACCTTTATTCCCCTGACTGGGTTAAAAAAATACAAGCAGGCCAGACTACCCAGCTGATGGCTTGGGGAAAGAATGCTGTTATTTTTAACTAGGCAAATACTTACACAGTCATCTGTTTTGAACAAAGAAGACTGATAGTCCTGTGTTTTCCCTGCGTCTGGAGTCTGAACTTGGCTGACTCCAAGTTAGGAAGAAACACCCTTGACTTCAACACGGCTTTAGAATCCGTTAAGGGTCCCTGTTAGCCAAAACATTTAAGTTTTTACTTAAATTACATTATAAAGGCATTGGCATATTTTATAAGAACAAACGAAGGAGTAAAATTCCAAAGAGTTGTTTGATGAAAGGGACTCACGCTCTGAGTAAGTCTTTTCAGTAAATTATTAAAGGATGTCACCTATGACACTTCGAAAGTCTGAAAATGACCTAGCTCTACAGAAAGAACTAACTGGCCTGGGTTCCATGTTGGCAATTTAAAGAATGCTATAAAGTGGAATCAGTTGTTATTAAAGTTTATTGCTCATTTCTGACTGCTTAGGTTTTATGGTTGGGATCTGTAGCTTGAGGTAGTAGGTTTAGAAAACAGGAAGAATATTTTTTGTAGATAGTCCATAGTTGGAGTCTGAATTTACACAAGTATTGGCTCTGACCTTTAGCTTGCAAATGTTTGGGAATCCTGTTCATTTTACTTCTTACTCTTAGGCAAGAAGAGATCCAGGACCTTACCTCATCTCTGAGAGGCTTTCAGAATTTTAGTCCTCCTATTCTTCTTCAACTCTTGGATGCTTTTTTCAACATTTAAATTTCTAGGCTGGGCGTGGTGGTGCATGCCTGCATTTCCAGCGGCTCAGGAGGCTGAGGCAGGAGGATTGCCAGTTCAAAGCCTGCCTAAGCAATTTAGTAAGGTTGTAAGCAACTTAGGAAGACCCTATCTCAAAAAATAAAAAGGGCTGTGTATGTGGCTCAGTGGTTAAGTGGCCCTGGGTTCAACCCCTGATTTAAAAAAAAAAAATTAAAGCTTCTATTTTATCTAACTTTTCTGGTTGTAGGAGCACTGGCTGCTTGGAACTATATTATCCTATTCTACCCATGCAATTCTTTTTCAATCTCATTTTATCAAGGGCTCAAAAAGTCTTGGGTTACAGCTGATCCATGCTTACCAGTCTTGGATGGGGCTAGAGGAAGTGGAGTGTTGAAGGAAGGAAGAGCATGAATCTGAAGTCAGACTGGAGTTCTCTACTGGCTCTTCTGCTCTGCCAGGGGGCTGTCATCCAGTGGTTGGGAGGTCATGATTTGGGAGCAGGTGGCCAGGAATTTTTGTGCCGGTCCCCTGGCTAGTTGTGTGAAACTGCAACATTTACCTAACCTCCCTCAACTTTGTTTCAACATTATAGAATACAAACAATAATAGGATTTTAATGGAGATTAAATGAAATTTAATACAGTACTTGTGTCAATAAAAGCTAACTGTTAACACTAGCTTGGAAAAGTTACATATTTTTACCAAGTAGATTTCCTTATGAATAAAAAACAATTACAGTACATGCCTTGATGGGTAGATATAAGGGTTAGATGAGAATAAATGTTTATTTTATATGTGACATTATATATGTGACAATGTACTATACTGTAGTATCCTGATCACAGCGGATACTCGATAATTAGCTTACCTCCCATCTTACCAACTTTCCCTGAGGTAAAATAAGATCCTTTTTGTTTTAAAGTCTGCAGATTATTTCATATTGCTTGTGTGTGTGTGTGTGTGTGTGTGTGTGTGTGTGAGAGAGAGAGAGAGAGAGAGGGGGGGGAGATAGAGAGAGGGAGAGAGAGAGAGNGAGAGAGAGAGAGAGAGAGAGAGAGAGAGAGAGAGAGACAGGTCTTGCTAAATTGCCCAGGCTGGCCTCTAACTTGTGATCCTCTTGCCTCAGCCTCCCAGGTTGCTGGGATTACAGGTGTGCCCCTCTGCCTGTCTATGGCTTCATATTTTGGAGGCACTGACCATCTTCTTCATCTTTGTGTCCCTTGCCCTGGCCCAGAGCCTATTGTGATAATGTTGAAAGATTTAATCAGTGAATACTAACTTATAATTCTATAGTTCATTATTCAGTCTGGCTCTCAGTGTATACACTTGTTCAAAGTAAGAACCAAATAAATATTTGTGGAATGAATTATTCAGAATCATAAAAATGCTTATTAGTTTATTCAGGAATAATATCAACCTTTTTCTCAACCTGATTTAGGAGTCAATTTTTTGTTTGAATAATGAATTGCCTGATTCTAATAAAGGTGGCCTAGGGGTTGTTGAGGGAGTGGGACCAAGAATATTTACCTATCCAGTATAAGATCTTAACCTCCCTTCATCAGTTTTGGTCAAAAATACATTTTCTTATTCTCCCTTATGATAGGGTGATGCAGCAAGAATGTAAATTAAGAAGATGAAGCCGTGTGTAGCTGGATTCAGAGAATGGCAGATGGATGTCTTTAATTCTGAAGTATTAAACACTAAAACAACAATTATAAAATACTTTTTTTTTTTAAAGTGTACATACTACATACACTATCAATCATAGCAGGAGAGCTTAACATGCAGAAAACAGATTCTTTGACTAATTAGGAAAATAATCTCTAAACCATTTGTCAGTGGCCACTTCAACTAGAACATAATTAAACAACAATGAGTTTTTATATGGTTTTGGTGTTGTGCTGCACACTTTGGAACATTATCTTAGTTTGTTCTCATGGAAACAATAGAACCCATGGTGTCCCATTGCATGGATGTAGACACTGAGAAGGGAGGAGTGTGAGAACTTGCCCAGGGCCACACAGACAATAAGTAGGGGCAGGTATTTTCCCAGGCCTGGCTGTCTCCTACTTTCTTAACTGTTGGGATCTGCAGACGTTGTTTTCCCCCTTCAGTCAATGCCCTCTTTTAAAATTAATTATTTTGGGGGCTGGGGTTGTAGCTCAGTGGTAGAGCACTTGATTAACATATGTGGGGCACTGGGTTTGATTTCCCCAGCACCACACAAAAACTAAATGAACACAATAAATATATCGTGTTCATCTACAACTAAAAATATTTTTTAAAAGAGGACTGAGTTGTACAAAAGCAATTATCATGTAGCATCTTATTTATTACTCTGAAATGAAATTTTCAGATAATGTTACCTCTCCACATATATAATTTAAAATTTTTCCCTTGACTTTAATAGAATATAAAAATTAAGGCAATGTACTGGGGATTGAACCCAGGCATGCCTAATCACTGAGCTAAATCCCCATCCCTTTTTATTTTTTATTTTGAGACAGGGTATTCCTAAGTTGCTTATGGCCTTGAAGCCATAATTAGACAGGCAGTCAGTATATATAGGTAAACTGAGTCAAATCGAATCAAAGAGGCCAATTTGAGTCTGGGAAGTTGGAGACTGCCCCCTGAGGGATTGAAATGCCTTCAGAGCCCTTCCTCCACCCTTATCAAGATAACCTGCCCCTGCTCCAACCTGTTGCTAAGGTAACCTGTCCCAGGAATTGTCCCTCCCTCCAGGGAGTTATAAAAGTTGTTAATTAATGTGTCCTGGGCTGCACCATTCCCTCCCCCCATCTGCTTCTCACCTTTTGGCCATTCCACTGAGCATCTCCTGGGCCTAGTCACATATACAGGAAGTTAGAGAGATAAGGGGAAGAGAGCAGGAGAACAAGGGAAGCCTAAGACACATAAAAAAGCAGAACATCCTCACTTCTTTGGCTACCAGGATACCAGCTCTGGCCCCCTTCTCCCTGCAGGGAGAAGTCTATGTTACCCCTTCTTAAATAAACACTGCTTTATGTACGTGCCTTGGCATGCTTCTCTAATGTTAGACTTCAACATGTGAGGAAGCAGGACTTGTCACTGATAACCGGCAGTATCAGTCTCAGTGAGTTGCTGAGGTTGGCCTTGAGTTTGTGACTCTTCTGCCTGAGCCTCCTAAATCACTGGGATTACAGGTGTGCACCACTGTACCTAGTGGGCAAGTGATTTTTAATGAAATATTCTGTAATTTTATGTGCAAATGCTTCATCTTGTCTTCAGAATGAAGACATTCTGAAGTGGCCAGATGCTTACACCCGTGTGTAGAATCTTTTTTTTTTTTTTAAGTTGTCAATGGACCTTTATTTTTTTATATGTGGTGCTGAGAATCGACCCCAGTGCTTCACACATGCTACGCAAAGGCTCTACCACTGAGCTATATCCCCAGCACCATCTGTAGACTCTTCATGACTGTGTCAGCTAGAAAAGCAGAATGGTATGGGTGTGTTATTATCTGTGACTCAAATACCAGGTGCAAGAATTTTTCCAAGATGGTTAACAATTTTTGGTTAAGTTTCAAATCAACAATGTCTAGTTTGACTTCTATTTACACTTTTGTTGAATTCCTTTAAAATTCCGTTTTCATAAAAACCATGCAGAAGACTGTTTACATGTAAAACATGAGATAATTATGAGCAGACTGGTCACGTGGGTCAATGACCAGTGGGATGCTGGACAGTCTTGAGGGATGAGGAGTCAGTTTATCCTGTGTAGAATGGTTCCACACCTGGCCATATGCTTATGGCCAGGGACTCCTGGCCCTCATCCATTAATGCCAAGAACCTTCCAAGTTACTGTGAAATCCACAAAAACACCTCCACAAATTTCTGAATTGTCCACTAGGGTGGTCCTGCCCCAAGTGAGAACTAATGCTCTATTGAATTCTCAAAGGAAACTAGATTGCAAAACCAAGGGAAATTACATAGTGCTACATGAGCTCATGGAATGTGTGACAGGGCTTTAAGAGTTAGTGTGATTAGTTGTTCAGCAGCATTTAAGAGTAGAAATAGAAATAGGTTCTAAAAAGAATACATTAGGAATGAAGAATAAGCACTTCCAGGAAAGACCCAAGGAAGACCTCCTTCTCTGCCATCACATTGGAGTCAGTTTCTCTTTAATATTCTGTCATAATATCCTGTGCCTCTGCTCAGGACAATTGTTATTAATTCATTGCCTAAGATTTATTTAATATCTGTTTCTCCCACTAGAAGACATGTTTTCATATTTGTATTGCTTACCGATTATCACTGACATATAATGCTTTATGCACAGCAGGGACTTACTAAATATTTGCAGAATGAATGTTTTGTAACCCTCATTTGAAAGTTTTGAAGGAAAGTTCTAAGTAGTTTGATTGATATGGCCTTGACTATGATAGATATCTGCAAAGTCTATCAACTACATATATTATGATTCCCATGCAGGCAAACTATTTGAGGGCTAATTAAACACTGACTTCTAGACATTTAGCAGTGATTTTGCAAATATAACTCTAGTGCCACCTTCTGCCAGGCAGAGAAATATGCTCAGATAATTTGCATTCTCAGAATCTGGATTTGAGGCTTGAAGTTCTGCAAATTTTTAGGTAGTTTTTAAAATGCTAAACGAATGACAGTCTATAAATTCCAACTCAAAAATGTAAATTTAGGGCACTATGTAAATAACACTGACTGGAGTAAACAGAATTTCTTTCTTTAGCTGTTGAATCAGGGATTTTTCTTAAAGAAGAGAGATCTAGGATTTTTGTCTTAATGATTCATTGTCATTATTGATAGGTTTAAAAAATCAATTACTACAAAGATGTCCCAGTTATTATAAAAGAACATACACAGAAACTGCTGCAAAGCAGGTTTGCATATAGAATTCTAATTCAACTTAGTTTAGAATAAATATCATGGAGAGGACAGCTTGAACCCTACGATCTGTGAAAATATTTGATCAGAAGTTCTTCAAACCAATGAAGTCTTTCACCTGTCAAAAAATAAAATAAATGTTTCTGTATACATATTTATGGGTAACCAAAGTAATGTGAAATGTGCATTTTCCTGGTGAAAATATCTTTTCTTTGCATGACACTTAGTCTGTATGTCATTGTGTATTATGTGAATAAACAAAGTAGTATCCCAATAAACTAATGGGATTGGGTAAGTAATACTGCCATCCAGTAGGTTTCTTTGTTTTGCAAACATGGAAGAACTATTGATTTCCAATTTTGATTCCCTTCAGGAAGGAAGAGTCTCCTGCAATGAAAGAGGTATCAGAACCCTTTTCTAATGGCCTTGGAAGCATAAAGCACAAGCCATTGATTCTTTTCTTTAAAATATCACATAATAAATATTTTAAACTTTGTCAGCCATAAGATCTTTATCATAACTACTCAACTCTAACATTATAACTTGTAAGTAGTCACAGATAATAATGTAAAAAAATGAACATGGCTATGTTCTGATAAAACTTTATTGACAAAAAGAGATAATGGGCTGGATTTGGCTTATGGGCTATTGTGTTAGTTAGCTTTTGATTACTGAAACAAAATACCTGAGACAGTCAACTTAAAAAGAGGAAAGGTTTATTTTGGCTCATAGGGAGGTTTCAATTATGCTTATGGGCTTGTGGCAAGGCAACACATCATGGTGCATGGTGGAGCAAACTGTTTTGCCTCAAGGCTGGGATGTAAAAAGAGAGGAAGAGAAAAAGGCGGGGGGGTTCCACAGTCCCCTTCAAAGGCATGCCTCAATGATGAAACCTTCACTGGGCTGCACCTCTTAGAGTTTCCACCAACTCTTGGTGGCCCAAAGTTGAGGACCACATCTTTAATATATGGACCCTTGGGGGACATTCCAGATGCAAACTGTAGCAGCTACAGTTGCTAACTCCTAGCACAAAACATTGAAAATGCAGCTTCAGAATGAAAAACTGCTCTCCTAAGAGAACTAGAGGGCTTGCTCCAGTAGGAAAGGAAGCTGTGGAAGCTGGCATTGCAGAGTGGAGGGAGGGAGGGCTTTCTTTCAGAGACAGCAGTAGGAGCAGACTGTATGAGACAGAACCAATAATCAAAGACTAAACACAATGCCACTGGGCCCCAAACCACAAGTGACACAGATGAACAAATATGGGAAACCAGGCCCAAAGATTCGGCGGTGAAGCGATAACAGAGAGCTGGTGATAATAAAATAAAACATGTCACAAGCCTCTGTGGGAGCGAGGAAGAGCAGCTTGTCCCTCACTTGGTCTCTGGAGTCAGTTGGTCTGACTTGGTCTCTTGTTCAGGGACACACTGCCAGGCCCATGCCTCCTATCACACCTTCGTCAGGATAGGTGGACTGAGTTTTGCTTGAGAAAACACGGTCATCAATAGTTCATTCATTTACGCACCATACATTGTGGTCTGACTATGTGTCATATCGTCAGGCTGTTCCAGGCTCTCTGTGGCAGTCAGCAAATGTGCAGTCTCTTGTCTCAGGATGGGTGGGCAGTGAACAAGCAGCTATACAGTGTTCAGGTCTCAGGGAAACTTTGCATAAGAATTTTTATATCTGCAGCTCATGCGCTTCAGCGGTCAGTATTTGTAGATACGACAATCCAAGAATGAACGTCTGTGACCCTCTGTTTTCCTAGGGATCTGTTCATTTTGTCCACCTACTAGCCTCCCTCTTTGGTTGGTTCCCTCCTAGCATCCAGCTCAAATACCCACTTGCTGTAGGTAGAGCAAACTCAGTTTTTCTTTTCTATTATTTAGAAACATTACCCATTTGATTGTGTGTGTGTGTGTGTGTGTTTAACTTTATCAAATTAGGCCTTTGTCTTAGTTTCCTATGGTTGCTGTATCAAATTTACACACATTTAATACCTCAAAACAACCCATTATTTACTTTTATGCTGTTATGGAGATCACACAACCAAAATAGGTAAGCAGAGCTGTGCTCCTCTGGAAGCTGTAGTGGAGAATCCACTTCCTGGCTTTTACTAGCTTCTAGAAGTTACCTGTATTCCTTAGCTGATGGTCCCTTCCTTCCTCTTTAAAGATGGCCGCTCAATATGTGCAAGCCACTCTTTCTCTAATGTCTCTGTCTCTCAGTCTCTCCCCTTCCCTCTTATAGGAAACCTTATGATTACATTGGATCTGTGTGGGCAACTTAGGATAATATGTTTTAAGACCCCAAATTTAATCAATCTGTTAAATTCCTTTTGCCATATAAAGAAACATATTAACAAATTCCAGGGATTATGATGTGGTCAACATTGAGGACTATTATTCAGCCTGACACAGCCTAAATGTCTTATTGTACATTTTTATGAGACAAAATACTAATATGTTATGTGTAAGAGTAATTTTCCCTACCTAGAAAAAAAAGTGACTTTTCAGCCAAACTTCTTGAAAAATATAGGCAGTTAAACTTAGATTACTCTACTTAAAATTAATTACTTTCTTTTCCTTTCATAAATTTTTAAAGCTCATGAGACAAACATAATAAATTTCTGTTAAATAACTGTCCAGAGCCAAAATGGGATTTAATTTCCTAAAGGTAGGCTCTGTAGATTTAATTTAAATAGAAGTTGTAAATTAATTTTAATTAATGTTTTCAACATGAAAATTTATTGATGTTGTTGAATAGTAAAATCACTAATACCACAGCCCAAACCAATATGAATAAATATACAGAGTTAGTTTTAGTCAAGATTTTGAAGAAACAATTTGTTTACTATCTGACATGATTAGACTTAAGTATGTTTACAAAATTACTGTAAGAACAAAGTTATAAAATTATTATAAACTTGTAGATTGCTTGGTTCTTTTTTAGGCCTGTAATGTACAATTATTTTTGGAAGCAAAAATAAAGAATGATATGATTCTTTAATATGATTCCTGTAAACAGTGTGACACTTGTGCTTGTTTTTTGCTGCGTAAATAATAAATTCTATGTTATGTGATAAGCACAGAAATTTCATTTTCAACCGAAATGAGATGATTTCTCTCTTTCCTCTGGATATTTTTTTCATTCTTTCTTCTTCTCTTCCTCCCTCCCTTTTTCTCTACCTATTTTCTCTTCTTTCCTTCCCTCCCTTCCTTCTCTTCTTCCCTCCCTTTCTTCTTCTCTTTTTCTTCTGTCACTTGTTGCAAGAGGACAGTAAAATGACTCTGAAGACCACACTTCACTATTCACCTCTTGAGAACTGCCCCTATGGCTACCTATCACTCATTTTGGACATCACCACATTGGACCATCAGTCATGTTTGTAAAACAAAGGCTAATAACAATCCCCCCCAAACAAAGGCCAAACAGTCTCTCTGATATGCAGATGCTAACACACAGTGGAGGAGAGAGGGAAGAATAGATGTTCATTGGATTAGAAAAAGGGGAATAAAGGTGCATTGGAGGATGGGAATAGGAAAGACAGTAGAATGAATCCGACATAACTTTCCTACGTTCATAAATAAATACATGACCTGTGAAACTCCACATCATGGAAAACCACAAGAATGAGAAGTTATACTTCATGTATGTATAATATGTCAAAATGCATTTTACTGTCATGTAGATCTAAAAAGAATTTTAAAAAGGTAATAAAACAGAAAAAAGAAAAGAGGTCACAATAAACAAACAAAGAAGCAAGACTGTGAAAACATCCAGGACAACACACCTCTAATCTACACAATCTGTGCCATATTCACCTACAAATTGCCAGTGGAGAAGCAAAGCTGTGGTGCATAAATACTCTTTCTTCTAAACAAAAATTCTCTCTGACTTTCTGTTGTACTAGTGGAACTTATTTTCTTCCCTGGGTAGCTTGGTATGTGTAAGGGGTGGTTGGGGGATGTAATTTGGAAGAAGCTCTGCTCTGAGCAATTCTATGCTCCACAATGATCAATGGCCTCCTGTATTTCACATCAAAAACAAAGAGAGAACCTAATCAAATAAAATGCCATATGGAGCAGAAAGTGTTTTCACAAAAGTTCTAACAGGGCTGCTTGTTCATCATCCATTACTATGCATGCTAGAATTGCAGGGTGTGCAAACTTCAAAAATCAATGTTCATATTTTTCACTCATGTCTCTTGCAGATCCTTAGCAACATGTTATAGACTCCTAGGCTTCTGTGGAACCTACGTTAAGAAACTCTGATTTGTGACGAAAAATATAGCAAGATGAGAGGAATTGATCATGCTGGGGCTTAGTAGGAGTTGCTGTTACCATCTAGATAAAAAATAAATCATGAAGAAAAAGGTAGCAAATAAAGAATAGCAAGCAAATTTTGCTTCTCTTTAGGAAAACGACATTACATTTAGAGGCACAAATACATCTTGCTTTGCAACTGAAGATTGTATTGAACTCATTGTTTGAATGGTACATTCACATATACACATGCTTACACCCATTCTTCCCTGAAATTCCACTAAAATGTCAATAAAAGCATAAAGACTGTCAAAAAGAGTGGCAGAGGATATGACATCTGATGAGAATTGACAGTGAAACTTCGGAGGATGGAACCCTGTCATTGATTAGTAGAGTACAGGAAGCTGAAAACTGATGGTGTGCAAAGGGGGAAGCCCACAAAGAGTGACTAATTCCAAGAAATGGAGGCATCAGATACAGCTGAAGGAGGGTGAAGATGGGACCGAAAGGAGCCGTTAAAAATATGTATGAAGAGTTGTGTTTTATGTGGCTGTTGATAAACGATCAACCACCCTAAAATGCAGTGTTTTAAAACAATAAGCGTTTATTTAGTTCTCAGGTGTGGGGCTCACTGGCCATGGGACAGTCATCTGCCAGATTGGGTACGTGACTGAATGACTGCTGATTGAGTCTGGGCTTCCTGACATCTCTGGGACCCTGGTTGGTGCAAACAGGCTGATTGGCCTAGGTCTATGTGTCTCTCATTCTCCATCAGACTTAATAATCCAGCAGAGGCAGGGTCCCAAGAGAATTGACAAAAGCTTGACAAATCCTTTGATCCCTGGGCTCTAACTGGTACACTATCATTTTTTTCCACACATTTTTAAATTGGTACATTACATTTGTACACAATGATGGGATTTGATGTTACATATTCATACACACACAATAGAGCTACATAATTTGTGCAATATCATTCCCCAGTATTTCCCTTTTCTCTTCCCTCCCCCCCTCCCCCGGTCCTTTCCTCTACTCTACTGATCTACCTTCAATTTTCATAAGACTCCCAACTTTCTTTTCCTTTTTCCTCTCTAGCTTCCACATATGACAAAAAACATCAACCACTGACATTTCGCTTAACATAATGTTCTTAAGTCCCATCCATTTTCCTGCAAATGACATAATTTCATTCTTCGTGATGGCTCAGTAAAACTCCATTTACCTTATCATTTTTTTTTTAAACCAATTTTTAGTGGCCAAAGCAGGACATAGGATGAGATGAGATCCAAGGGCTGGGGAAACAATTGCATATCAATCCTATATCAAACAATTCTGTAAGGATTTACAAAATCATGTTGCAAAGGGCATGGATACAGAGACCAGAGATGTATTGCAGTCATATTTGTCATCTATTGCTGCTACGCGATGCATGGTGATGTTTTGGTCAACAATGGACCTAATGGTTGGTCATGATCCCATAAGATCATGATGCAGCTGAACAATTCTTCTTGCTCAGTGCTGTCACGGTTGTGAGGTCCAGTCACATTGCAGTGTATGATTCATGTGTTTGTAGTGATGTCAGTGTAAACGAACCTATTGCGCTGCTGGTCCTATAATGCATAGCACATAGCATTGTATACAGTACATCATACTTGATAATGATAATAAATGATTATATTTTATGTGTTTATATATTTTAAAAATCATTTGGGCTATATTCTTCTCCCAATAAAAAAAAATAGTTTCTGTAAAGTGGTGTGCTGAGTTCTGCCAGCTGCAGCCTCATCTACCTCGTGTTTATCGAGTCTCTTGATTATATCACAGACCCATGTTGAGTGGGTGACTTAGACCATTCTCATTTGTGTGAAGTACAACCTATGACATTCATACGATGACAAAATTGCTCAACAGTGCATTTCTTTTTTTCTTTTTTTTGGGGTGTGTGTGTGTGTGTGTGAGTGTACTGGGGATTGAACTCAGGTGCACTTCACCACTGAGCTACACCCCCAGCCCTATTTTGTATTTTATTTAGAGACAGGGTCTCACTGATTTTCTTAGTGCCTTATCGTTGCTGAGTCTGGCTTTGAACTTGTGATCCTCCTGCCTCAGCCTCCCGAGCTGCTGGGATTACAGGAGTATGCCACCATGCCTGGCCCAAGAATGCATTTCTTAAAAGGTATCCCTTCTTGTATGACTGTATCAAGAAGCACTGAGATTATCTTCCCAACCCTTCAGGCCTCACTAGAACAGACACAACTGGCATTTTCTTAGAAGTATTAAAAAAATGAATAATAACTATTGGAAATTAAGTATATAATAAGTATATAATTAAGTATATAATAAACAATTTAAACATTTTTTTTGCTGTTGTTGTTGTATTGAGGATAGAAACTGAGCCTCCCACATGCTAGGCAAGCACTCTACCACAGCTACATCTCCAGACCCTAACACTTAAACTTTTTTTTAAAGATATGTATTTTTTTAAATAGCTTTATTTAATTAATCTATTTTGTGTGATGCTGAGGCTCAAACCCAGTGTCTCACAAGTGCTCTACTGCCGCAGTCTGGCTGGGCACAATTCAGGAGCCACTTGTCAAAAGAAATGAACTTTATTTTTAGAACACACACACACCACACCACACAGCTCCTCAGGAAAAACCCTCAGAGCCCAACTGCCACCACTGGCTTCCCACAAGCCTCTCCACCTCCCCCACTCCTCCTGCACTTGAGGCCAATTGGCTGGGTCGCATGGGCGGAGCTAAAAAAAAGTCCCCCAATGAGCAACTCCGTGGTCTGAAAGGGCGGGGAAACAGCCCCAATGAGCATCATCGCAGAGGAGCCAATCAGTTGGCAGCTAGAAGTTTGCTGGGGCGCTGTGAGCCAATCATCAGCTGGCAGCTGGAAGTTTGCTGGGGCCCCTTTGGGCTGTGGCTCTCAACACTCTACCACTGAGCTACAACCTCAGCCCCACATTTAAACTTTTTTAATAAAAAATTTGAAAAATGAAATCGAGTACAACATCCATTGTAAGTTTCCTGTTAGTGCTTAGCACACAGCAAAGGACCTAAACAACATACATCTTTATGTTAGTTTCTGTGGGGTGCAAGGTTCTTGCTTCAGGGTCACCCAAGGCTGTGCCCAGTTTCTGGGTAGGTTGTGGTCTCAGGCTGGACTTGGGGAAGATCTGAGGCTGTCTTTGTGTCCTTGAGGTCCTTAGAGTCCACCAGCTCTCCCTTTGTGACATGGGCTTCTTCATGTGGCTGCTCACTTTAAGCCAGCAAAGACCACTTCTTATTCCAGAATGCTAAGACATAGTCTTGCCTAACATAATAGAGCCAGGGGAGTGACATTCCCTCAGCTTTGCCATGCAATGGAGCCTAACTAAGGAAGAGAGTTAGATATTTATCTCTCATTGAAGGAGTTAATAGACTGAAGTATTTAGAGATTAGTTTTTATTAGAGTTCCCCAAAGAAAGGAAGCAATAGGATGTGTGTATGTGTGTGTGTATATGCAAGTGTACACATGTGTTAATTATTTGTTAGAAGGAATTAGCTCACACAATTATAGAGGTTGAGAGTCCCAGGATTGGCATTCAGTAAGTTGGAGACCTGGGAGAGCTGATGGGGTGTAAAGGCTAGTCCTAGAGCAGGCAGGGTGGAGAGCCAAGAAAAACTGACGTCAGTTTGAGCCTGAAGGCAGGAAAAGACCAATGTCCCAGCTTCAGCAGTTAGGCAGGGCCAGTTCCTTTCAACCTAGTTTTTGTGACCCACACATATTAGGGCAGGCAATCTGCTTTATTCGGTGATCGTCTTCCAACTCATATGTTAATCTCATCCAGAAACACCCACATGAATCATACTCAGAATAATGTTTGACCAAATATCTGGGCACCCTATGGCCCAGTCACGTTGACACATACAATTAACCATCTTAGGAGCTAGAGCTAATATGATTTGAAAGCAGTGGCCTCTGTAGATTGAGACTCCAGAAAGGAAGAATAGCACAGAATATTGCTATTTTTGTTGTTGTTGTTGTTGTTAAAAAGCTTGGAGCACCACTTGATTTTTAAGAAATAGCTTTATTGAGACATGATTCATAACTATATAATTCACCCATTAAGTGTAAAATTGAATGACGTTTAGTAGAGTCACAGAGTTGTACAAATATCACCTCAATCTAATCTCATAACATTTTTATTGTCTTACAAAGAAAATTTGTACCTATTAGCAGTCAGCTTTGATTTTCTTTTTCATGCTGGAGATTGAACCCAGTGTTCGGCACATCCTAGGCACGTCCTCTACCAATGAGCTACATGTAATGTGTATATTTTTAAAAATTTATTTTATGAAAAGGAGACCAGTAGAACAGAGGAAAGGTGCCAGGGAAATGGAGAGGAGAGGGAAAGGGGAGGAGAGGAAAAGAGGAGGAGAGGAAAAGAGGAGGAGAGGGAAAGAGGAAGTCCTGGGGAACAAAATTGACCAAATTACACTGTTATAGTGTGTGCATGTACAAATATGTAAAGATGAACTCCACTATTATGCATAAAAACAATGTACTAGTGAAAAACAAATAAAAAATAAAACTTTTCATTTTAAAATTAAAACAAATTTTAATTGTGGTAAAACACATGTACCATAAAATTTACCATCTGCTACAGTTTGAATGTGTTCCTTCTAAAGTTTATGTTGAAATTTAATCACCACTGTGATAGTAATTAAGGGGTCTTTAGGAGGTGATCAAGTCATTAATCCCATGGATGGGATTAGGGCCCTTATAAAATAGCTTGAGAGAGTGGGTTTGCTGTCTTCAGCTCCTCTGCCATGTGAGGACACAGCATTGTCCTCAGGAGGAAGCAGTGTTCAAGGTGCCATCTTTGAAGCAGATGGACCCTCACTAGACACTGAAACTGATGGTGCTTTGATATTGAATTTTGCAGCCTCCAGAAATATAAGGAATAAATTTCTGCTCTGAAAAATTACCCAGTCTCAGACATTTTGTTATAATAGCACCAATGGACTAAGATATCATCTAAACCATATTTATTTATTTATTTTTAAAAAATATTTTATTTTAGTTGTAGATGGACACAATATCTTTATTTTATTTGTTTATTTATTTTTTTATGTGGTGCTGAGGATCAAACCCAGTGCCTCACACATGTGAGGCAAACGCTCAACCACTGAGCCACAACCCCAGCCCATAAACTATTTTTAAGTATACAGTTCAGTAGTATTA
Source organism: Marmota marmota marmota (assembly GCF_001458135.2). Classification (NCBI taxonomy): domain Eukaryota; kingdom Metazoa; phylum Chordata; class Mammalia; order Rodentia; family Sciuridae; genus Marmota; species Marmota marmota. The sequence goes on along the minus strand of NW_026000057.1, from coordinate 7,798,859 downwards.
TTTATATTCACATTGTTGTATAATCAATCTCCAAAAATTTTTTTATCTTGCAAAACTGAAACTTTGATCCGTTCAATAACTCCCTATTTCCCTCTTCTTCAGCCCCTGACAATCAGCATTCTACTTTCTGTCTTTATGAATCAATTTATCTACCTCACAAAAAGGGGAATCATACAGTATTTGTCTTTTTGTGGCTAGACTATTTTCTTTCAGTGTAATGTTCTTAAGATTCCTCCATGTGTCAAAATTTCTTTCTTTTTAAAGGCTGAATAATATTTTGTGATATATATGCATATTTGAGTTGCTTCCACTTCTGGATATATGCCCAGAAGATGAATTGTTGGATCATATGGTAATTCTATGTTTAATTTTTTGATTTTAAATTCCTGCCAACAGTGTACAATGTTCCAATTCCTCCACATTTCTGCTAATGCCAGCTATATTCCTTGTGCATGCTTTTACAGTAGTTATCCTAATGATATGAAGTAATATCTCATTATGGTTTTGGTTTGCATTTCCCTAATATGTGGAACATTTTTTCATATGCTTGTTGGGCACTTGCAGAGCTTCTTTGTAGAATTGTCTATTCTAGTTCTTCAGCTACTTTAATAATCAGGTTATTTTTGTTGTTGTTATCGAGTTGTAGGATTTTTTTTTTGTATATTTTGGATACTAATCTATTACCAGATACATAATTTGCAAATACTTTCTCCCATTGTGTAGGATGATGTCGTCTCTATTGATCATGTCCTTGAATGCACAGAAGTTTTAAATTTTGGTATTTTTCTTTTTGTTTTCTCTGCTGTTGGTGTCATGTTCAAGAAATCATTGCCAAATCTAACGTCATGAAGTTTTCCCTTATGTTTTCTTCTAGGAGTTCTCTAGTTTTAGTTCTTACATTAGGATTTAGGTAAATTTTTAGTTTATTTTGTATATGGCGTAAAGTAAGGATCCAACTTTATTTTTTGCATTTAATATTTGTTTTTTTCAAAGTATGTATATGTATCATTTTGATAAAGTATTTAAAAATAATAAATTTTAAAAGTGAAAAAGATTAAGCAGTGTGTGTGTGTGTGTGTGTGTGTGTGTGTGTATATATATATATATATATATTTTTTTTTTCCCTAGTGCTGGGGATTGAACCCAAGGCCTCATAAACATAAATGCTTGACAAGCACTCTACCACTGAGCTGTACCCCCAGCCCATCAATATGTTCTCTTTAGTGACACAAATGTGCCACACTTTGAAACTGCAGGTTACTTTATATGACTTCCTGTTGTATAGTCCTTAGAGTACTGTGGAGCTGATGGTCCAAGGTACCCAATATCTCAAGCCTTTATATTTCAAATATTTTACTTATCATAAAAAGTTAAGAACCTAAAACATTCCCATTTTGGTGGTAAAGACTATGGTAGACAAAACAATGACAAAATTTTACTCAAAAATGTTTCTAGGTTGTTTTTAGGCCCTTGATGTTAAAGTATCAACAGTGTGAAAACAAAGAACAAATGAATGAAAATTGAACATAAAATGTACTTAATGTTTTATGAAAAAAGAATCAAATGCTATTTGCTTTTTTGTTGAGGATTGAACCCAGTGCCTCATGCATGCTAGGCAAGCACTCTGTCACTGAGGCCCAGCCCCAGCCCCTCAAATGCTATTTCCAGTTAGTAAAATTTAATAAGTTATTTAAAAATTATTAGTAGTTTTCCTCAATATAAATACAATTCTCAAATAAGAGGGTGGGGTAAGGAACTGAGGGAGGAGGAGGAGGAGGAGGACCTAAGAGGGAGGAAATGTCTGTCATCTAGAAATCACTATTCCCTATACTTCCAAGGACTGAGTTCTTTTCCCTAAGTGATTTTCCAGAGAGGATATCTTAAATATTAGTTAAAATTTGTTTGCAAAAAGAACCCTTATTTTTCTGACTGTAATTGCCCCTTAAAAAGCCAATGAGATGTATGTTTTAGGCCAAAGAAAAAGAAAATTGGTATTGTTTCCACTATGTTGGTGGCAGAACTCAGGAGTCTGAAAATAAATCTTTTCTTTTTAATGCAAAATTTTATTGCAAAAGTTTATGCCTGAAATCGAGGCAATTATACTTCAAGATTTCTACTAATGAATACCACATGTTAGATTCAATAACTTCAGCTGCAGGGTGGAGAATACTGTGTTAAAGTTATTCAGATAATAAATAGCTATCTAGGTCCATTTCAACTGGAGCAAGTCAGCTGTATTGAATGTGAGTGAAACATTAATTCTTTATAAGAACACATGCAGTTGGCAGACACTTTGACATGTAATATGCATTAGTGCACTCTTCTGCCCCCATGGAATCGGTTTGTCTTTTGCTCGAGTCTGTGCTCACAAGCATGCCCATCTCTAGCCTTCTGAATCTGTCTTTGGGGTACTGCTTACATGCACTTGTAAAACATGCATTTTTAAACACACACATGAGTGAGAATGGTTCTAGTTTTTCAAAAGTGTTAGTATGTCATTATTTCTGTTTGTTCTGCAAGGATCACATGCCTTTCTTCCTCTCCCTGGGAATATGCCTCCGTCCTTGGGACTTTGATAACTATCCCCTCCTCTTTCTTTTCTAAAATTTTACCAAAACAGAGGAAAGAGATTATTACATGCTCGTTACGGCTCCAGAATTTAAAAAAAAGAAATTCGAGAAAGGAGAAGAGAGGCAGATCTTTCTGAGAGGGCCGCTATGCTTTGGAGGTTCTCATGGGACAAAGTCTTGCATTTGAAAGCCGTGCTTGGGAAGCAGCTAGGGGAAATGCAGAATGTAATGAGCCTGTCAGACTCACTTTCCTTTCTGCTTCACAGCAGAATTGTTTTTGTTTGCCTCCCTTGAATGGAAGCCAAAATTTCCTGTAACTGGTGTGAATCCCTTAACCAGAAACAGTAAGTGGGCTAGAGGGGTACAACGGCAGCCCCCTTCCAGTTCTGGCTGAGACGCTTAACTTTCTCTAACCATAGTGACAGGGCGATTTCAGACTTTCATAATGTAGTGACCTCCATACACAGCATCTTGATTGTACTTTTTAATAAAGTTTTTATAAATGAACTTCATGTTCAAATTTTGAAACACCTACCCGTTACCCCCCTACACACACAAAGAGAGAGAAAGAATAGTCTCTGTGGCATCCAAGGAGCTCTTGGGGCTGCCTGCCCTCCCGGGAGGAGCCAGAGAGGACAGAGAGGGTTCATCTCACCACCGCCTTCATCCCTGTCCTACAGAAGGTTTACCTGACTATTTGTTTATACTTCTGCATGACATTTTGGAGGACAATAAACCCAAGTCCTCTACCTCTCCAACTGATTTAGAATGTCCGTGCTACAGGATGCTTAATAGTAATTCAAGTAGTTTCCACATGAAGCCTTTTCCAGAAGAGTCTTTGCTTTTGACATCTCCCTCATTTGTTCGGGACTCTGTGGTCATTTAAAATTTTGTTTAAGCATACATTTAAATTTCAAGTGCCAACTTATCCACTGAGCCACATCATCTCCAGCCCTTTTTTTGTGTGTGTTTTATTTAGAGACAGGGTCTCACTGAATTGCTTAGGGCCTTACTAAGTTGCTGAGGCTGACTTTGAATTCACAGTCCTCCTTACTCAGCCTCCTGGGCTGCTGGGATGAAGTTTTAATGTACTAGAAGCTTACACAACTTGAGACACCCTCTGACAGAAAACAAACAAAGATAGATATTAAAGTTAATATTTACTGAGTATTAAAAAAAGTACTATAACAATCACAATAATTTATCAGTTTTTTCATCTATTGTAGTTGATAAATATCTTTTTAAAAATTTTTTTTTAGTTGTAGATGAACACACAGCATCTTTATTTATTTTTATGTGGTGCTGAGGATTGAATCCAATGCCTCACACGTGCGAGGCAAGTGCTCTACCACTGAGCTACAGCCCCAGCCCGATAAATACTTTTTTTAATGAGGAAAGGTTTAGAAACTTCTTCTTTCTTATGGCTTCACAATAAATTATAGGATATTGTCACAAAAAATAAATAAATTTCAAGTGCCAAGAACTTGTTTGGGATGTCGTGAGAGAGTTTATTTGAGGAGATGGGGTCTCTCTCTCTGTTGCTTCATTTTTTTTTTTTTTTTTTTGTGATGCTAGGGATTGAACCTAGGTCCTTGTGCATGTGAGGCAAGCACTCTACCAACTGAGCTATATCCCCAGCCCTTAGCTTCATTTTTTTTATGATAAGTTGCTTTAAGTCAGGGTTTGGCAATTTTTTTCTAAAAAGGCCAGACGGTAAATATTTATATTTTGCAGGCCACTTATAATCTCTGATGAATATCCTTTTTCATATTTTTTTACAACCTTTAAAATATAAAAAATTATTCTTATCTGAAGGGTGGGTTTTTAAAAAACATTCTAGGAGGCTGGATTCAGCCCATGGCCTCAGCTTGTCAACCCTTGTTTTAGGTAATGTTATTCTAACTTTAAGATTAAGCATCATTGCTCAGAAAGGGGAAGTAATTAATCCAGGTCACACAGCCCACAGTGAAGCAAACCTTGCCTTGTTTGGCTCCAAGTCCATTTATTTTCCACTATCATGAATATTTCTTAGATAATTTCCTCCTTCCACATTCTTCAGAAGAGTAGAGGCACTCTTTTGTTTTTTATTTTTCTTTTCTTTTTTTTTTTTTTTTTTTTTTTGGAGAATAATGGGTATGCTTGGTAATGATGACTTTCCTAGAGTTACGTTTTATTTTTTATTTTTTTTCCTTTATTTTTTATTTTTTTTTGTTTTTTATTTTTCATGATCATTTTCCTTGAAACTCTTCCTACAGGAAACACAGCCAAGAGAATGGCCCTATTTCTCAGAAATGTGCTGAAAACCTAAAGTGAAAGCAGAAAATAAAACCTATGTTAGGTACCAAAATTCTTTTAGTTATCAGCCAAAAAAGATGATTTTAACATTTTTCAACCTGAGAGTATAGTCACCTTTAAGTAAATTGCATCCAGTCAATACACATTTTTGTTTAGCAATTTAAAAAAATTAACAATGTTAAAAACTCCCAATAAACCAATTCCAGAAGCCTGAGAAGACACCTGGGAACTTCCCTGAACAGTTTTTCTTTCTGCTCACTTGAAAGTGAGGGACAAAATGAGGGAACTGAGGATCTTTTCTGAACCTGCTTGTTCTGTTCTCTGCAAGAAGGAGACAGTTTTGCTCAGTGGTTCCAAGCCAGCCTGGCCCCTGAACACCTGTGTGTCACTGGGCGGGGTACTTGGGCTACTTATGGCTCTTCCCCTCTATAAATCAGCACAACTCTAGTGTAGACCTCAGAGACTTCAGATTAAATGAGATAATGTACATACAGCACTAAGCAGTAAGTGTGCAGAAATGTCAGCTGTCACTTCTGTTGTTCCCCCTCTTTCTGACAGGTGTACAAGTTGGCCTTGTGGCCCAGCATACTCCAGATAGGATTTTTGCTGGCATTGTCTATTTTACTTCCAAATGTAGCATCATCCCTTTATTATCATTGTCACTTTTACTGATTTTGAATTTTCCTTACCTCCATATTCTGTGGTTTCAAGAAGAGAATGACTCCCTTTTTGTCTACTCCCAGATTCTTGCAGAGGAGAAGGAAATCCAAACCAGAATACACTGAATAATTAAATTACCTAAGAACTTTCGAGCCAGCAGAAAATGGCAAAATGGATAAAGGAAATGGGAAGACTGTTCTAGAAATAATGTGTGTGATGGATTGAAGCTGGGTGAAATTATGACTGGAGCTAAGGGGATTTTTTTTTTTTTTGGGTACTAGTGGTTGAATCCAGGGGTGCTCAACCACTGAGCCATATTCCAGCCATTTTTATATATTACAGGGACAGGGACTTATTGAGTTGATTAGGACCTCACTAAGTTGCTGAGGCTGGCTTTGAACTCAAAATCCTCCTGCCTCAGCCTCCCAAGCCACCAGGATTACAGGCATGCGCCACTACCACTGCTCCAGGCTTAAGGGGCTGTTTTAATAATTTAGCTTTGAAAGAAGGGTTTCTCAAATTTGCCAGGCTATAAGCATCCCCTGCATGCTGTTGCCTCTATAGATTCCGAGGGTGTCATGTAGATCTATTGAGTAGAACTAGATGGGAAGAGACTCGAATCTCTAATTTCAACAAGTCTCCCTGGCATTGCTTATGGTTTTGGAAATACTGTTCAAAAAAATGGTAATGGACTCAGAGACACAAGAATAAAAGCTGTATTAGAAGTAACAGCTGCCACCATAGGGGCCTTTAGGTGAAGCAAATTCCAATAGTCCATTCCGAGTGTCTGCAAACTTCCGGATCCTGTAAGAGATGTCTTTGCACCTCTGTGGTCTGGGCATATATGGTCTCTCTTTCTCTGTATATTTGTAATGCTGTGACCATTGGTCTCCACTGCACCTTAAAACCACCTAGGAAACTTAAAAATACTGAATCCTGGACTCTATTGCAGACCAATAAAATTAGTTCAATTAGACCCTTTGCAGTTGGATCTGTTATTTATTTATTTTAATTCTCCAGTGGTTCCGGTGCATGTGCAGGATTGAGAATAATTTCACTGAGCACCTTATGCATGCTTCTGGCATTTCAGTCATTTTTATTTTCAAAACAAATCTTATTAAGATATTTTTGCATGCAATGTATTCTAGTTGCTTTTAGGGGTTTGAAATTTATGCTGCTGTTTCCTATTGGCTTGGAGGATGAGTATAACTGAGGATAGCTAGGACTTATGTATCCTTCTCTGTATTGTGATTATACATTAAGGCTTAAGATGGTTGCTTTTCAAACTGTGGAACCCTTTTTCAGAATCACTAGAAGCCAGATATATGCACATCTGTCCCTCTGGGTCCTCAAAAGACTCCTGAGGTGCTATGGGAGAACTCCAGGCATCACGGGAGGAAGCCTTCATACCCGACCAAAATCCTCTGTGAAGAGTCACAGACCCGAGGAGATGGCACTCTCTATATCTTGCCTTCCAACACCATCTGGCCAGGCTTCTGGAATAGTCCTGAGTTTGATGAATTATGGGCCATGGCTGCTGCTCTCTGTTCTGTTTTCCACTATGGGCTCCAAGAATTCCTGGGAGGTATTCAGGGTTTTGTTAAGTGACGATTAAAGATGTCATAACTATTCGACCCCGAGAGCTTTTATAAAATCCAAACCCTGAAAAAGTCGGCCCCCAAATGGTTATGTCATTTAAAATGATATAACTTTTGAAATATCTTGTTGGCTGGAGACTCTACTTTTTTCTCCTGATATATTGATTTTTTTAAAAACTTTAATCTTATACATTTGGACTGACTTATTGATTTTCTAGGGCACTGGGCACTTTGTAGCAAAGAGTATAATTGTTCTCCAGGGTTAGGTGGCACCTGTAATCATGTCTTTTGGAAGGCTGGAAATATTAACACCAAATCCACATTAACTGAAGAAACCAGAGCCCCTGGGTAAGTAAAAACAATGTCAAAGAGGTTAATACCACCTCACCCAGCAGATTCACACACAAGTCTGTCTGCTTAATGGACCAGGGCTAGCAACTGTCACATTGAGAGAAAACAGAAACGACATGTATGTTTCAGCTTGGATGTTTTGATCATAAAACCTACAGCTGCAGCAACTTTCTATTAACTGTCATTGACAGTGTAGCTTCTCCCTGTCTTTCCTACCAAAAAAGGCTTTGTCATGAGGAGGGGATGGTTTTTCTGTCAATAATTTTCTTTCACAATAACTGTGTGCTAGCTGCCAGTTGTAGCTTCTTTTACATCCTTCATGCCGCCCCAGGTTGTCCTTTATTATCCGGGGTGACAAGGCAATTGAGTTGGTTTATGTCGATTTAGGAAGACTAGAACATGTGTTCCTCTGATATTGAGTACAACCACCCAATCAAAATAGAAATATGTAAACCAGAAAGTTAGAGGTTTCACAGGTGTTGGATCAGGCAACTGAAATGACTCCTCATAAACCCATTTCAAATTATATTCTGATTTCATATTTAACTCTTCCTCTTACTTTCTATATCTTAAACATTTGAAATGGAAGTTCAAACGGTGTGTTGTTTCCTAATATTAGGTTTTTAAAATAATCAGCCCCAATATAACAATGTACTTTGTGTCCTTATCTTTGGTCTTTGCTTTGCATTCAGTAGTAATATATATATATATATTTTTTAAAGATGATAGGAATTCTTTTTTTATATTTATTTTTTAGTTTTAGGTGGATACGATATCTTTACATTTATGTGGTGCTGAGGTTCGAACTCAGGGCCTCATGCATACTAGACAAGCACTCTACCACTGAGCCACAGTCCCAGCCCAGTAGTAATATTGATAATGATAATAGTTAAGCTTATATGCTGAGTCCTATTTAAAATACTTTACATAAGGAGTTCTTAGCCCCTGTAATAGTGATATTTTCAATATCTGAAAATAATTTATATTAATTTGTCCCTTAAAATCTTATTCTCTTTTAACCTGCAACACCAAGAATAGGCTAAATGATGAGGCTTGTGATACAGGAAAATAAGATGGAAGTTCATATACAACAAAGAGGTAGCAATAGGTTTCTCGACTATTTTAAGGGTGTGTGTGTGTGTGTGTGTGTGTTAAAAAGGAAACTCTTTGGACAGAGAGATGTGATTATTAAGTTCCAATTTCCAACTTTTACATGTTGTCATAGTTTAGAAAGCTCACATATGAGACAATGCAAGAAGGCTTGGAGGAGAAATGATTGGGTTATAGCCTTAATATAATCAGAGAACTAATCCCTGATGGGATTAATCCAGTGGTAACTGGAGGCAGGTGGGGTGTGGCTGGAGGAAGTGATTCATTGGAGGTGTGGGGTGGGTATATATTTTGAATCTGGGGAGTGGAGTCTCTCTCTCTCTGCCTTCTGATCCTCATGTGAGCCACTTCCCTCTGCTACTGTTACCGATGTTTACCGGTGACAGTCCTTGCTTCCCCAAATGCTGAAGTATAACACCAGAGAAGCTCGCGGAGGCAAGTTTAGAGTGGAAAGTACAAGCTTTATTAAAGGACAGCAGAAAAGACTTCTCCCCGGAGGAAGAAGGGGACCCAAGAGGTGGAATCTGTGGAAGGGCGGATGTGTTCCCCTTTTTATAGCTAAGGTCTTCTTTCTGCTTTCCCGCTTTTCCGCTTTGTTCTGTTATCTTTCAGTGATGGAATGTAGGTGGGAAGGCCCAAAGGGTGGGGGACAGGTGGGCCAAAGGAGTAATCTGGGCAGGAAGGACTTTTGGATTAGCATCTCCAGTTTGCTAGAAGCTGCTTCATTAACTTTTCCTTGGGATGGGCTCTGGGCCTTGGGGACATTAACCTTCCAAGTGCTGCTCTGCTTTCCTGGACTCCATTCTCAACATGGCCTTCATTTTCAATTGTTCTCGATATTAGACCCGATTTACCTAACTACACTAACTACCTATCTTTAAATCTGGCTTCACTACACACTCTGCCATGATGTTCTGCCTCACCTCGAGCCTCAAGGAATGGAGCCTGCTGTCCGTGGACTGAGACCTCAGAAACCATGAACCCCCAAATAAACTTCTTCTCCCCTAAAATTGTTTTGGTCAGACCTTTTAGTCACCGTAGCAAAAATGCTGACTAAAACACATGTGGAGAGTTACATCTAGCGGAAGAAGTCATACCAAAGTCATGATTAGCCCTAAGTGCTGAGCAGAGAGTCTTAATGGCCCCCAGAAGAACTGGAGATGATAGGATACCAAGGAATCCAAGGCAGAGAGGAAGAGGAAGAATCAATCTCGGTGGCTGGACAACAGGAGAGAGAGGAGGGAAGGAGACAGGTGGGGGCGGGGTGTCAGGGGAGTCAGGTATCCAAAAAGTGTCATGGCTTCACTGCTAAATCCCCAGAACTGTTGAAGGTGGGTGTGAACACTACAGAACCGGAAGCCAAATGTTGAGAGTTTCTTTCCTCCTTCACTATTTGGCATCCCAAGTGCAGCCACATCCTGGTCAAATTTGAGATGTAACTGGGTTAGGCAGAGAAGAGCCTCAGTCTCCTTGGAGACTCCTTAACTTCTTAAACCCAAAGGCTGCAGGTGGACCATTTGGATGGAAATCAAGGCCTGATCTCTGAAGGGATGTTCAGCAAGGAAAAAGCTGAGGCTAGTGTTGCTAAACCAGGTGAGAGGACCACAGGGCCCTGAGGGAATGGAGAGAGAATGGATGTGGGTCATGGGTGTCAGCGGTGAGTTCAACCAGGTGCATAAAGCACATGCTTAGCCCCTGAGGACTGCAAGGACTGGGGAACGCTCTGAGATCTCCAGGAAGGGCCACGATTAATTTTCCCCAGCTCAAGATGCTACCATGGAGGAGGAAATTCCGAAAGGCTGAGCTTTTACTTGAAAAGAATTATTATTATTATTTTTTTTTTTAAGAGAGAGTGAGAGAGGGAGAGAGCGAGAGAGAGAGAGAATTTTTTTTAATATTTATTTTTTAGTTCTCGGGGGACACAACATCTTTGTTGGTATGTGGTGCTGAGGATCCAACCCGGGCCGCACGCATGCCAGGTGAGCGCGCTACCGCTTGAGCCACATCCCCAGCCCTTGAAAAGAATTATTGTAAACTAGAAGCAGACTGTGAAACGAGAAGTGACTGGGTATTCTTTCTCAGTAAGTCTGAAGTTTTCCTTTACCCAGAAAGGGGCTGGGAGTTTGGTATCAAGACTACTTAGACAATAGAAAAGTAAGGTGCTCTGTTCCTTTTGCCTGTCTCAGGGTAGTGTGACTAAATCGTGACTCTATGGCTCTATAATGCCATAGAACAAATGGAAAGAAACAACCCTAGAAATCTGTTCTGAGGACAAATAAAGATCGCTAAAACTCACTGTTGATGATTTAGAAAGTCAAGAGAGCTGGAAACTTCTTAAAGTTTATTTTATTTTATTTTTTTCAGTACTGGGCATTAAACCCAGGGCTTGCATACCAGGGCCTGTTTACCACTACGCTACCCGCAGAAAGAAGCTATATTTTTGTATCATTCAGTTTGCATGTCTGTTTGGGAAGTTGTTGCTGATGTTAAGATGTGCAAGGTATGACCCAGTTCTTTCCTTTTCCTCCTCTTGAGTATCTCTGCAAGCATTCTTCCTCTTTGTCCCTTGCCCAGAGAGGGGGATGTCATTATGCAAGGAAATCAGGTTTTTCACTGCAGTGACCACATCGTGGGGCCTCAAAGGAAAAAGTTTCTTTTGAACATACTTAATAAATGACTCTCTGAGGCAGGACATCAGGAAAGATCTCACATATGTAGCAGCAGATGATAAATTCTGGTAATTTACATCCATAGGTCACTCTAAGGACATTTCTGATTTATGGCTTTGAACTGAGAAAAGTCTAACTCAATTCAGAATCTTGGTAAGGGAGAAGCAAAAGAAGCAGCGCTCCTGTCTGCCATCTGGTGTAGAGCAGAGGTAAATACAGCCCTCGATTCAGGACTGAAAGCAATTACTTTTTCACCTTGTAAATACAGTCCAGTCTTTCCGATGCCTTTGGTCAATATTTTTAAAGTCACAGAAAAACAATGATTTATCCTTCAAGTTTCACAATGTAAGAACTGTCCAAATATATTTTATTTGGTATTCAGGCTTTAAAAAACTTCATATGTAGTAACGGGCAATTGAAAACAGGAGGGAATGGAGTTTATTAAACAAGGAACAGGAAACAATAAGAAGGATTCCTCATGCTGATATTTTCATACTTACAATTAAATTCCCCTTTGGATTGGAACAATGTGGGAGCGAAGGAAGAAGCAAAATAAAAGCAGAAATGTCTTTGGGGGTTTGGCGTCAGGTTTGGGTTTATAGTGCAATGAAAGTCAGGGTCAAACAGGATGACCCTTTTTCTGGCTCTCTGGGGATGAGAAGTTTTCCCAGTTTTGCAGGATTTTCAGTGTTAAATGGACGAAATCCTAGGCAAAGCTAGATGGGTTGGCCACCTTGGGTCAGCCTCTCAAATGAGGTACATTTAAAAACTAAAACATGTTCCAAGGAAGCCATGTGGAGTGAATGATGGGGCAAATGAGTGGAGGGAAGATTTTCTATTTTTTATTTGCACTGTGTGCTCACTCTCAGCAGAGTGGTCCTTTTATAAAAGTATAAGAGAACAATAATCTGAAACACTGGGAAACTTGAGTCCAATTTACTATCCAGGGACCTCTGGCCCTGACTCCATATCCATATCCACCATTCTTGATGCTGCTTTTAAGTTCAGTGTCTTCAGGTGGAGCAAAATGATAAATTCACATGTTCATGATGTATGTGTCCTCGTGCATGGTGTCTTTTTCTCCTTGCTGAATCTAGTTCGTACACTGGTAAATTCTGATATTTGTTCAACTCCCTTACGTAGAAATATGTTATTATTTATACAAGTTCTTCAAGAATATTAATATTATTGGTAGTCAGTTTTCTATTACAGTAATGGCATACCTCAGGTAATCATAAAGAGAAAGGTTTATCTGGGCTCACAGTTTTAGAGGTTCCAGCCCATGTGCTGGTGGACCCAAGTGGGGTCCTTTGGTGGGGGTGTCAGATGACAATGGTGGGGAGCACGCTGCAGAGAAGACTGTTCACCTCAAGGCCAGGAAGCAAAAAAGAGGACGAAGAAGGGGCCAGGGTCCCATCTTCAAAGGCACATCCCCAGTGACCTACCACGGGGCACCACCTCCCTGTAGCACCCCCTGGGGGCCAAGCCATTAACACAGGAACCTCTGAATACATCCAAACTGTAGCAGGAAGAAGTTTGAGTCTGAAGCCATTGAGATTTGGGGGAAATTTAGCCATTTTTCAGGAGCATACCTGTACCAGGGAGGTAAGTGAGTTTTCAGCCCATGATCCCTGTTAGGAAACCGAGGGGACAGGAAAAAGGAGATAAGACAAGCTGCCTCGGCCCTGTTCTTCGGAACTATTCTTGATGCTGCTTTTAAGCTCAGTGTCTTCAGGTGGAGCAAAATGATAAGTTCACGTGTTCATGAAGTATGTGTCCTCGTGCATGGTGTCTTTTTCTCCAGCTCATAACCCACCTAATTAAGCAGTGTGATAGAAATTACGAGCTGCGTATGGTGATATATACCCGCAATCCCAGCAGCTTGGGAGGCTGAGGAAGGAGGCAAGTTCAAAGCCAGCTTCAGCAATTTAGGGAGGCCCTAAGGAACTTAGGGAGACCCTGTCTCAAGTAAAAATAAAAAATGGACTGGGGAGGTGGCTCAGTGGTTGAGCGCCTCTGAGTTCAATCCCCAGTAACCCCTCCCCCCCAATTGTCACTCATCTATTTCTGCTACTTGTTTTGTTTCCATCATGTGATAAAACTAATTTTATCCCAAATAGCTATAAAATGAAAAGTAAAAGCCACATTCAGACCAGTCCTACCTCAGTTGAAATTATCCCTGTAACAATATCTTATATAAATTATATAAAAGCAGATCTTTTAAAAAAACACACATAGTATGCAAACTATTCTATAATTTTTAAAAACAGTGTCCTGAGCATCTTTCTTAATATACTCTTTTCAACACGACAGTGTATCCCACCATATGAGTGTTCTCTAATTTTTTCCTTCCGCCTCCTACTGACAGACTTGAAGATTGTTCCCAACATTTTGTACTTACAAATACAACCATAATGAATAGCACTGAACATAGGTCATTTAACATATGTGTAAGAGTATTTGTAAGAGAAATACCTGGAAATGCAATCTCTAGGTCAAAACATGTATGTGTTTGTAAATTCAATAGCTATTGCCAAATACTTTCCACAGAGATGGTATAAATTTATTTCACCAGCAATGTCTGAAAAGATCTGTTTACCTACACTTCTGTCCACACAGTTTCATTCAACTTTTTGATCTTTGCAAATCTGATAGTTAAAAAATAGTACTCTAGTGTAACTTTTAAAAACCAAATTTATTGCACTTCATAGAAATTTAACAATTCCCTTCTTTAAGTGATATTTTTAGAAAAATGAAGACAAGCCACAGTTTAGGAGAAAATATATGCAATCTATGTATCCGACAGAGGATCCAGCAATTCTGTTCTAAGATAAATGAAAACACATGTTTCAGAGCAGCCCCGCACCCACCTGTGTGGGGGATTGAACCCAGGGCTCCGTGCAAGCCACTGAGCTGCATCCCCTAAGCCACTAACAGCCATCTTCTTTTTGGCCATCTGGCAATTTTGGAAGACTGAAGACAATAGTGAGTCTTCCAATCTATGAACATGGTATCTTCTTTAAATGCTTGACAGTGTTTTGTAGTTTCATTGTATAGGCCTTTGACGTATTGGATAGATTCAACCCAAAGTATGTCACAGTTTTGATTTCAGAATTTAATATCCTAAGACTATTTGAAATGGTATTTTTGGCAATTGCCTAGTATATAGAAATGTAATTTATGTTTATGTATTTACCCGGTAACCTGTGACATTGCTAAAAATCACTCAAGTCATGTATCTGCTGCCTGCAAATGGGCAAAACATGTATGTGTTGTAAATTCAATAGCTTTTGCTTTTCTTTTCCAACCTGCATGCCTTTTATTTATCCATTTTTCTTGACTTATTGGAATAGATGGAACCTCCAGGGCAATGCTCAATACAAGGGACACAAGTGGATATCCTTACCTTGATCCTGATCTTAGGGAGACAGTCTTGTCTTCATCATTAAGGTTGATGTTAGCCCCTGGTTTTCATAGGTCTTATTTACCAGGTTGTGGAATTTCCCATTTATTGCTAATTTGGGAAGTTGTAAAGAAATGGTAAATGGGTGTTTTATTTGGTCAGATGTTTTTTCTCCATCCGATATGATCACCCTGTAGTGATTCTTATCACTACAATATTATTCTATCAATAGAGTGGATTATGTTGACAGATCTTTGAAGACTAAACCAATCTTCTGACCTTCAGGTAAACTCTTCCTTGGTCATGAGGTGCTATCTCTTTATATACCACTGGACTTGATTTGCTAATATTTTGCTAAGGATCTCATCCATGTTCGTGAGGGATATTGGTCCATATATTTCTTCCTTGTAAAGTCTTTAGGTTTTGGATCAGAGCAATACTTTCTTTGTAGATGTGTTTGAAAAAGTTCCCTCATTTTTTTTTATTTTCTAGACAAGTTTGTATAGGATTGGAATTATTTTTCCCTTAGTTATTTGATAGGATTAATTAGCAAAGCAATCCAGAGCTGGAGGTTTCTTTGTAAAAAGATTTCAAATTATAACATCTATTTTAATAGAGTGCTATTTAGATTTTCTCTTTTTAAATTACAGTAGCTTTGACAGTGTCTTTTAAGGACTTTGTTGATCTCATCTGAGTGTATGAATTTGTTATCATAAATTGTTTGCATTATCCCTAATTATTTAATTAATGTTTATAGAACATTTTGCTTCTGATGTTGGTTGTTTCTGTTTTCTTGACCAGTTTAGCAAGAATTTCACCAATTTTTATTGACTTGTTCCAAATAACTGACTTTTTTATTTTATTGATTTTTTTCTTTTGTTTTTCTCTTCTATTTCAATGACTTCTACTTTTATCTTTATGATTGCCTTCTTTCTACTTCTGTAGACTTAATTTGCTTTTCTGTTTTCTGAAGTCCTGA
This sequence comes from Marmota marmota marmota, assembly GCF_001458135.2. Classification (NCBI taxonomy): domain Eukaryota; kingdom Metazoa; phylum Chordata; class Mammalia; order Rodentia; family Sciuridae; genus Marmota; species Marmota marmota. The sequence goes on along the minus strand of NW_026000057.1, from coordinate 7,783,224 downwards.
GATGGAATCAAATTTCAGGCTTTTCTACTTTATTTTCTAATGTAAGTGTCCGAAGCTACAGGTTTCCCTTTAAAAATTACTTTAGCTACATACCACAAATTTTAATATGTTGTGTTTTCATTTATATTCGGTTAAAAACGTTTTCTAATTTCCTCTTTGGCCCATTAGTGATTTACGAGGGTGTTGTTTTATTTCCAAATATTTGGGGATTTTTTCCAAATACCTTTTTGTTTTTGATTTCTAATTTAATTTAGTTGTGGTCAGAGAACGTAGTCTGTATAATTTCCTTTGAAATTTATGGAGACTTGTTTATGGTCCAATGTGTAGTCTACTTTGTGAATAGTCTAGGTGCACTTTAAAACAGGGTTCATTCTGTGGGTGTTGGATGTAGTGGTCTATAAATATCACTTAGGTAGAGTGGATTGATAATGTTGTTCAAGTCTACATGTTCCAATCTTCTGTCTATTGTTTTAGCAATTACTAGGGAGTGTGCTGACATCCTCAATTATAAATTATGCATTTGTCTATTTCTCCTTTTAGTTCTGTCATTTTTGCTTCCTATATGTTGTAGCTCTTTGGTGTAATTTTAGTATCTTCTTAAATTATAATGTGTAAGGCTTTACATTTAAGAAACATATTTAAGAAATTTTGGGCTCAGTGATGGCACTCTTGCCTAGCATGCATGAAGCCTGGGTTTGAACCCCAGCACTACAAAAAAAAATTATACTTTATTTTCTTCGAATTCTTTCTTTTCTTTGCCCATTTTTTTCTCTATATGTTGATGTTGTATTTAAGAAAATAAGCCCTTTGACTGTGATTTTTTTGGAAAATCTTTTACTTTCAACTTGTTTATGGAGGCTTCTTACCAGGTAAGATTTTTACTTTGTAAAATAAAATTTACTTTTTAGGCAACATCTTTCTCAATAGAACCTCTAAATAATGCAGAGTTAATAAAAGGGATGCCATCAAATTAAAAAGCTTCTGCACAGCAAAGGAAACAAGAATGTGAAGAGAAAGCCTACAGAATGGGAGAAAAAATTTTTGCTAGCTACTCTTCTGATAGAGGATTAAGATCCAGAATATATAAAGAACTCAAAAAACTTAACACGGAAAGCTAAATAAGCCAATTAATAAACGTGCAAATGAACTCAACAGACACTCTTCAATAGAAGAAATATAAATGGCCAACAATACAACCAAAAAATGTTCAACATCTTTAGCAACTAGGGAGATGCAAATTAAAACTGCACTGAGAGTTCATCTCACTCCAGGTAGAATGGCAGTCATCAAGAATACAAAAAATAATAAATGCTGGTTAGGATGTAGAGAAAAAGGAAGCCATTGCCTGTGCCTAGCTGTAGGAGTGTTGCCCTATGTTTTTTTTCTAGGAGTTGCAAAGTTTTTGTCTAGGTCTCTAACTCTTTTTGAGTTGACTTTTGTGCATGGTGAGAGATAAGGGTCTAGTCTCATTCTTCTATTTATGAATAATCAGTTTTCCCAGCACCATTTGTTAAAAAGTCTCTCTTTTCTCCAACTTGTTTTTGGTACCTCTGTTAAGAATCAGATAACAGTTTCTATAAGTTTTGTCTCTGTGTCTTCTGTTCTGTAGCAACGATCTATGCATCTATCTCTATGCCAGTACCATGCAGTTTTTGTTACTATAGGTCTGTAGTATAACTTGAAGTCAGGCTTTGTGATGCCTCCAGCACTGCTTTTTTGATTTAGAATTTTTTTGGCTATTCGGGGTCTTTTATTCTTCCAAATGAATTTTATTCTTTTTTTTTTTCTAGCTCTGTGAAGAATGTCACTGGTATTTTGAGGGGAATTACATTGAGCCTGTATATTGTTTTTGGTAATATGATCATTTTAAGAACATTAATTCTGTCAATCTATGAATATGAGGGGTCTTTCCATATTCTGGGGGCTTCAGTTTCTTTCTTCAGTGTTATGGTGTTTTCATTGTGGAGGTCTTTCACCTTCTTGGTTAAATTTGTGCCTAGGGATTTTTTTTTCCTTGAGGCTATTATAGTAAATGGAACATTTTTCTTGATTTCTTTCTCAGTAGATTCACTGTTGGAGTATAGAAACGCTATTCATTTTTGTTTGTATCCTGCTACTTTGCTGAGAGTGTTTATTAGCTTTAGCTGTCTTCTGGTGGGGGTTTTGGATCTTCTAAGTATAGGATTGTATTGTTTGCAAACAGTGGTAAATTGATCTAATCTCTTTCTTTCTTATTTTTATGCCTTTTATTTCCTTCTCCTGCTTAATTGCTCTGGCTTTATTTCTAGCACTATACTGAATAGGAGTGGTTGAGAGTGGACATCTTTGTCTTGTTCCAGATTTTAGAGGAAGTGCTTTTAGTTTTTCCTCCATTTACTATGAGATTGGCTTTGGGTTTTCAAAATGTAGTCTTTAAGATGTTGGGGTTGTTTCCCTCTATCCCTATTTTTTTCCCTTAAATCATGAATAGGTGCTCATTTTGCCAAAGATTTTTTTCTGCATTGATTGATATGACTAAGTGATTTTTGTCCTTAATTGAATTTATTGATTTGCATATGTTAAACCATCCTTGCATCCATGGGATAAAACCAATCTGGTCATGATCTACAATCTTCTTAATATGCTATTGATATGATTTGCTAATATTTTATTAAGGATTTTTGCATCTAAGTATATCAGGAATATTGGTCTATAGTGTTCTTTCCTTAATGTGTTCTTGTCTGGTGTTGGTGTGAGTGTGATACTGGCTTCATAGAATTAATCTGGAAGTGGTCCATTCCTTTCCATTTCATGGAATAATTTGAGGAGCACTGGTATTAATTCTTTAAATGTCTGGTAGAATTTAGCTGAGAACCCATCTGATTCTGGGCTTTTCTTTGTTGGAAAGCTTTTTTTTAAAAAAAAAAATTTTTTTATTCTAGTTATATATGACAGCAGAATGCATTACAATTCACATTATACACACAGAGCACATTTTTTATATCTCTGGTTGTACACAAAGTATATTCACATCATTCGTATCTTCATACATATACTTAGGGAAATGATGTCCATCTCATTTTATCATATTTTTTATACCCCTTCCCTCTCCTTTTGCCACCCTCCCCTTTGGCCTATCTAGAGTTTGTCTAATCCTCCCATGTTTCCTCTCCAAAACCCACCATGAACCAAACTTCTTATATCAGAGAAAATATTCAGCATTTGTTTTTTTTGGGATTGGCTAACTTCACTTAGCATTATATTCTCCAGCTTCATCCATTTACCTGCAAATATTATGATTTTATTCTCTTTCATAGCTGAGTAATATTCCATTGTGTGTATATATACCTCAGTTTCTTTATCCATTCATCTACTGAAGGCATCTAGGTTGGTTCCCCCAGTTTAGCTATTGTGAATTGTGCTGCTATAAACATTGATGTGGCTGTGTCCCTGTAGTATGCTGATTTTAAGTCCTTTGGTTATAGACTGAGGAGTGGGATAGCTGGGTCAAATGGTGGTTCTATTCCCAGTTTTCCAAGGAATCTTCACACTGCTTTCCATATTGGCTGCACCAATTTGCAGTCCCACCAGCAGTGTAGGAGTGTGCCTTTCCCCCCACATCCTCACCAACACTTATTGTTGTTTGTATTCTTAATAGCTGCCATTTTGACTGGAGTGAGATGAAATCTTAGAGTAGTTTTGATTTGCATTTCTCTAATAGTAGAGATGTTGAACATTTTTTCATATATTTGCTGATTGATTCTGAGAAGTGTCTGTTCAGTTCCTTGGCCCATTTATTGATTGGGTTATTTGTTATTTTGGTGTCTAGCTTTTTGAGTTCTTTATGTACCCTAGAGATTAGTGCTCTATTTGATGTGCAAGTGGCAAAAATTTGCTCCCAAGATGTAGGCTCTCTATTCACCTCACTGATTGTTGCTGAGAAGAAGCTTTTTAGTTTGAATCCATCACATTTATTAATTCTTTATTTTAATTTTTGTGCTATAGGAGTCTTATTAAAGAAGTAGGAGCCTAATCCCATATGATGGAGATTAGGGCCTATTTTTCTTCTATTAGGCGCAGGGTCTCTGGTTTAATTCCTAGGTCCCCTTGATCCACTTTGAGTTGACTTTTGTGCATAGTGAGAGATAGGGGTTTAATTTCATTTTGTTGCGTATGGATTTCCAGTTCTCCCAGCACCATTTGTTTATCCAATGTATGTTTTTGGCACCTCTGTCTAGTATAAGATAGCTGTAATTATGTGGGTTAGTCTCTGTGTCCTCTATTCTGTACCATTGGTCTACTAGTCTATTTTGGTGCCAGTACCATGCTGTTTTTGTTACTATTGCTCTGTAGTATAGTTTAAGGTCTGGTATAGTGATGCCACCTGCTTCACTCTTATTGCTAAGAATTGCTTTAGCTATTCTGGGTCTCTTATTTTTCCAGATGAATTTCATGACTGCTTTTTCTATTTCTATGAGGAATGTCATTGGGATTTTGATTGGAATTGCACTATATCTGTATAGTGCTTTTGATAAGTATGATCATTTTGACAATATTAATTCTGCCTGTTCAAGAACAAGGAGGGTCTTTCCATCTTCTTAGGTCTTCTTTAATTTCTTTCTTTAGTGTTCTGTAGTTTACATTGTAGAGGTCTTTCACTTCTTTTGTTAGGTTGATTTCCAAGTGGTTTTTTTTTTTTTTTTTTTTGAGGCTATTGTAAATGGGGTAGTTTTCCTTGTTTCCCTTTCTGAGGACTTGTCACTGATATACAAAAATGCCTTTGATTTATGGGTGTTGATTTTGTATCCTGCTACTTTACTGGTTCATTTGCTAGTTCTAGAAGATTTCTGGTGGGATTTTTTGGGTCTTCTATGTATAGAATCATATTGTTGGAAAATAGTGCTAATTTGAGTTCTTTTTTTCCTTATCTGTATCCCTTTAATTTCTTTCGTCTGTCTAATTGCTCTGGCTAGTGTTTCAAGAACTATGTTAAATAGAAGTGGTGAAAGAGGGCATCCCTATCTTGTTCTAGTTTTTAGAGGTAATGCTTTCTGCTGCAGCCCGGCTGGCTGGGCAAAATAACCGGGGGGTGATGAATAACTTGTGTACGTTGATACAGCAGGAGTAGAAGCCGTTTATTGCAGGACAGGAGCAGTATTTATACATTCCACACAGCTTATCTAATAGATACATCAGTCAACCAATAAGGAATCTCCACACTTAATGGCTCGCTTTTGTGACGTCTCAAACCACTCCCTCTGGCATTTTGCCAGGCACCATCCAGACTTGTTTACGAACTCTAACATTCCCCTGGCAAAATGCCAGGTGTTATTTTGACTTGTTTACAGACTCTAACAGCTTTCAATTCTTCTCCATTTAGAATGATGTTGGCCTGGAGCTTAGCATCGATAGCTTTTACAATGTTGAGATATGATCCTATTTTCCCTAGTTTTTCTAGTGTTTTAAACATGAAGGGGTGCTGTATTTTGTCGAATGCTTTTTTTTGTGTCTATATTTGGTCTACTGATGTGATGAATTACATTTATTGATTTGCCTATGTTGAACCAACCTTTCATCCCTGGGATGAACCCCACTTGATTGTGGTGCACTATCTTTTTGATATGTTTTTGCACTTGATTTGCCAGAATTTTATTGAGAATTTTTGCATTTATATTCATTAGAGATATTGGTCTGAAGTTTTCTTTCTTTGATGTGTCTTTGCCTGGCTTTGGAATCGGTGATATTGGTCTCATAGAATGAGTTTGGAAGTCCTCCCTTTTTTTCTATTTCCTGAAATAAATAAATTGAAGAGTATTGGTATTAGTTCTTCTTTAAAGGTCTTGTAGAACTAGGCTGTGTATCCATCTGGTCCTGGGCTTTTCTTGGTTGGTAGGCTTCTGATGGCATCTTCTATTCCATCACTTAAAATTGATCTGTTTAAATTGTGTATTTCATCCTGATTCAATTTGGGAAAATCATATGACTCTAGCAATTTGTCAATGCCTTCGATATTTTCTATTTTATTGGAGTACAAGTTTTCAAAATAATTTCTAATTAGCTTCTGTATTTCTGTAGTATCTGTTGTGATATTTCCTTTTTCATCATGTATGTTAGTAATTTAAGTTTTCTTGCTCCTTCTCTTTGTTAGCATGGCTAATGATCTGTTAATTTTATTTATTTTTTTCAAGAACCAACTTTTTGTTTTGTTAATTTTTTCAATTGTTTCTTTTGTTTCAATTTCACCTCTGATTTTAAATATTTCCTATATTCTATTGCTTTTGGTGTTAATTTGTTCTTCTTTTCCTAGGGCTTTGAGATGTAATGTTAAGTCATTTATTTGTTGACTTTTTCTTCTTTTAAGGAATAAACTCCATGTAATGAACTTTCCTCTTAGTACTGCCTTCTTAGTGTTCCAGAGATTTCGATACATTGTATCTGTGTTCTCATTCACCTCTAAGAATCTTTTAATCTTCTCCTTGATGTCTTTTACAACCCATTGTTCATATTTAGTAGAATATTATTTAGTTTCCAAGTATTGGAGTAGCTTTTATTTTTTTATTTTATCATTGATTTCTAATTCATTCTATTATGATCTGATAGAATGCAGGGTAGTAGCTCTACTTTTTTGTATTTGCTAAGAGTTGCTTTGTGGCATAACATATGGTCTATTTTTGAGAAGGATCCATGTGCTGCTGAGAAGAAAGTGTATTCATTCATTGAAGGACAAAATATTCTAAGTTAAGTCTAAGTTATTGATTGTATTATTGAGTTCTATAGTTTCTTTGTTCAGCTTTTGTTTGGATGATCTATCCAGTGGTGAAAGAGGTGTGTTAAAGTCACCAAAAATTATTGTGTTGTGGTCTATTTGATTCTTGAGCCTGAGAAGAGTGTGTTTGATGAATATAGACACTCCATTGTTTGGGGCATGTAAATTTATTATTGTTTTATTTTGTTGATGAATTTTTCCCTTAGGCAGTATGAAATATCCTCTTTATCCCTTTTGATTAACTTTGGCTTGAAGTCTACTTTTTTTGATATGAGGATGGAAACCCCTGCTTACTCACAGTCCATGTGAGTGGTATGATTTTCCCCAACCCTCAACTTCAGTCTGTGGATGTCTTTTCCTATGAGTCTCTTGGAGGCAGCATATTGTTGGGTCTTTTTTTTTTTTTTTTTTTAAATCCAATTTGCCAGAATATGTCTTTTATTTGGTGCACTTAATGTGAACATTCAGTGTTATAATTGAGACATGATTTGTATTTCCAGCCATTTTTGTTTATTTTTGGTATTTACCTTGACTTGGTTTCTCCTTTGATTCATTTTTCCTTCAGTGTAATACCTCCCTTTGCTGATTTTCATTGTTGTTTTTCAATTCCTCTTCATGGAATATTTTGCTGAGGATGTTCTGTAGTGTAGGCTTTTGAGTTGTAAAATATTTTAACTTCTGTTTATCATGGAAGGTTTTAATTTCGTCATCAACCCTAAAGCTTAATTTTGCTGGATATATTTCTTGGTTGGCATCCATTTTCTTTCAGAGCTGGGTATATGTTGTTCCAGGACCTTCTAGCTTTCAGGGTTTGGGTTGAGAAATCTGCACATATTCTAATCAGTTTCCCCCTATATGTAATCTGATTCCTTTCTCTAGTGGCTTTTAATATTCTCTCTTTATTCTGTATGTTAGGCATTTTCATTATAATGTGCCTTGTTGGGATCTGTTGTGATTTTGTACATTTGGCGTACTGTAAGCCTCTTGAATTTGGTTTTCCAATTCATTCTTCATGTTTGGAAAATTTACTGATATTATTTCATTGAATAGGTTGCTCATTCCTTTGGTTTTGAACTATATTTCTTCTTCTATCTCAATAACTCTTAAATTTGGTCTTTTTATGCTGTCCTATATTTCTTGAATTTTCTCCTCATGATTTATTTTACCATTTTCACTGTGTGGTCTACATTCTTTTCAGGATTATATATTTTGTCTTCATTGTCTGAGGCCCTGTCTTCCAAGTGGTCTAATCTGTTGGTGATGCTTTCAATTGGACTTCTAATTTGATTTGTTGTTTCTTTCATCTTAAGGATTTCTGTTTGTTTTGTTTTTAGAACCTCTATCTCCCTATTGAAGTAATTTTTTGCTTCCTGTATTTGTTTATGTAGCTCTCTGTCAAAACGATCTTTTGCTGCCTGTATTTGTTCTTATATCATCCTTTAATTTTCAGGACATTTTAATTATGTACATCCTGAACACCTTCTCTGTAATTTCTTCTTCTGTGCTGGCCATGGAGTCTAATAATGTGGTTTCTTGATTTGTTTGGGGGCACTTTCTTCTCTTGTCTTTTCATATTGCTTGTGTGTCTTCCTTTCTAGCACTGTGGATCCTAGGCATTACCGTTTTTTACCTTATAGGATTATAGTGCCCCTGTAGGGATCCAATACCTCTCCTTTGAGGTGAAGGACAATGTTATTAGATTCCAATATAAACAATGTACACCCTAAAAACAAATGTTTGCTAATGAGATGTTTACAGTTTGGTCACAATGTACAGAAATGGTGAATTCAATTATTGTCTACAATATACTCAGTAGGTTTGTAAAAGGTTTTACAGTTTCTGATGGTAGACAAAGAACTGGGGGTGGTGAGGAGTAGGATGATTTGCTGAGGAGATAGGATTTGAGGATATAAAGTTGTTATACCTGAGGAAGTGTGAAAGAGAAATCTGAAGAGGAAGATTAGTAGCAGGAGAAAGGAGAGAAAGTAAATTTGGGTAGACAAGCAAGTGGGAAGACAGCAGAGTACATAAAACAAACACACATAAATATCAAGAAAAGTGAAAAATGTTAATACCAGAAATTGGTGGAAAAGAAGAAGAAAAAAGTTTAAAAATAAAAAAGAATAAAAATAATGTACAACACAACTATAATATACTATTCAGATGTCCCAGTCCTTGAAATCCTACTTCATGCAAAGTACATGGTTTCACGGAGGTTGGGGATGTGAGGGCAGGAGAAAGGAGAGGGAGAGGGAAAAAAAAAAGGGAAAAGAAAAAAAAAATCTTGAAGGAAGACACAGGGCTTGTTTGGTTGGAGATGTGTATCTTTCCTGCTTCCCTCCTCATCCAATAGGTGGCCTCATGGGTTGTTAGCTGGTATCTCTGTCCTCAGGATGGTGAAGGTAACCATGGTGTCACTATGCCAGGTTAGCAGCTGCTAGGGAGAGGGGGTAGTTAGAAACTGGGTACCTGGAAGATGGTGTTAAAGGTGACTCAAGATGGAGCCTTCCTGCTTTCATGGTGGGATGTCAGGTTGGGTGGGGGCAGTCCGCGATGGTGTCGGAGGCTGAGTTCAGCAGTGAGCTCTGTGGCTTGCAGGGTCTGCTGACTTCAGAGCCTGTGTGAAGTTCCCAGGTGCAGGCAGGTTACCACGCATAACTTGCTGTTGCTGCAGAGCCCCAAGATGCCAGCGACCGGGGGAGCCCCACGTTGGTCCACACAGGAGTGGCGGCCGGAGTTCCTACTTGTGGGAACCTGCCAGGTGTCCTCCATGGGAGCCGCATTTGTGATTTGTGCTTGGGTGGGTGGTCAAAAGTTCTTTACAGGGGTCTTACTCAGGTATATGGCTCGCAGAGAAGTCTTATTTTCACAAATTGAATCCCAAATCACGGAGCAACACACAATGCTGCCTCCCTCTGGCTGCCATCTTGGATCTCCTCTGTTGTTGGAAAGCTTTTTATTACTGTTTCTATCTCCTTGTTAGTTATTGGTCTGTTTAGATTTTCTATGTCCACTTGATTCCATTTTGTCAGGTCATAGGTGTCTAGAGATGTATTCATTTCTTCTAGGTTTTCAAAATAGTCCCTAATAATCCTCTGGATTTTTATGATATCTGTGTTGATTTCTCCTTTTTCATCTCTAATTTTATTCATTTGGGACTTCTTTGTTTTTCTTTTGGTTCGTTTGGCTAAGGCCTTATCAGCTTTATCTTTCAAAGAATCAACTCTTTGTTTCATGGATCCTTTGTATTGTTTTTCTTAAATTCTCAATTTCATTGATTTCAGCTCTGATCTTAATTCTTTCTTTCTTTCTATTGGTTTTGGAATTGGTTTGGTTTTTGTTTTTTCTAGGGCATTGAGGTGTATCATTAGGATTTTTATTTTGAATTTGTCTGATTTTCTTTTGTAGGCACTCATACCTAAAAGCTTTCCTTTTAGAACTACCTTCATAGTGTTCCAGAGATTCTGGTATGTTGTATCACTATTCTTGTTTGATTTTAAGAATTTTTGAATTTCTCTCCTGATTTCTTTTATCACCAATTATTATTCAAAAATGTATTGTTAAATCTGATGTGTTCATATAGTTTCTACAGGGTTTTTGATGTGGATTTCTAATTTTATTCCATTATAAACAGATAAGATGCAAGCAATTAATTATATCAGTTTCCTTGTATTTGCTGAGCTATTTGTGGTCTAAAATATGATCACCTAGATTTTTACTATGCTGTCTTTTAGGAGTTTTATAATTTTGCATTTCCATGGTGAATTAATTTTTTTTTAAAGTGTGTAAGCTCTGTGTTTAGATACATTTTTGTTGGGTTGTTTTGTTTGTTTGGTGCTGGGGATTGAACCCAGGACCTTGTGCACTGTCAACACATTCTTTCCAGCTGAGCCACATCCTCAATCCTAGTTTTTTTTTTTTTTTGTATTTAGTTATTTCATCACCAATTGTTATAAAAATTATCTTTGCTTCATTGTATTGCCTGTTATTTTTTTGTGAAAAATTAGTTGACTGCATTTATGTGGATCTATGTATGGACTCTATTCTGTTTAATTGATATATTAGTCTACTTGCACCAGTACTACACTGTCTTGATTAGTGTAACTTTATAGTAAGTGGAAGATGGGTAGTGTCAGTCCTTTAACTTTGTTCTTCTTCAATATTGTGTTGACTATTTTTGGTTTTTCATCTCTCCATAGACATTTCATAATAATTTGCCAGTATCCGCAAAATAACTTGCTGTAAGTTTAATTGGGACTATATTGAGTCTATAGGTTCTGTTGAAAAAAAAATGGTATCTCATCGAGATTCTTTCAATCAATAAACATAGACTATTTTCCATTTATTTAATTCTTTGATTATTTTCATCAGAGTTTTATGCTTATCCTCATTCAGAATATATATATATATATATATATATATATAGAGAGAGAGAGAGAGAGAGAGAGAGAGAGAGGGAGA
>NW_026000057.1:7742753-7771996 GCF_001458135.2 Marmota marmota marmota | reverse complement strand
ATAATAATGAATGAGATAATGAATGAGATAATGAAGTATGATAGAGAGAGAGAGAGAGAGAGAGAGAGAGAGAGAGAGAGAGGGAGGGGGGAGAGAAAGAGAGAGAGGTTAATACCTGTTTTCCCTTTGTTTGGGTGCTAATATAAATGCTTTGTATTTTAAGTTTCCACTTGTTCATTACTGACATATAACAAAATGATTGGCTTTTGTATGTTAACTCATATAATGCAACTTTGCTATAATCATTTATTAGTTCTAGGAATATTGTTTTCTTTGGATTTTCTACATAGACAATTATGTCATCTACAAACAAAGACAGCTTTATTTCTTCCCCATAATTATAACTTTTATTTCCTTTTATTGTCTCTACTGTAATTAGGACTTCGAGTGTGATGCTGATTTTGTGTGTGTGTGTGTGAGTGTGTGAGTGTGTTGCTCCCTAGCAACACGAACTTGAATCTAAGGATTTGTGAAAGCTAGGCAAATGCTCTACCAATGAACTATACACCCGAACCCTGTTTTTGACTTTTATGCAGCTGAATTTTTTAGTTTCTTTAAAATTACTCTGGGCTATAGATCATGCTTAAATAGGATTTTTGGTGCCATTTCCAAAATGAATTTTATATTTCCTTTTTATAATTTTGGGTTGATGTTGTTTGCATTGAAACTTTTATTCATATAGGATGTATTATGTAATATATGATTCTTAAATTGTATTTTTTCTGCATAGTGCCCTGTTTTTTTTTTTCAATGCCATCTTTCCTTTGCCATTTTGAAATAATGCCTTTATTACATAACAAATTCTTGAATATGTTTGGACTTGTTTCTGGCATTTCTCTTCAATTACTATGTCTTTTGAATTATGCTTCGATATCTTACTTTTAATTACTATTACCTTATTATATGTGTACATTTGTATAACTTTCAGTTCAGATTATTTTCATGATATGTTTCAGAATTATCCTGGTTATTTTTTAAAAAATATTTTTAGTTGTAGATGGACACAATACCTTTATTTTGTTTATTTATTTTTATGTGGTGCCGAGGATCAAACCCAGGGGCTCACATGTGCTAGGCAGGCGCTCTACCACTGAGCTACAGCCCCAGCCCCTATCCTGGTTATTTTTATGTATTATTTTTTTCCAATAAACTTTAGAATCAGCTTGTCTAGTTAAAAAAAAATTATTTTGGTATTTTTAGTGATTTTATGTTAAATTTATAGGTGTGTCATCTTCATGAAATAGAGTATTCCTGTCAAAGAATATGCTATGACTTTTCAATTGTTCAAGTCCTTTTTTAGGTCTTTATGTAATTTTAAACATTTAATCATATAGGTCTTGCACATATAAAAATGTATTTCTATGGTAAAATACGTAGCTTTCTAATTTGTTATTTATAAATAGAACTACTACTTTCTGGACATTTGAATTTTATTTACTTGCTTTACTGAATCTTCTTGTTCATAAGAATTTTTAGTTGCTTCTCCTTAGTCTTTCTGGTACATAATACTACCCTATGCACATACACTGGCCTTTTCTTTTCTAATTTATAGACTTTAAAGGTAGTTCCCTTTCTAGTTGCCTTTCTAATTGGCTGTTATATACATAAAAATGTTGGCTAGTAAGGGTAATCAAAGATATCTCTGTCTTTTCTCACTCTAATGAAATTCTTCTTATATTTCATCACTAAACATGATGGTAGATTTGGGATTGGGATGCATATGTTTTACTACGTTAATAGGTATGCATCCTAAATATTATTACCCTTTTTAAAAAACGTATTTTTTTAGTTGTAGATGGACACAGTACGTTTGTTTTATTTATTTATATTTAATGGGGTACTGAGGATTGAACCCAGCGCCTCGCACATGCTAGGCAAGTGCTCTACCATTGAGCCACAACCCCAGCCCCTATATCATTGCCTTTTTAAAGAGGTTAATTTTAATAAAAATGGATGTTAAATTTCATAAAACCTTTTCTAGACATTTTGGAGAACAATGCTGAGACCATCCTGAAACTGGAGTTTCTCGGCTTCTGCTGGAGGGTGGGCTCTGGTATAAGCTGCAGCCTCTGTAGCTGAGAAGCGTTGCAGCTCCCCATGGCAGGCTGTGTCCTCCAGTGTGGCAGGACCCCTGTAGCTCACCACTGATTTCTTCTTCTGGGCCCTTGTTTTGTGGATTCAAAGAATGAAATTCACAGGTAAGGATGAGTGAGTATAAGTGGGATTTATTCAAGTGTGAATAGAAACACAGCTCCTGCAGGCTGAGAAGGGAGTTGGTAGGGGTTGTCACCTGAGGGTGCTAGTCTAGGAACTTATATAGCACTTGGGTCAATGCTGTTGGGCCACGCTAATGAGGGTTTGGAAAAGTACCAATGCTATTGGTTAGTCCTGCAATCCCATTGGGGTCTGCCTCACTTTCATTTTTCCACTGCTCATGGGAAACTGGGACGATTGAGGTCATGGGATCATGGATGCTGAGGGTTCTGGGCTACTGGGGCAGGTGTCTGCATCAGGCCAGCTGGGCTGCCGTGGTGTGACAGGTTTGTGCATCCTGGCTTGCTTTGGGCCTGGGTCCCTGTGCCACAGGCTTCTGTGTGGTGGGCTCCATGTGGCTGAGGCTGTGGCTGTGGCCACGCTTGCTGCCTGTGCTCCAACCTGCCTAGTCCCCATTCCACAGCTCTGGGACAAGGGCTTGGCTTCGGTATAATAAGAAACAAAACAAAATCTTAACATACATGACTAGATTAAAACTTAAAAGTTTTTGTTCTTGAAAAGATGAATTGTGATTATGGGTTTTTTTTTGTTTTTAACAATTGATTAAAATCCAAAGTCACTCTAAATGTACACACAGAACTTGGAAAACATTGTTTTCTGGAGCTTGTATATCTTCTGTCTAGAACAGAAAAAAACAAACAAACAAAAAACCAAGAACAACAACACTACATACGATTTTATTCCCATCTGAAATTATATTTCGGCTTTTCAATTTTTATCTGTATAATTTAGGAAATTGTTCCTGTATGCGCTCCATCCCGATGACAGGAATAGAGTATCCACAGTAACTCTCAGCATCTTTTGATGTTTTGTTCCCTTTTTCTCCCTTCGCAGCCATCTCAATTCTTTTATTGCAGCTTCATAAATATGTTTTACTGATCTCATATTCCCCCAAAGTCATATTAGAATCCAAATAAAATCATACCAATACAACAGCAATAAGATCTTGAAACAGAGTAATATATCAGCAGCAGGGCTAAAAATGTTTCCTTTAGACCACTGAGTCCTGAGATCCTGTCCACATCACTGTGGTAAAGGAAGTAGGTAAAATAATGGCTTTGAATTCTTTGGGACTGACACAGCTGGCATTATGAATCTTCCACATCCCATTAGAGTTTCAGGGGAGTGGGGGGGGAAATCCTGCCTGGGTATTCCCGAAGGAGCTTCAGTGGATAAAAGGGGAGAATCAGATAGGTGAAGATACGGAGGGAGGGTTAGAATAAATCAAGGGCTGACCAGGAGGACAGAAGAGAAAGAATCAACAATGAAAGTGGAAGAAAAAAGACTGATGTCTTTGGGATGGAGCACAGCTCTCAGGGTAGCAGACCCGATTATGTATTTGCCCAGTTTGTTTTCATGTAGACCTTGCTTTCACACAAGAGCCTGGATTCAGCTTTCACTTGGCAGTTTATTAGCTTTCCCCTTGAGAAAGTTACTTCCCTTTTCCAACTCTTGCTTTCCATATGATTTAAAATGAGAAAAATAATGCTCACTTCCTGGGGTATTGGGAGGACTAATACCCCAGGAGATAAAAACGCAGATAAGACGTGAAAAACTCAGTCTAGTGCCTGGCACACAGTAAGCATTTGACAAATGCTAATTTTCTTTCTTTTCTCTGGGTTACTATCTTATCCTCCTCCAGTACCCAGGGATTAACTGAGGCAAATTCAAAATTTGTTTGTTTTACCATTTACGTGTTAAATATGACTTTTTCACGGCCTTCATTCTAGTAGAAACCAAACTGAGTTGATGGCAGACCCAAGAAATTATAAGAGTGAATGCTCCAAGGTTCCTGGTACTGTTCCCAGAACATAGCTGGGTTCGGTTAATGAAGCTTATTGTGATTTTACAGGTGCTTGGTCTCATTCACTTGGTGAGAGGCATTTGGGCTGGCTGGGAGCTGTGCTCTCCACAGAGCCCATTTAGGTAGACGAGTGCTTTCTTGAGATCTCACCATCGCCTTGGACTTTCTTGCTGATGCATCTTTATTCCACTCCCAGCATAAGATCAAAAGCTCAACTATTCCTTTTAGTCCTTGGCAAATTGAGTTTCCTTGAATTTCAACCTAATTGTGTTTTTCAGCTTTCTGTTACTGTAATAAATACTTAAGATAATAAACTTATGAAGAAGAAAGGTTTATTTTGGTTCAGCTTTTTGGAGGGTCCAGTTCCATGATCAGTTGGTCCCATTGCTTTGGGCCTGTGGTGAAGCAGCAGATCATGGCAGGGACATGTGGCAGAGCAGAAGTGTTTACCTCATAGCTGGGGTGTGAAAGGAAGAGGAGGGGCTGAGTTCCCGCAGTCCCCTTCAAAGGTATCCCCTCAATGACCAAAACCTCCCACTGGTGGTATAAAGTGGTGGTATAAAGGGATCAGGCCTTTGGGGGACATTTAAGCTCCAAAGGATAGTACTCATTTTCTGCTTTATCATTTGGCCACATCAGACTTAACTTTTTATTTGAGTGTGTTTTTTTCTGTATTGGGGATGAAACACAGGCCTCACTAACACTGAGCTACACCCCAGCCCTGACTCATCTTGTAAATCTCAGATTCTCTGTCAGTTAACCAATGTGACCCCTTGCAACAGGGTAGGCCTGCTATTACATGCTATTTTAGCATGCTGTACATCTTTTTGATGCTACTTCTTATAATAATTATTTGTGTACATAGTGAACTCCATATTCTCTCCTCTATTGTCAGTATCTAGTACTGTTCTTGGACCTTGAGAAAAGACCAATAAATATTCACAGAGCGGGGATGTATGTCAAAAAACAGAGCAGTTTCAGAAATAATGGGCCAAAGTATTAAATTTAAAATCTGGCTTTTAGCCAGGAACAGTCCTAGCTACTTGGGAGGCTGAGGTAGGAGAACTACTTGAACCCAGGAGTTTGAGGCCCGCGTGACCCTGTCTCAAAAAAGAAAAAAAAAAAAGGCTCTAAATTTAAAACTTAGATTTAGCTAAAATTTCAAATCTTTCTGGGTACTCCCCTCTGTGCAATGTTGCTTGGAGTAAATCTGTCTCCATGGACTGTAGTTGTGGGCACATTGCTTATTTTAGTTACATATAAGAAAACAATTAGGTTGAGAGTTTCCCTTACTTTCCCAACTTTCTAACTTAAACAAGTTTCAATACTTACTGAAAATAGTATTAGGTTAATAACAGAACAATTCTACAATCTACAAGAAAGTGAAATTGTATCCAACTCAACTAAGTTTACTGGGCTACTCTGCTCTGGGCCAGTGGTTCTCAAACTTTAATGCACATCAGAATCACTTCGGGTGTGTGTGTGTGTGTGTGGTGTTTTTTGAAAACTTGGTTGTATTTGATCGGTGATGCCAACTTCTCTCAGCAACTGATAAGAGTGCTAGAAACGAGGTTTCAAACTGAACACCACCACCAAACAAGAGCATCTAACTGACATTTATAGAACACTCCATTCCACAATAACAGAATATATATATATATATATATATATATATATATATATATATATATATATATATATATATAAAATATATTTCANAGAATATATATATATATATATATATATATATATATATATATATATTTAAAGTATTATGGAACATTTACCAAGATTGACCATATCCTGGGTCATAACACAAATATCAAGCAATTAAAAGAATTGAACTCACCCAGAATGAACTTTCTGACCATAATGGAATAAAGTTAAAATCACTTACAGAAAGACAACAGGAAAATCCCAAAGCACTTATGAATTCTACATAACTTTTAAATAATCCATGAGCCAAAGAGATTTTTAAAAATACCTAAAATCAAACAAACTTTAAAGCAAGACATATCAAAATTTATGGGATGTAGCTAAGGCAATGATGAGAGTATTCAATGCTTACATAAGAGAAAAGATTTCATATCAATAATCTAAGTGTGTGTTAGACTCCTCCAGAGAAACAAAACCAATAGGAGATTATCTATCTATTGAAAAATATCTAGTTTAAATAATTGGCTTTCATGAGATCATGAAGAGCGAAAAATTCCACAATCTGCCATCTGCAAACTGAGGTCCCCAAAAAGCCAGTTCTAGTCTGAATCTGAAGGCCGGAGAACCTGAAAACCCTGCAGAACTGATGGTGTAAATTCTAATCTGAACTGGAGGGCCTAAGAACTAGGACTGACAATAGCATGACTTCTAGTTCAGAAGGCTGATGTTTCAGCTCAAGGAGTTAGACAAAGAGAGCTCTTTCTTCTTCCACCTTTTTATTCTATTCAGTCCTCTATAGATTAGTTGATATTCACCCACATTGAGGAGAGTAATCTCCTTTACTCAAACTACTGATCAAATGCACATGTCTCTTAAAATACCCTCCCAGAGACAGGTGCAGTGATCTACACCTGTAATCCCAGAAACTCAGAAGCCTGGAGTAGGAGAATCACAAATGTAAGACCAGCCTCAGCAACTTAGTGAAGCCCTAAGTAGCTTAGTGAGACCCTGTTTCAAAACAGAAATAAAATGTGGGAATGTGGTTCAGTGATAAAACACTTGCCTAGCATGCATGAGGTCCTGGGTTCAATCCCCAGCATGACAAAAATTTATAAATAAATAAATAAAATAAAATGGGCTAGAGATGTAGCTCCATAGTAAAGTACTTTTTGGTTCAATCCCCAGTACATAAAAACAAAACAAAACAACAACCCCAAACAAAAACAACCTCAAACAAAACAAAACAAAACAAAAACAAACAAACAAACAAACAAAATCCCTCTCAAAACAAAACTCCTCACAGATCACACACAGACACATCCAGAAATAATATTTAACCAAATATCTGGATACTCCAACCCAGTCAAATAGACAAAATTAGTGATCACACACTAGATCCTACCTTGAGAAATTAGAAAGGTAAGATAAAAATAAATCTGAAGAAAACAGAAATACATATAGCAAATATCAGTAGAGCAGAAATCAATGGAATTCAAAGGAAACATTAGAGAAGCTAATGGAGCAGTATATCTGAATCTTGGGGAAAAAAATAAAGTTGGTAAACTTTTAGTAAGGCTTACAAAAATAAAAATAAAGAAGAAAAAACTACTAATATCTATATTGATGAGGATATCATTAGAGATCTTTTAGACATTAAAAATATAGTCAGAAGCTATTTGAGCAAATTTACACTTATAAATCAGCATATTAGATGAAATGGACCAATTCTTCAAAAACCACAATTGACCAAAACTTGGCTAAGATGAAACGAAAAACATGAATAACCTTTTAATAACTAATGAAATTGAGATTGTAATTAAAAACTCTTAAAAAAATAAATAGACTGGCCCACATGGCTTTATTATATAAGTTTTCCAATCATTCCAAGAACTGACATAATTTCTTCTAGAAAAATAAGAGAAGAGAACATGTCCATTTCATTTTGGGGGGCTAATATTGCCCTGATACTGAAACTAGGAAAGTGCCACTAAAAGAAAACTATAAGCCAGCATCTTTTTTGAACCTAGATGTAATAATCCTCAAGAAAATTTAGAAATAAAATATAACAATGTAGAAAAAAGAATAATACATGACATCCAAGTGGAAAAATTTTCCAGGTGTGCAAGTTTGGTTCAACATCTGAAACTCAATCAAGGCAATATGCTACATGAACAAACTAAAAAAGGAATCACACAATTGTATCAGAAAAGGCATATGACAAAATTCAACTCTTGTTTATGATAAAAATATTAGTATATCAGGAAATTAGGAAAAGCCCTCAAACTCATAAATGTCGACAACAACAACAAAACCAACAGCTAACATTATACTTTCACCATTGAGTTAAGGATGTCTGCTCTCTCTACTCTTATTAAACATTGTGCTTGAAGTCCTGGTTTATGCAATAAGGCAAGAAAAATAAATAAAATTGCATATAGATTAGAAAAGAAGAAATAAAGCTGTATTTGCAAATGGATTATTTGTAGACAACCCTAAGCAAGCTACAAAACAAACTAAACAACTACAAAACTAGTAAATGAGTTTAATAAACTCACAGAATATAAGAGCAACACAAAAAACATAATCATTTTTATGAATACCAACAATGAGCAAGTGGAAAACAGAATTAAAAAAATGCAATAACATTTATAGTTGCTCCAAAAGAAATATAGTTATTTCCAAAGAAAATGAAACACTCAGGTATGACTCTGAGCATGAAGAAAATTGGTCTGATGAATATTATAAAATGCTGCTATACCACATCAAAGAGAAACTAAATACTTGAACAGATGTACTGTGTTCATGGACGGGAAGATTCAACACAATAAATAGGTCCATTCAAAGTTGATTATTAAATTTATTGCAATTTCTATCAAAATCTAAACAAGGTTTTTTATAGAACCAGACAAGTTTATTCTAAAATTATGTGGGAAGAGAAAAGTTCCTGAAGAAACCATGATTTTGAAGAAGAATCATAAAGTGGAAGGAATTACTCTTCCTGACATTAAGGCTTACAATTATAGTTACATTAGTAAAGACAGTGTAGTTCTAAAGGAAGGATAGAAGCATAAATGGATACATAGATCAATGAAATAGAACAGAGAATCCAGAAATATACCCACACAAATATTCCCCATTTTTTTTCAACACTGGGAATTGAACCCAAGACTTTGCACATGTTGGGCAAGTGTTCTACTACTGAGCTACATTCCTAGCCCTTAACTTTTTTGTTTTTAATTTTGAGGTGGGATCTTACTAAGTTGCCCAGGCTGGCTTTGAACTTGGAATCCTCCTCCTGCCTCAGCCTGAGTACACCACCATGCCTGATCCTAGTTAATGTTTTACAGAGAAGAAAAGGCAATTCAATGGAAGAATGACAGCCTTTTCAATGAGTGGTGCTGGAGCAATTGGATGTCAATAGGCTGAAAATGAACTTCCACCCAAACCTTATATTTCATTTAAAAATTAACTCAAAATAGAAGTAAAACATAAAACAATAAAACTTCAGGAAGAAAATTAGGAAAAAATATTTGGAACCTTGGAATAGGCAAAGAATGTTTAGTCTTGATATCAAAAGCACAGTATATGAAAGGAAAAAACTGATAAACTGAACTGCATAAAAATTAAAAATTTTTGTTCTGCTTAAGACCCTGTTAAGAGGATGAAAGATAAATTACAGATAGGAAGGAAATCTTTGCAAGTCACATACATAACAAAGGTTTTGAATCTAGAATATATGAAGAATTCTTTAAAAACCCCAGTAAGAAAAGCAAACAATACAACTAGAAAATGGGCTAATAACAGGCATAGACATTTCACTGAAGAGGGTGTGGCTACAAAGGGGTCTCACAATGGGACGTTGTGTTGATGGTACTATTTAGACTGTGGTAGTGTTTATATGAAGCTACACTGTAATAAAATTGCACATTTTATTTTCACACACACAAATGTGAAATCTGAATAAATTGTATGGATCATACTCTTATTAATTTCTTGGTTTTGAAATGTTTTATAGTTATGCATAATGTTAACATGGAGGGCTATTAGTCATCTCTCCACTACTATAACAAGATACTCAAAATAATCAACTTAATAAGATAATAGTGTTATGTTGAATCATTGTTTTAGAAGTTTTAGTCAACAGTCAGTTGCTTTGGGGCCTGAGGCAAGGCAGCACATCTTCATGGGGGTGCATACTGGAGGAAGCCCTCATCTTATGACTGTAAATGAAAGAGAGGAGACTGGCATTTCACAGTTTTTTTTTTTTTGAGGGCACAATCCCAATGACCTAAAACCTATTACTAGGCTATAACAGTTTCTACTACCTTCTTACAGCCTTTGGGGAACATTTCAGATCCAAATTATAGCAAGAAGGCTGGGCGAAGAGTACAGAAGACCTCTCTGTATATTTCTCTTTACCTTCCTATGAATCCATAATTATTTCAAAATAATAAAGTTCAAAAACATATAATTGCTGAATGTCTCTCCCATAGTTTTTGATTCAGTAGAACTGGGGTGGGGATTAAATTTGCAAGTTCTAATGAGTTCTTAGGTGATGTTGTTTCATATGTTGAAATTTCCTGCTTTTGGCACATATTCTTGAAATCTTTCTTGTAATTCATGCTTGTCTTCAGTTTTTTATGCACCCTGAGCTCTTAATTCTTCAAGACAAAAAGATAAAACAAATAAGACTTTTTAATGGTCAAAATGTCCATAATTTAGTAAGAATGAAATATAAAACAATAATAATACAAGTAAGTATGTAATACAGATGCTGCAAATGAGCTAGTTCTAGTAAAGTTTCAAGGGTGTACTGATTGAGACTAAGGAATCAAGGGAGATCTATGGGAAGAGTGACATTTGAGGTGGGTATAAAAGGTTGAAGAGAATTGCAAGGTATACAAGGCAGGAGGGCACTTTGCAGAGCCACTGCATGAGTAAAGGCCATAGGGAGAGAAAAATACCATTGGATTATTCAGGGAACAAAGTTTGACAGAATTTGAGTGGAGTGTAGGAAAAATGTAGGTGGTAAACAGAAACCAGAAATACAGGGTCATGCATGCCTGGCTAAGAACTTTAAACCCAACGTTAATAGCAATGAAGACTTGTTGAAGCTTCCAGAAAATGAAATGAGAATTATGCTTTAAGATTTGAAGCAGTTTTACTAACAGATACTAAATATTCAAAAATGTGAACCTCACTTGGTATGCAGTGTACAGTTTAGATTCAGTGTAGTTGGTGGACAAGAACCCACAAACAATGGTTCATATTTAACACCTAGTAGCTCTGCAACTATGGGCACATTGCTCCTCTGACCTCCTTAGCCTCATAATGTTCAGTCCCTCATAGAATGGGGGAAACATTCTCTACTAAGAGTTGTCTCTATTAAGAGGTGTCATTAAGCTTCCATAAGATAAGGACTATAGAGTGCTTATAACCATATCTCCACAACACAGCTATTATCATTATGGCTATTAGGAACCAAGCACAGTTATTTAGTCTGAAGAATAAAATACAGATATTTTGCCTAAGTTGGTATGGTCATATGCATCTTTCCTGGAATAGCTGAGACTTATATACAGAGTTCAGGCTTTGAAATTTCCATATATACTCTTATTAAAATTGCCCAAGCTGAGCTGGGGTTGGGGTTCAGTGGTAAAGCACTTGCCTAGCACATGTGAGGCACTGGGTTTAATCCTCAGCACTACATGAAAATAAATAAATAAAATAAAGTTATTATGTCCATCTAGGATATTTAAATAAATAAATATATATATATATATTAAAAATTGCCCAAGCTATTAACACAATATGCTCTATATTTAAATATTTTATTATTATAATAGATACAATTCATATATTTCATCTAATCCAAAAGGTAAAGTTTGTTGTACTTAATAGTGGGTGATAGTAATGACTTAAAGTTACAAAATAGTTATCTCCTAATTCTTCAAGCAAAGAAATTCTGATTGATATGCTTACTTAATAAAAAAAATTCCAGCTTAATATGACTAATAATATAGTCATATACATTGTTATAAATGACTTTAAAATAACAAAGACAATTTTCTGAACTTATATTTTCCTTTTCTATGTTGTCCCATGTCATTGTTGTCGTTGTCGTCGTCTCCACCCCCTTCCTCCTCTTCCTCCTCCTCCTCCTCTCTTCTTTGATTTTTGCTTGTTCAAATTTTATTTTGTATTATTTATTGTGAAATGAATCTGACTTAATTTTTCTATGTACATATGTGAATACACCACAGAGAATCTCACTATCATGTACATCCACAAGAATGAGGTCCTAATTAGAATAAGATAAATTCCATGCTTGTATAGTTAAATAAAAATGGATTCTACTACCATATGTGCTTCTAAGGTCCATTGGAAGCATTTGGGAGCTGTAAGAAATCCTAATGTCTAGGTCATATGCTGATCAATCATCACAATGTCTGGTGGTGAAAACTGGGTTCCAGGATTTCAAGTGATTCTAGTGCAACCAATGCTAGAAACTTATGATTTTAAAAGTTTATTAGTCTGGCTTTCTGATTAACAGTCATATGAGAACATGGAAAAGATGCAGTGAAACTAGGGAAGGGCCAAGCAAGGATAAGCAATTGATGATCTGTCTCTCAGTGATTGGGCCTTAATCAATCATCATCCTAACCACGTCAACCTTGTGCCCATGATATACCAGCCACCACAGGAGGAGAAATATTCACAAAAGTATGAGATGAATACTGACACACCATTTAATTAACCTAGGCTAGGCTCAACCATATGGAAAAAGAAATATGAACCCTGATAGAATGAAACAGCAATAATATATAACATCAGAAATAACAGTGTCAAGGTTTTGAGGTAGACTGATAGACTGAATTAGTTTCTAGCCACTTTTTTTTTTCTTGGATGTACATATCCAAAGGCTGTGCTCATTTCCACCTAAGGACATTTCATGATCTCACTCTCCACATATAGAAAAGTCTTTCTCCTCTGCTACACTACCAAGATCATTATGATCAACAAGACCTGGGGTTTCACTCTGCATTTGGTATCACACAGACTAAGAGGCACATATTCTTGAAATCTTTCTTGTAGTTCATGCTTGTCTTCAGTTCTCTGTGCACCCTGAGCTTTAGCATCTTTCACAGCTTGTCAGTCTCTGGGCTTTGGTTAGCATAGTGTTGACTATTCTTTTGAAGACCATCAATAACCTCATTGGCTATCTTCCATTAAAGATATGTTACCTGGAGTGCACTCTTAACCTTGAAGAGTGTAAAAGAATAATAAATATTTAAAAAACAAAAATAAACACAACTCCCCCCAGACTGTGTTAATCACTAGAGCTTATTTTCCCTCTCATCAATATGACTGTCTCAGTCCAACTACAAGAGCAGTAAACCCTGGAAATATTACCAACGGTGTGAGTAGCACATTACTCCTGAACCCTGCTAAGTCTTTCAGAGCGGGCCTTTCAGAGTTGGCTTTTAGTAGAGACAAGATTGAATTCCTGTCACTACAGAGACTGGTAGGATGAACACATAGAATAAGGACATGATAGATGCTGGCTGAATTGAATTGAATTCTCTAGTTTTAGAGAAATTCCATCATCCGAAGAGAATAGTTAATTCTCAGATGACAAGAAGCATTGCTTGCAAGTTCCTACTGACAGATTTAAGTAGAGTGGATTCAAATACTTATTTGCTGATACGGTTAATGATATGTTTTATTTTATTTCATTTTCCTATGGAGGTTAACGGGGCTGATTCTAGATAGAATCTAAATTCAGAAAACCATGTCTTTGTTGTCTCCCGTTTGTGGCCTGATACTTGTCCCTTGGTTGTCCCCTCCCCTCATTTCTGTCTCAGTCCTATTCTGCCTGCACAATTGCTAAGCTCCAGGCATTTCATGACTTTTCCTTACTTTTATCAAAATATATAACTGTACAGGTCTGGTCTGAAGCCCCACTCTCCTCAGGCCATTCTTACTACTTCTTTGAAATTGGCTAATAATATAAATAGTAGACACATCATTTGTTTACTAAAACCAAATAACAGGATAATGTGTTCTTGGGAAAGGTTAAAACCCCAGCCTCCTTTCCTTCTGGTTATTCAAGGACATTTAATTATTATCTTCTTGAGACTGTACCTTTGCATAAACTCAAAAGAGTGATTTTTATAATGAGACTTTTGAGCCAGAAATAAGGGAAGATGCTGGTCTGTTTAAAGAAAGGGAAAACAAACAGAGAGAACCAGTTATTTGTTGAGTACTCTGGGCTAGACATTTTGCTGCAAGCCACTTATACAGGTTTTTATTAAATCCTCACACAAGCTCTGGGAAACAGGTCCTGATTTTATATACCAGGAAACTGAGGCTCAGGGGAGGTTAAGGAAACTCAAGGGAAGAGACAGGGAACAAACAGTGGAGCTGGAGACTGCCTTCCCCTCAGTGTGTCCTACAGAGGAATCCTTTTCCAGGTTTCAAATCTGGCCTAACTCTTGCAGTAAGAGAGCAGACACCTAAGCTGAGTCCCCATCGTCCCGTAATCAGGATCTGCTGGCATACGTGGGGCTCCCATCCTGGAGCCTTTACCTGCCCTTGTGTAGGGCTGGGCACTTCTCAGCCTCCTCTGCCCCATGCATAGCTCTGGAGGTGGTAGAGCATGGTGAGGGTGAGGGGCAGATGCTACTGGGCATCCTGCTCTGTCTGGTGTGGAAGGACAGGGAAGCTTCCTGTGCATTATTTTAGCAACAATGAAGATCAGTTCAAAGAAAGGCACGGACTGGCTGTACTTGAGACAAGCAAGAGGTTCCTTTCCAGCCAAAAAGGGTGATGCAGTGCCCAAGAGGGGTGAAAGGCAGGGATCTTGAACCCTTGAACTAAGGCACACTGAGAAATTCATCAAGGACCACCTGGAGGCAGAAAGTCTCATCTTACAACCCCCCATTTAGAAATAATGTCCCTTCTGTCCTAATGCATGGACTCACAGAGAAGTGAACTTCTCTGCACCACACCACCAGCCCCTCATGCCTTAAATGAGTAGCAGAGGTACCTGGATGGGAAGCAGGGGGGAGACACGAGGGGAGAGAGAAGAGATGATCTCTCTCCTCCTACCCCATTTCCCTCTGTGACTGCCTGGAACTTTGCCCAGGCTCAGAGAAGCCCTGAGGACAGCGAAACCCTAGAAACTGAAGGTTATGGAAAGGGGCAGTGATCTCGTAACTCTGTAAGTTTTCTTCTCCCTGTTCTCCTGGTCTCATCTTCCCCAAACAGGTGGGAGGCATGGGTTTGGAAAACAACGTTGGTAGCACTATTAGAAACAAAGCTGGAGACAATCATGAAAACAATCAGAATATTTCCAGAGATGAATGTCAGTGTAATGTCATACCAGAAGTTAAAGTATCAGGTTCTGAGTGGATTGATGTAGTTTCTAGGTGTTATTTGGGACAGGTATCTCCTCCTTTCCCCCCTCAGCCTGGTGTGTTTTTGTGTTCCTCACCCAGAGTGGCCTCCCTTTTCTCTGCTTCCCAGATGCCCCCTGGATGATGGAACTCTCTGGCTCCACGCCCGGATCCCCGGGATGCATTTCTTCTCCCTTCTCTGATCCCTAACCTCGGCTCACTGTCATCACAGCTGTTCTGAATCTGCCAAGTACTGCTGCCCTCTGTGTCTGCCCTCTGTGTCTGGTTGCCTTCTCTCATTATTTTCTGTGCTGCAGTTGTTTCCGGATTTGTTTTGGACGTGGGCGAATTGCCAAACCCCGGTGACACCTAAATCCAGGTGAAGGCTGCAAAGCCTTTGAGGCTTCCCACACACTCTCATTAGGGCTCCTGTGCGTCCTGCTCTCTCAGTCCTGTTGCTCCTTGTTCAGTCCTCCTCCTGCTGGAGCATCACTAGGATCAGGCCTGACCAATCAGCCGTTACTGAGGAAGGAGAGATACCCATGATGCTGCTGTCAGCTGCACAGCACTTGAAGCCTTTGGGGGTTTGTGTGAATCTAAGTAAGCATTACAAGATCGGTGTGGCAGGACAATAAACCACTGTGTTCCTTCTCTATAATTCCATTCCCTGGACTCCTCCCCAAGCACCCAAGCAAGTAACCAGCTTTTTCTTTCTTTCTTCTTTTATTTTATTGTATTTTTTTTGCAAGCAGCAAACATTGCTGGAAGTTTCTGCTAGCTTTTGAAGTTCAGTTTGGTCCTTAAGGATGAACCTGCTGATGTGCTAGGTGTTCCGAGAGGCAGGACCTTTCAAGGGCCCTAAGGGGGAAGATACTTGCAAAGGGATTTCTATAAAGTTGAAATGTTGGTGGGGTCTATAGCTCATTCCAAGGTGGTGTCCTTGGAGTGGGGACAGCACCTCAAAGACTTGGGAGCTTCTAACCAACCAGAATCAGTAGGGCCTTGGGAAATCCATTGTGTTGGGAGACTGAGCATTTCTGACAACCAGAGTGGACCAGCTACTGGAGAAAACTCCTGAATATTTTTGCATCATATGAAAATGATGACGATGAGTGTGATCAGTATTTACTGTACAATTAAGTGCCTGACATTATTCTAAGAATCTGGTGTATGTCAACTCATTTAAGTGCTCCCAAACTTACTATCATTATCTTTATTAGTCATCAGAGAAGTTAATTACTGAATGTCTCACACTAGTAAGTGGCAGCACCGGGATGTAAATGTAGGCAGTCTGGTTCTGGAACCTTCAGAGAATCCATATGTGACTTCTCTAAATGAAACATGGAGACCTTTATATGACCTTGGGTTGGAGATGGCAGCGGATGGGAAGAACCCAAACCCTAGCATGATAAACATTGAATTCCCCACCACCGGGTAGGATGGAGATTGTGCTTTATTTAGGTTCTTAGAAAGGAAATAAAGAAATGTGATTTTTTTCTTTTGTATTCCTGGTTTGTGGATCAAGATTTAAACCTTTTCAAAATTACCGATTTTCTAAATATCAGTATTACCACCAACAAAAACAAGGCGGGGAATTGACTTCAGATGGCATGATTAATTGAATCTTGTATGTTTTGTTCTCTCTCCAGGTCAGAGTGCCTACTGACTCCCTCTAGCTGTGGCTCTCTAAAGAGACTTCTCCCCACTGGGACCCAGCGGGGCAAACGCAGCAAGATGGGAAGGGAGCTGTGCTTGAAAAGATGGCTGCCATGGTAACCTCATGAACGAGGGCCAGCAACTCCAGGTCAGGTGGGTGGGCTTTTGTAGACACACATACAAATGCATATTCATTGATTAAACCACTTCCCAGTGTTTTTCGTATTTGAAGTATATGATTATACTAAAACAAAACCAAACACAAAATGACTTTGGAAGAAAATTTCTTCTTCTTTGTCACCAGTTGAGGCCGTGGTTTAGACAGTAATTCTCAGGGAGAAACGAAAGAGGGGGAATAATTCAGACACTCCAGGGAGCTGTGAATGCGAGAAGATTGTGAGCTGTGGGATAAACGGTGATGGAGAGTTGGTGGCTAGAGGAGGAGCAAAGGTTGGCAGTCACTCTGGGTTTTCTTGCAGTTCTTTGAATAGGCTTGACTTTTTCTTACCTCTGGATCTTTGAACCTGCTGTGCCTTTGTCTAGAAAGTTCTTCCTCTGTTTTCTCATGGGGGTCTCCTTCTCGCCCTTCATGCATCAGGCAGCCTTTCCTGACTGCTCTTTCCTGACCTGCTGTCCCTGCCCTACCTCTGGGCAGCTGCTTGTCCCCTCATAGGGCTATCATAATCCTAAATGGCTTATCTGCTCACTTCTTTTTCAGGTAGCTTGTTTATTGGAGCCGTGCTGCTCCCAGTCCTGCCAAAACGTAAGTTCCATAACAGTAGAGACTGCTTTCTTCACCCCAGTCCTCACCATGGTGCTTTCTAAAGAAAATATTTTTGATTAAAATTTGTTGGGTTAATATGTAAATTGAACTCCTAAGAGTCAAGCTTAGATGTGATTCTCTTTTCTTCTACTTGGCAGTATTGACCTTGAAGAAAACACCACTGCCTTTTTATTTACTTTGTATTTTCATATGATTCTTTTCATTTTATTATCTCAGTTTGGCTGGGCCCTGGGTTTTCTCTGTAGATGACTGCTTGTTCCTCATCAACCTAATTCTGTGCCACAACTTTTGTCTCTGGTTCATGCTATTTGACCAGATCTCTCCCGAGTTCTGCTGCTTGCTTTCTTAGCAACAGTTCCTGTCATTGTCACTGACTTGACTGGGTTAAATTTGCATAGCAAATCAATTCAAATTAAGCAAAAAATAGTTTAATTAAACAAAAATAAGCTACACTTCCATAAAAGAAAAAGACAAGAAATAACTTAGCATAATTTTCTATCAGTAGCTCATCATAGTTGCACACATTTTTAAAAAATGCATGGATTAGTTTTTCAATGCCATACTCAAATTGTAAGCCTTCACAAATCTACTTTATTATGAGCAGCTTTTAGACATTTTCATAGAATAAAACATCTACATTCACATCATATTCTCCAAGGAATTCAGAGTGCCCCAAATCCTTGAGTCAACTTATAGATGAGAAATATGCTTAAAATGACCTTATTAAACCTCACCATTAGCACACCCAGTAGCTTGGGAGGCTGAGGCAGGAGGATGGCAGGTTCAAAATCAGCCTTAGAAATTTAGTGAGACCCTAAGCAACTTAGTGACACCATGTCCTAAAATAAAAAACATAAAAAGGACTGGGATGTGTGGCTCAGTGGCTAAGCACCCCTGGATCTAATTCCTGATTGATACAAAACAAAACAAAACAAAACAAAAATCCCTTCACCACTAGTTGGAAACCAAAACAGTGAAATTAGGAGAGGATTCTTATTAGGAATCCATGACTTTCTCTGAAAAGATTAAACTCTTATCAATAAATGCCTGCCCTTTATTCTTCACAAGGGATTTGGAATTCTGAACTTTAGCCAAAAGGGGAAAAAAAATCCTTCCCAAGGATCACAATCTCTTCCACTTTCTGACTGATACCAAAATGTTTGCATTTTTCTCTCTGAACTGAAGTCATATTATCTGCCTGTCACCTAGATTCTGAGCTCTTTCAACACCCTCTGCCTGAAGCAAGAATAGAGCCATCCTCAGAAATCCCCTCTTTTCTTAGTTGGTGTCCCTTCTGTGCATCAGATGGAGGCTTTACATCAAGTCTTGGAGGAGCAGGTGGGAGGAGCAGCTGGTATGTGAAGTGAGCAGCCTGCCGCAGTGCAACCGGGAAGAGTGTGTGTGTGTGCATGTGTGTATGTGTGCGTGTGTGTGCGAAAAGAGAGCAAATGCCACAACATGAAAATTCACCCAAGGAATTGTAAACCTTACGGTCTGTTCTCCACAGCCAGCAGGATAGTACATGCGCCAGGTAAAAAGTCAGAGGGGCCCTAAACAGCATGAAAATCAGAACCGCAGAATTTTGGATTCATATACCAAGCAATTTACAATGAATTTCAATGATGCGTTGTAACATGACTTTTTTTTTCTCATTGTTTCTTTTGGTTATAATTCCATTTACATGTTTAATTTCTTCCAGGAGTAAATTTTGTCCCGTATTCTACCTGAATAACTCTTTAAACATGAGGTTTTAAGAGTCAGGTTCTGTCACAGGCTCTGGAGATAGCTGGGAGGAGGAGAAGGAATCTGTTCTCATGGAATTTGCTGATTTTCTTTAAGTGAAAGAAGGATCACTATTTTGGAATTGTGGTAAACATTGCATTTATTCCACAAAATAAGCATCGTCCCTTTATTTCAAGTTTTACTTATTAATCAATTACTATAACATTTGATCTGCTATTGCAGTCACCACATTTTATGGTGTTATCTAATTTAAATCTTTATTTATTTATTTTATTTAGTTTTCGGCGGACACAACATCTTTGTTTGTATGTGGTGCTGAGGATCGAACCCGGGCCACACGCATGCCAGGCGAGCGCGCTACCGCTTGAGCCACATCCCCAGCCCTAATTTGAATCTTTTAACTTTTTATCTGGACTATCACCCGAGACTGAAAGCCTAAATATCTTTTTTAAACATTTGTTATCCTAGGATGACTCAAACATTTGTGTCATCTTAGATTTTAAACTATAACGTTTTATTTTTTCATTGTGTAATCATTTCCCCTTTCTTCTATTTTAATTAAGCTTAACCAAATGATTTGAATAGGGATTATGGAAACATATTCATTTATGAATTCATAGAATTCGTAGTTGTGAATCCTAAGTCTCCTGTCTTAGTTCCTTTTCTGTTGCTGTAACAGAATACCTGAGACTGGGTAATTTACAATAAACAAGAGATTTATTGGCTCAAGGTTCTGGAGGATGGGAAAACAGATAGCCATAGTGCTGCCATCTGGGGGCGGGGGGGCTATGTGCTAAATCACCCCATGGCAGAAGGCTGAAGGGCCTAGGAAGACAGAGTAACAGGGGGCCAAATTCACTTTTATAGCAACATACTCTCCAGATAACTGACCGACTCAAAGTAGGAAATGCTACCTCTTAGTAGCTTTGATTCATTATTTCTCATTTTGAGTGAGGCTAACATCTTTTCATATGTTTTAAGAGTTATTCAGATTTCCTTTTTATAAAAACATATCTTAAAACAACACACATTTATTATACTGCAGTTTCGGAGGTCAGAGTCTTTTTTTTTTTTTCACATTTCCCTTTCTATTAACTGTGTATAATCACCATCAGCTTTTCTTAGACGGTTCTCGGATGGTCAATAACCCATAGGGCTTGTAGAATTCAACCCTAGTCTAATGCAAAATATGTTGCAAATGTTTTACCCAGTTTGACTTTTTCTTTTAACTTTGTTATGATGTTTTAGTTTTTATGTGGTTAAAATTTATCTAGTTTTTATTTTATGTTGCCTAGGATTTTTTCATGTTTAGAAAGGCCTTCTTACTTCAACATTATAAAAAGCATCTTCTTATGTTTTCCTTTTCTGTGCTTATAGTGTCTCTCTCTCTCTCTCTCTCTCTCTCTCTCTTTCTTTCCTGGGTATTGAACTCAGCGGTGCTTAACTACTGAGCCACACCCCCAGTCCTTTTTTATATTTTATTTAGAGACAGGGTCTCACTGAGTTGCTTAGCACCTCACTTTTGCTGAGGATGGCTTTGAACTCGAGATCCACCTTTCTCAGTCTCCCAAGCCACTGGGATTACAGGCGTGCACCATTGTGCTTGGCTCATAGTTTTGTTTTTAACATTTGAATATTTAAGATTTCTGGAATTACTTTGGTGTAAAATACGATACCAGGACACAGAGAACTGTTTTTGTTAGGCGAATTTCAGCTGGGAATAAAAAAAAAAAAACAAAAAACAACAACAAAGAGCAATGATGTAGTAAACAAAACTTAAGTTTATATTTTTCTTTCATTGAGGTCTAGAACTTGCAAAATATTCCATGATGAGGATTCCTGCTCTTTCCATCTCATTGCTTTCCTCTGAGAAACTTAAATGCCAAGGTCACTTTATGGTCCGTGATGGCTATCGGAGCTCCAGTCAAAATGTGAAGATTCCAGCCATTAGGAAGGGGGAAGAGATGAAGAAAAGCACATCCTTTCCTTGTAAGGACATTTCTTGGAAGTGTTCATACCAATTCTTATACATCCTGCTCACAAGCGCTTAAGTCATAAGGCTACAGTGAATTGCAAGGGAAGCCAGGAAGTGAATCTGTTCATTACATTACATTTTGCTCTGTTTCTATGGTTTAGAAAACTCACCAAAACCTGCTTTTGCATATTTCTCTTGATAATCTGGAAGTTTTTCATTTTGTTCAACTGGTTACATTTTATTAGAATTTTATTAATTACTCTTAATTTTCAATTTCTTTAGGAAATAGCTCTTGAGTCCATATGATAAGCAATGACCAAATGAGTATACTTCCACTTCCTCTTTCAACACTTACCCAACTGTTTGTCTTTTGTTGTTTATATTCTGTGTTTACCTTCAGGTGTATTACACATCATTGTGGTGGTCCTTTTTATCCACAGTTTCACTATTTGAAGCTTCACTATCTATGGTTTTAATGGTGTGGTGGAAATGGAAAATTCCAGAAATAAACAACTTAAAACTTTTTAATGGTGTGGTGTTCTCACAGGGTCCTTCATCCCACCTGGGATGTGAATCATGCCTTTGTCCAGCACATCCAAGCTGTCTGTGCTACCTGCACATTAGACACTTAATAACTATCTTGCTTATCAGATCCACTGTCACTGTGCCTGTGTTCAAGTGACCTTTTACTTAATAATGGTCCAAAAGTGCAAGAGTAGTAATGCTGGTGGTTTACATATGCCAAAGAGAAGCCGTACAGTGCTTCCTTTAAGTGAAAAGGATGAATGTTCTAAAGTTAATGAGAAAAGAAAAAAAAAAAAGTCTTATGCTGAAGTTGCTAAGCCTAACGAATCTTCTATTCATGAAATTGTGAAGGAAAAAGAAACGCATGTGTTTTGCTGTAACGCCTCCAACTGCAAATGTTACCACCACAGTGCTGTATGTTTGGTTAAGATGGAAAAGGCATTAAATTTGTGGATGGAAGATAGGAACAGAAAACATGTTCTGATTGGTGACAACATATACTACCACGTGTATGGGGTTCAATACTAAACTTTTCTAAACTCTTGTGTCTTTGCTTTGAATTCTTTTTTAATTTTTTATAGAAGTGTTCATTGCTTCCTTGATATTTTATTGATGCCCATGGGGAGTTTTGGTCACAATTTTCATTGGCCCTGTGCTGCATTTATCTGGTGAACTCTGTGTGTTATATCTTTTCTCTGTTACTCCCGTCCCCATTTTTATCCCAATGTAAAAGCTTAGTATAGATCTGGTGGGGGTACATTTTAAATTATAAATCATGCTTGAATAGGTAAGTTCTTCTTGCACCAGCTATTTGGGATTTGGATTTGCACTGTGGAGGAGCTGGACCTGGGTTTTAGAATTGCAGGCTTGCAAAGACGACTTACCTTTGAGATAACTCAAAAATGCCTCCTGTGTTGGTACTGTGTCAGGGAAGCTCCCAAACATATGATTGTGAATTTTGTACTTCAAAATTGCCCACTTAGTTTGGAGAGCTGTGCTCCATTCGATTTGTCTATTTCCCTGCAGGTACTATTTTTCCCCCTTTGGTGATTTAAAAAAAAAAATTATTTGTTCTTTTTAGATACATATGACAATAGAGTATATTTTGACATATTATACATACATGGAGTATGACTTCCCAGTCTTGTGGTTGTGCATGATGTGGAGTTACACTGGTTGTATTCATATGTGAACTTAGGAAAGTGATGTCCCATTCATTCTACTGTCTTTCCTATTCCCTCTCCTTCCTTTCCCTTCCCTTCCCTTTGTCTAATCCGATGAACTTCTGTTTTTCCCTCCCCACTCTTATTGTGTGTTAGTATCTGCATGTCAGAGAGAACATTCAGCCTTTGTTTTTTTTAGGGGGGGGGATTGGTTTATTTCATTTAACATTATAGTCTCCAGTTCTTTCCATTTACCAGCAAATGCCATAATTTCATTCTTCCTTTTAGCAGAGCAATAGTAACATTGTGTATATGTATCATATTTTCTTTATCCATTCATTTGTTGAAGGGCACCTAGTTTGGTTCCATAGTTTGGCTATTGTTCATTGAGCTGCTATAAACATTGATGTGGCCACATGATTGTGTGCCGTTTTTAAGTCTTTTGGGTATATGCTGAGGAGTGGGATAACTGGGTCAAATGGTGGTCCCATTCCAGGTTTTCTGAGAAATCTCCATACTGCTTTCCAGAGTATGGAGGTATTTTCCTCTGCCCGTTCTGCTGTTTGACCAGGGAATTCGACATTTGAAAGAGGCAAAGAAGAGTATTAGAAATTAGGCTCTGGAGCCAGACTGCCTGATTGCTTTACTGCTTTATTAACTTGCTGTGTGATCTTGGGCAAGTTTCATAACTTTTCTGTGTCTCACTTTCCATATTGGTGAAAGGACATATAATACTACTTATCTTATAGGGTCACTTAAGTGAATATAAAAATGTAGTAAAGAGCTTAGAAGAGGACCAGGCAAAGAGGGAAAAGCCATGTGTAATGTTATTTAAAAACTAGAGCTACAGAATGAATTTTCTATTTTAGGTTTGCTGCTCCCACTCACTCTCTGGGCTTCTTCCTGTTCTGCAATGTTTGGGAAACATTTTGCATTTTGGTTGAGAAGTAATTTGGACATTTTTCTCTAGCTCGTCTGGACTGACAATCTCCAGCTGTGTTGCTAAGCGGGTCTGTGGATGCTCATGGAGTTGTCTATAAAAGAGAGCAATTCAACCCTCTGATGATTTTGAACCTCTTCAGAAGTTCAAAGTCTCCTCCTTTGCTCATTTGCTTCCTCTCTCAGGCATTCTCTTCACAATCAAGTTCACGTCCTTATTAACACAGTTATGAACTATGGTTAACAGGTCTCATTTGATAGAAAAAAGATTTCATCTGAATGTTAAAAGAATTTAGAAACAAATGTTGTCGCACAAAACATGGACATAAACTAAAAAGTTAAGAGTTGTAATTTCCTGTTAGTAGGAAGATGGTATTTTAATTTTGATTTTGCTTATCTATATTTTCTAGCTCTCTGTAATGTACACATATAGCTTTTGTTAAGAGTGTGGCTCAGGGCTGGGGATGTGGCTCAAGTGGTAGCACGCTCGCCTGGCATGCGTGCGGCCCGGGGTTCGATCCTCAGCACCACATACAAACAAAGATGTTGTGTCCACCAATAACTAAAAAATAAATATTAAAATTCTCTGTCTCTCTCT
The DNA here is from genome assembly GCF_001458135.2 of Marmota marmota marmota. Classification (NCBI taxonomy): domain Eukaryota; kingdom Metazoa; phylum Chordata; class Mammalia; order Rodentia; family Sciuridae; genus Marmota; species Marmota marmota. Next base: position 7,747,481 of record NW_026000057.1, on the reverse strand, counting down.
CTCTCCCTCTTTCACTCTCTCTTTAAAAAAAAAAGAGTGTGGATCAGCTCAAAATTATGGCAGTTGTGATATTACTGTCCTATTCCCTCCCCGACAAAAAACTACATAGTATGAACTTGATCCTGAGAGAGAGAAACCTAAAAATTCTCTTTCTTTTTGTTCCCTGGTGATGGGTTATTGAACCCAAAACATGTACTTTGTTCTTTTGCCCTATTATCCATCTCCCCATGGTGTTTTAAAAGTGCTTTAGGTTGGATGCAGAATAACACACACACAAAAATTTCTCATAAACGTTTTTTTTCCCCTTAAATTAGTTAAATATATATGTCTGGAATGAAGAAGGATGAGATTTTTTTTGGTAGCATTATCAGATAAATTGTTCTTCTGTATTGCCATAAATAATTCGAATTCTTGTGTATTGGAGATTTGTCTTTATTGGGTAATGTATGACAAATGAGCTATTCCTGATAAATAATTTTACCTAAGGAGGAAGAGGGTTCAAAATGAATTTTGTTATGACACATTTCATAGTGGAGCTGAGACAGATAATGACAGGGACTTGAATGCCAGGTTTCAGGTTCTTGATGGAAATATTTCATAAGGGCCGTTCAGTCATTGGAAATGGTTGATTAAGGGGGATTATACAATTAAAGCAGCCTAGGTGTACTTTTCTTCTGTAATTATTTGATTCTGATGTGCCCAGAGCCAAACTATCTTTGTAACATGGTGTTCTGGTTTAAATTTAAGGTGTCCCCCAAAACCTCATGTATGAGACAATGCAAGGATTTTCAGAGGTGATATGATTAGATTAAGAAAGATGTAACCTAGTAAGTGGGTTAATCTGGATTAACTGGGTAGTAACTGGAGGCAGGTAGGATGTGGCTGGAGGAGGTAGGTCACTAGGGGTGTGTCTTTGAGGTTTATAATTTTTCCCTGGTGAGCAGAGCTCTCTCTGCTTCCTGGCTCTTATGCCCAGAGCTGCTTTTCTCTTCCAGAACTTTCTTCCATGTTCTGTCTCACCTTGGGTCCAGAGCTATGGAGTTGGCTGACCATGGACTGAACTTCTGAAACCACAAGCCCCAAATATACTCTTCCTCCTCCACATTCTTGTCAGGTGTATTGGTTACAGTGATACAAGAGCTGACTCAAAACACACGGGTGCCTATTAAGAAATTGAATGCATGATATTAATTAACAGTGAAAACTCCATTGGGCCCAGATAAACGTACCCTCGAAAAAATTTAAAATTGTTTGAGGAAATAATATTGCATATGATTCAAACTTACAACTTATAAAAATAGGAGTGGTTGCTATTCTAATCATGATCCATTGCATCGATCTGGAAGTATTATGGTTCTGGGGGAAAAAGGAATTTTAGAGACAGATCAATATGTAAATGCTAACTTTGTCATTTTACTAATTCTGTGATTTGGGAAAAATTACCTAGTCTTTGTTTCAGTTTCTTTTAAAATGTGGGAAGTGTTTCATTCTTTTTGATGCTATTATAATGGGATTGTTTTATTGATTTCCTTTTGAATAAATTGTAATTATTATAAAGAAATGTAAACAAATTTTTAATATTGATTTTGCATCCTGCAACTTTACTGAATTCATTTGCTATTTTTAACAGCCTCTTTGGGTAGAATCTAGGGTTTTCTCACATCGGATCATAACATCTGTAAACATGGATAATTTTGCTTTTTCCTTTCCTATTCTAATGCTTTTTATTTCTTATCTGATTTCTGAAGCCAATAGTTTAAGCACCATGTTGAATAGAAGTGGTGAGAGTTGTCCTACTTGCCTTGTACTGTATCATTGAGAAAAAGTTTTGGATTTCCCCCCATGGATTATGACATTAGTTGTGGACATCTCATGAATATATTTTTTTGTGTGTGTTGAGGAAATTTCCTTTTATACCTATTCTGTTGAGTTTTTGTCATGAAATTTAGGTGAATTTTGCTTTCCCTACATCTACAGAGATGATCATATGGTTTAAAAATTTATCTTTTAACCGATAGAAAAACATAAAAATTACACATATTAACGGAGTACCTTGTGATATTTTGATACATGTATATATTGTGTAATTTTCATATCAGGTTAAATGTATCCATCTCCCCCAACATTTATCGTTTCTTTTTGGTACTGGGGATTGAACTCAGGGGCATTTGACCACTGAGCCACATTCCCAGCCCTATTTTGTATTTTATTTAGAGTCAGGATCTCACTGAGTTGCTTAGTATCTTGCTTTTGGGGAGGCTGGTTTTTTGAGATCCTCCTTCTTCAGTCTCCTGAGCTGCTGGGATTATAGGCATATGCCACCGATCCCAGCAACATTTATCATTTCTTTATGGTGAAACACTTCTTCAAAACACTTCTTCTAGTTTTTCAAAATATGCAGTATATTATTACTATGTACAGTCACCTCACTGGGCAATTGCACATCAGAACTTTTTACTTCTCTCTCACTATAATGTAGCCATCCATTGATCAATCTTCTCTCCACCTCTCCCCCTATTCTACTTTCTGTCCTGCTGTCAATTTCTATGAGATCAACTTTTTTGACTTCCACATGTGGGTGAGATCCTGTAGCACTTGTCTTTCTGTGTCTGGCTTACTTCACTTAACATAATGATCTCCAGGTCCATCCAAAAAGTAAATGTTAACTTTGTCATTTTCATTCTTTTTTATGGCCAAATAGTATTCCATTGCAAATATGTACCACATTTTATCCATTCATTAGTTTATGGACACTCAGGTTATTTCCATTTCTTGGCTATGTGAACAGTGCTGCAATGAACATTGATGTGCAGATTTCTCTACAACATAGAAAACTGATTTCATATCTTTTGGATATGCACCCAGTACCACGAATGCTGGATCATATAGTAATTCTATATTTATGTTTTTTTGAGAACCTCCATATTGCTTTTCATAATGGCTATACTAACTTATATTCCCACCAATTGTTACAAGGATTCCCTTTTCTCCATATCCTTACCAACACTTGTTATCTTTAACCTTCCTGACAGTAGTCATTTTTACTGGGTTGAGATGATATCTAATGGTGTTGATTTGATTTACAATTTTTAGATGATTAGTGATATTGAGCATTTTTTCATAAACCTGTTAATCCTTTGTAAGTCTTCTTTTGAGAAATGTCTATTTAGGTCTAAAGCCCATATTTTAATTAGGTTACTTTTTTATTATTGAGTTTTTTGAGTTCTTCATATATTCTAGATATCAATTGTCAGATGTAGAATTTGAAAATATTTTTTCTCATTTTGTAGGCTGAGCATGTGGTTTTTATCTTTTCTGTTAATGTGTTACATCACATCAATCGATTTGTGTGTAAGCCAACTTTATATTCCAGGGATACATCTCACTTGGTCATGGTGAACACCTCAAAATTCATGTCCTCTCACATACAAGTACACTCATTCTATTCTAATAGCCCTCAATGTCTTAATCCATTCAAGCATTGACTTTAAAGTTTAAGTTCAAAGTCTCATTTGAGTACATAATTAGATAGGTGAGACTCCAGGTATAGTCCATTCTGAGGCAAACTGCTCTCCAGCCTATGGAATCAAACAAGTTACGACGTGGTTACAAATACAATGGTGAGATGAGCATGGGGTAGACATTCCCATTTCAAAAGGGCAAAATTAGTCCAGAAGAAAAGGGTTACAGCTCCCAAGTAAGTCCAAACTCCAACAAGGCAGAACACATGTAAGGACTGAGAATAATCTCCTTTGACTCCATGTCCTGATTTCCATATACACTAGGGTGGGGTTGGGGTCTCCAAGGCTCTAGAAGACCCTGCCCTCATGGCTTTGCTGGTGTCCACAGCCTGTGCCACAGTTCTCACTTGTCAGAGTTCTCCTTGGTTGCCTGCAGCTCTGTCAAGATGGCACTGCATGCGTGCTGTGGCAGTGCTGGTGGGGGTCCTTTGTGGGGCTTTCTGTGATGTCCCTAACAACATGTCCCTGCTAGGAATTGCCCTAGTGGTTGCTCTTGCAGCCTTATTTGAAGTCTAGATGGAGGTAGACGTGCCTTCACAGTATGTGCACTTAGGCTCCTGCAGACTTGGTATCACACGGATGCCTCCAAGTTTTATGGTATGTGGCTCCCCCCATGGGGGCGTGGCTTGAGCTACACCTGAGCCCTCTTGAGCCACAGCTGGGGTAGCAAAGGAGTACTGGAAAGTTAGGGGGTGGTGACAGAGACTTGAGGGAACCTTGGGCAGTGAGCCCCAAAACCCCACAGGAGCACTGGATGCTTCCCTTGGAGCCAGTCTGCTCTCAGGGTCCTGGTACTTTGTGGTGGACAGGGTAGTACAATTGTCTCAGAAATGTCTCCAGAGTTGTTCCTTCACTGTCCTGATGAACAGTACTTGGCTTCTGGTCTCCATACTAATACCATTATCAAAGGGAAGATTGGCCCTACCCTTGCTTTTTTTTCCTCCCTAACATGTATTTGTATTGATTACATAACCAGGTTGAGAATTTTCCAATCATTTAATTATAAATTCCATCTTTAACTCGTTTTTCTCTTCTCACACTTTAAGCAGTTAAAATGCAGTACCCTTGGCACTTTGCTTAGGTATTTTTTTTCAGCTGAATATCCTTGTTGACCCCTCTGTATTCCACCTTCCACAAAGCAACAGGACGTGGACACCATTAAGACAAATTCTTTGCCACTTTGTAACAAAGAAGTACCCCCCCCCCC
>NW_026000057.1:7623773-7742728 GCF_001458135.2 Marmota marmota marmota | reverse complement strand
CCCCCCCCCCCCACCAGTTTCCAATAAAATATTCCTCATTTCCATCCAAGACTTTGTCAGAATGGCCATTACTGTCCATATCTCTGCTAATATGCTGTTAATGACTATGACAGAATTAGAAGCTGCTTTTGTAAAAAGCACCAACTCTTCATTTGGGCCTGCAATTGCCCAGTACATAACTAAAAAGCAGGATCAAGGCTTAGCATCTCTGCCTTCATTTGTATCTGTCCCTCTGCCTCAAGTTTTAGGTCAAATTCTTGCTAATTCTTAATATAGGCATATTATCGTCTAAGGAGTGTTCATCTAAAAATTGGTTATGCAAGGTTTGTTAGACCCAAATTGATCTAACTTGTCTTGTCCCCCTTCAAGTCTGGGACACCAAGTAAGAGTAAGTAAGTAAGGTGTTTTCAAGATTTGCAGGGCCATTTCAACTGCCAGATTTTATAACTCCTGTTCCAGACCCCTGGAGCTGGGTTTAGACGTCTTCAGTCATTTCCCCGTGACTTCCAGGAACAGTAGAGCCCAGGTGAGACTATTCTCCCTAAGTAGAAGCCATCACCTCATGGGAACCAAGTTGCCCCCTTCCAGGATCACAGGTCTGACAGATACACATCCTGAGCAGCAAATGAAGATCTCTCCTCAAACAATAAGGGCTTCTCTGGCATTACCTCGCAGAATCAGAACTGAGATATGGCCGACTAACCACAATTACACGTACCTCTCACCCCTAACCCCGTTGTTCCTTTACTTAAACCTAAAGCTCATGTCAGCACCCCAAAGACAGGGCCTAGCTGCTTGATCTCACTTTGTCTTTCCATCGTGGCCATATGGATTACACTTCCTTTCCTGCTTTTCACTGTTGTTATTCCCTTTGTTTTTTGGGATGAGTAGCTGGACTAGATTTGTTGGGACCTCCAACATTGGGCCTCCGGCCTAGCATTCTGGTAATATGACCACTTAGATAATCTCTAAGACCAAAGGTCCTTCGACTGTTCTCTTTTACTGATGCCTAACCAGAATCGCCCTTAACTCTGCATTCACGGTAATCAAGGCTTTTTACAGACTGCTCCTCCAAAGTCTTCCAGCCTCCACCATCACCCAGTTCCAAAGTTGCTTCCATATTTTTAGATATTTGTTATAGCAATAAACCTGTTGCTTGGTACCAATTTCTGTCAGAATTTTTGCGCTGCTATAACAAAATTCCTGAGACTGTCTAGTTTATAGGAAACATAAATTTATTTTCTCACATTTCTTAATTCTGGGAATCCAAGGTCAAGGCACTGGCAGGTTGGTGTATTGTGAGGACATCTTCCATCAATGTCTTCTCATAGTGGCATTCTTACATGCTGGAAGGCAGAAGATCAAGAAGGAAAAACTGTCCCTGAAGGCTCATTTATGAGGGCAGAACTCTCATGACTTAACCATTTCTCCAAAGGTCCTACCTCTTAATTCGACATAAATTTTAGAGGGGACCACATTCAAAACAAAGCATCTGTACACTAAAAATTATAAAACACTGATGAAAGAATTTGAAGAATTAAATAAATGGAAAGGTATCTTATGTTTATGAATTAAAATAATTAATATTGACAAACTGTTCATACTATTTAAAGTGACATACAGACTCAATGCAATCCCTATCAAAATTCCAATGACATTTTTCACAGAAATAGAAAAAAAATTCTAAATTTCCATGGAACCATAAAAGATCTGAAAGCAATCTTGAGGAAGAATGAAGTTCAAGGTATTCCACTTTCTGATTTCAAGTTATATTAAAAAACTATACTAATCAAAACTGTTTGGTAACAGACATATGCACCAATGCAGCAGAATTGAGGGCCAGAAACAAACCCAAACACATATGATCAACTAATTTTCAGCAAGAGAACCAAGAATACACAATGGGGAAAGGATAGTCTCTTTAATAAATGGTGTTTTGGGAAAACTGGATATCTGCATCGGAAATAATGAAATTGAACCCTTAACTTCCACCATATACAAAAGGCAACTCAAATTAATGCACGGTATGAAAAATTATTTGACATTGGCCTTAGTAATTATATTTTGTTATTTTTGTATATGTTTGGTGAAAAGGTTAAAGATCTACTCTTCTAGCAAATTTCAGTTGCATGAGACATCATTATTAACTATAGTCACCAGGTGTACATTAGACATCCAGCCAACAAATATATCACACAGGCAACAAAAATGGCAAGGAACGAATGGAAATTAATCAAACTAAAAAGTTTCTGCACAGCAAAAGTCAACAAAATGAAATGGCAACCTCCATACAGATTGGGTGAAAATATTCGCAAACTACATACTTGATGTGGAATCTAAAAAATCTTGCATACACAGATGTGGAGAGTAGAACTTTGAATTCCTGGGAATAGGGAGGTGAGATAAATGGGAAATATTGATCAAAGGCAACTTGCAGTTACAAGATAAATAAAGTTTGGATGTCAAATAATTTTCTGATTTAAAATAGGGAACATTTGACATACGCAATATTCAACTGCAGGGAGGACTCTTGGAGATATCTCAGAGAGAGCCTCTGAAACTGAGGCGGGAGGGCAGCAGGGCTGCTTCAAGGACAGGCTCACTCTGTTTGAGTCAGACCCTGTTACTATGACAAAATGCCTGAGTAATTAACTTAAAAGAAGAAAAGGCTTATTCTGGCTCATGGTCTCAGAGGTTTCAGTTAGCCACATGGCCTGTGGCCCAGTGGTGAGGCACTGGATCATGGTGGGAGCATGTGGTGGAGGAAGCCATCACGTCCTGGCAGCCAGGAAGCAGTAGAGAAACAAGAAAGGGCACACAGTGACCTGATTTGCTCCCATGAGGCCCCACCTCTTAAAGGTTCCAATACCTCCCCAAAGTGCCACAGGATGGGGACAAAGCCTTCAACACATAGGCCTTTGGGGAACCTTTCAGATCCAAGTTATAGCAGATGCTTTGGACCAGAGAGAAAACCTGGCCTAGAATATGAATGTTGAATGGAAAATCCCCAGGACAGGCCCCTTGCTTCACTGATGTGCAATCAAGCGATTTCTTACACAAACAAGTTCTAGGTGAGAACGTGCTCAGCATGAGGAGCAGCAGAGTTTCCTTCCCTCCTTCCAGGGGTGCTAAGGATTCAAAGGTGGACATCTCAGCCTCTGTCCTGAGAGTGGGTCTCCATGTGACAGGGTGTGAAAATCCCATCAATGTTCTACTTGATTTTTTAAAATATTTTATTGCTTTCTTTTAAAAGAAGTCTTATTATTCACCCCTCTTCCTCTTGCGCCGAGTACCATTATTCCTCTGACTACTTGTCTTGTCATCACAGTCCTGGTTCCATTTTCATATTACAAAATTCACCATGAATTCTTATAGTGGTCATTTCAGGATGAAGGGGATTATTGGTAGATTGAACTTATTTTCTTTGTACTTTTCTGTCATCTCCCTCTTCCATACAAGAATTGTGTATTAGTTTTGCAATTAAAGAAGTTGTTACTAAGGAAAAAAAAAATCATCCACTTGCCCTGGGAAGTCCTGGTTGTCTTCCTTTAAACATTTAAACTCATACTCAAACATTTTAACACAGAAAACGGAGATCCACCCCCACCTCCTGCTTGCTGAGACATTAATGGGTTGTACTCCACAGTTTCTTGGGAGGTGAGAGCTCTCTAGAGAGTACGAGGCAGGGGAGTTACCCAAGGCCAGGAGTGATTTATGCTCAGCAAGATCATTGCTGCATCTGAGGACTCTTCACAGTCCAGAATGTTGAGAGATGCAGAACTCACTCCAAATGCCACATGAATCTGTGGACTGTGATCCACTAATCACGTATCCCAAGAGGACCTCTAAATATTTCTTGAGAAGCCAGTTGGTATTAATTAATGTGACTATTTCTTGTCAGCTGCTTTTGACACTTTATAAAATTATTCATTAGCTAGTTAGCTCTTTCCCAAATTCTCTTTACTATGTTTGCACTAATTTAATTTGGAATTGTTACAACCATCACCACATTTTCCAGTGTGGCTAAATCGTTAAATCATTAAATCCAGGGACCTGTGAAGTTCAAGATGACAGAATATTATATGTGTATTTGACTATGTTTAATATACCTCCTATGTGCAGCAGATATAACTGATTATTTCTAAACCTGGCTTTCTCATTTAATCTTGCTTCTCTTAAACCTGTAAGCCCCAACTTACCTTAAGATGGAATATTAGAGTCTTAAAATGGGTGGTGATCGGTGGGATTTATTTTGAGTAAGGGCCAAGGTTAAAGTTACTTTCCATAGCAATTTCTCTTCTACCAAGGCTATTTACCTATTTATAGTGAAGAATTTTTAAGATTTTTTTTCAGTGCTGGGGATTGAAAGGTTTTCATTTGAATTATGCAAAGAAGTAATGGCCTCACCTTTTTATATATATGGTGTTAGGATATACATGGTGTTAGAATATAATTAAACCATCTTTAAATATCTGAAGATCCCCAAGAATACTGTGGACCAATATCCAGGTAGCAAATAGATGAGACATATTAACAGATGTATTGACTTATTCTGTGCCCACATGTAGATTATTATCTACAAAAAACAGTACTGCCATTGGCCATTATTTTTCCAAATGAGTGTTCAGCACACAGAAGTGTAGAGTAGTGCTGGAGTACAGAGTAGTAAATAATGAGAAGATAATGTGGAGAAGTTGCAAAATTATCTGTGTGTGAAGACTGAGAAACTCAGCAGACATTTCGGAACTCTCTTTTAGAGCTGTCTATTAGAGTTGATGTCTATTTGAAGCATTTGGTTCTATTAAAGCCATTCTTAGGGTTTTGACTACCCATGTATAAGACATCCAAAAGGATAAGCTCCTTAAAATGTCACGGAACCCTAAGAGGTGGGTATATGAAGTCTGTTTTAGAAGGAAATGGGGCATAGAAAGGTTCACAACATGCTAAGGGGTGTAGAGCTAAGTGGCAGAGCTGAGATTTGAGGCTTTGTTCTTTCTACTGCACTGGCAGGAGTTTGGGAGTACCAGCTCTGGGACTATTATGGTCTGGATCTTGAATATTCTGGGAAGGCCTATGAGTTAAAGTGTTGGATATCCACGTGATGCTATTGGGAGGTAATGGAATCTTGAATAGGTAGGGCTTAGGGGAGGGTCTTTAGGTCATTGGAGGCATGTCTTCAAAGTGAGGGTGGGACCCCAATTCTTTCCTCTTTCTCTTTTGGCTGCTGGTTGTGAGGTGAATGGGTTTGTTCTGTAATCCTGACTACCATAGGTCCATAAGAAAAGGGTCCAGGGGATCATGGACTGGAACCTCTAAAACTGTGAGCCAAAACAACCCTTTTCTCGTCACAAGCTTATTTAACAAAGGGGGTCAGTGAAAAGAGGCCTTTGAGGGCAGCCAGCCTTTACCATCTTGGGAATTTTTGCTTTATTAGAAGGTCTACACTCCAAAGCCAAATTGCTAATTAACAGGCTATGCTTTGGATCCTGGAATGGAGAAAGTCACTAGGCACATAAGAATACTGAATTTGAATGTTGTGTTGGCTGGTGGAGTTAGCTACACTCCAAATTCTGCTCCATAGTCATTGATACCAATTTGTCCAACTTCAGACTAGCCCTTGGCTTCCTGCACCTCTGTTTCTTTATCTGTGAAATGAAGGAAGTGGACTACAGAGCCCTCTTCTTCTCTCAATATTCCCTGTTGCTGATCTATTCTCATTCTGAAGAGAAAGAGATTCTGCAATCCATTACAAATTGAATTGGTTGTTAAAAGTTTCTCAATCTTATTTTGGTTTCAGAAATATGTAGCACTGTATTGTTTTGGTAATATTTTCTTCCTCTCAGGGTAGATATAGTAGACGATGGAAATTAAAAGAAGCCTGTGAATAGAAGTGAGAAGAGTTGGGACAGTGAATCAGGTGGCAGAATATCTGGAAGCTTCTTGCAGACACAGATGGTCGATGTAAACTGTTGTGGCAGGGAGTTTCTGCCAGACGTCCCATGGAGTTTATTACTAAATGTGGGATCAGTAAACTTTTAAAAACATACTGTGCATGTAAAAATCACTTAAAATACTGCAAGCACAAAATCTTTTTGTTTCAGCAGTACCTAATCCTCCCCTTCTGCTTTATAAATAATTTAAATTAAAAATCTCAGCTTTGGTGTTGAACAGTTTTATCTTTTATAAGATTGTCGAGTGACTCATTAGGAAAAGGAAGGTTCTGATTGGTGGCTCTTGGTTCCAGGATATGTTCATTTGACCTCCCCAAATAATTTCTTTTTGAGGCAGAAATACTAAAAAGGACAATTAAGAAGTATAAAATTAATGTGAAATACTGAAATAAAATGAGAGGATATTATGCCACAGTGTGTGGTCTGAGTAAAAAAGCATTACAGTTGAGCCAGCTGCTAAACTCAGTGTTAAAGCATAGTAGTTAATCTTATAATGTAGGAAACAACCATATTTAGGGAATGGTTATATCTTCAAACTGTAACTCAGGGTAGTAAAACCAGGCAAAACTTTGCAGGTGGAAGCAGGGATTTTATGGAACATTGAAAATGTTTCAATGCCAGGAAACCCCAGCTGCAAAAATCTGTAGTAATTGAATATATGCTGTTTCTCCTCAGCCTATAGTAGCTAATAATTATAGTTTATAAATATTTTTACATATGCTATCAAATTTGATCTTTGCACCCCAAAAGATATGTGGTAGATAGTACTGCAGTAATAGCTTCACTTTATTTTTATTTAAAAATTTAATTATTATTTTATTTGTACATATTTATGAGATACATTGTAATAATTCAACACATGTATATAATATGTATTGTTCAAACAAAGTAGTTAGAAATTATATCTTCTTAAATTAAAAATATTTTTTGAGTAACATAATAATTTTACATATTTTTGTGGTGGAGTGTGATATTTCAATACATGTATGCAATATGAGTGATCGAATCAGGGTAATTAATGTTTCCATCTCCTTATCATTACTTGGTGTATGGAGGCTCCAAGCATCTCTCTTTTAGTTATTTATAAAAGCATAACAGGTTGTAACAGGTTATTGTGAGCTTGAGTTAAAGCACTGTGCTGTTGACCAGAACTTATTGCTTCTATTTAGTTGTGTTTTGGTATCTGTTTTCTACCACTTTCTGTCCTCTATCCCCTCCCCACACATCTTTAGTAATCACTATTTACATTTGAACTTTTTTTTTGGTATCAGAGATTGAACCCGGTGGCACTTAACCACTGAGCCACATCCCAGCCCTTTTTTTGTACTTTAATTAGAGACAGGGCCTCCCTGAGTTGTTTAGGGCCTCAATAAGAGTCTGAGGCTAGCTCTGAACTCATGATCCTCCTGCCTCAGCCTCCCAAACCACTGAGATCACAGGTGAGCACCACTCAGATTACAGGTGAGTGCCGCTGTGCCCAGTTGCATTTGGATTTTTTTTTTTTTTTAACATCCACATGTGAGAGAGAACAGCAGCCTTTGCCTTTTGGCATCTGCCTTATTTCACTAAACATGTCCTCCAGTTCCATCCAGTTTTTTGCAAATGATAATCAACTGTATACAAATACCATATTTTAAAAAAATCTATTGATCTGTTGATGGGCACCTTCAATGATTTCATTTCAGTTATTATGCACAATGTCATAATAAACATGGGTGGGCAAATGGATAGCCCTCCTGTGAATAGTTTCAGTTTAGAGAGAAAAATTTGGGCTTCAAGACAGGCTAATGATCTGCCTGAGTTAAAACAGCTAGTTAGCAGTGTAGCTGGTGCTCAAATCCAATTTTGGTTGGGAGAGTCTCTCTCATCATAGGCTCCAATGAAGAACATATGGTAGTGCTTCTTTTGTGTTGAAATGAGTTATAGACATTCGTAAGATTCGAGCTTTTATTTTCAGGCAAAACATATTTATATTTAGCTCCCCCAAATTCTACCTAAGTAAGTAGCCCATGAAATGATATGATTGCCCCTATTTTTAGAAGAAATTTAATTTGAGGTTTTACAAACAAAATTTCTAAAAATCTTGTCAAGGTCAATGATTAGTTTTTAAACCTCAAATATGTTGGAGACCAAAGACCTTTGTCTGGCTTCTTTATTTACAGTGGCCAAAGGAGCCATCCCTTTATATGTGAACATATGCAAACATATGTAAATATGTGAAGAAAAATAGACTAATGGAATATAAAGTGTTGGAAGAGATTAACATTGAGCCTGACCTCCTTCCTACAGCAGAAATATCATACACAAATCTTGGGCAGATATTTGTCTAGTTCACTATTGGAAAAGGCAATCCATCTTTTGCAGGATACCAGTAACTGGATTTCTTTCTCCAGTGAATCCAACACTGCTTCTTTGAACTTTCCTCCTATGGTACAAGTTCCAGTTGACAGAGACAGGGTTAAAGTCCACATGAAAGTCTTTTCTTGCTTGATTATTATTTTCCCTCTAGACCTTTTAGTTATTCTTCAGGACATGGTGTTCGGATCCTTCCATGTTCCCCTTCCTTGGAAGCATTTGCAGTGTGAACCTTAAATTCAAAATTCAGAGTTGAATGGAATCATCTAGAAGTAATAGCATCCAGTCATGGTATAGTTGACACTCCTGTTCCAGATGCCATAATTGTATTAGTTCTGTTTAAAGCTGTATCTGATATGTTAGTGCCTTGTCAGAAGGTTGACTTATAGTATCATAGTAATTACAAAAAACATAATTCTCCCCTGCCCTGTGATTGCTAATTTGCCATATATACCAAGCTCTAAACTTCAAATCAGTTTTCTTTTTGAACCTTAGTGTAGCATTCATATTGATTTGTATTAAGTTTTAGTAGGATAGCTTTTATTTTAAAGCTTTGAAGTGTTCTTGGTTTTTCAGCTTTCTTGAATTTGTATTCTCGTCAGATTTTGTAAGTGGAAAGAAGTGTTCAATCAGTGCTCAGTGTCATCATTCAAGCTGATACAATGTTTAAGAGGCTGAGTATATTGTCTTCTAGAAGGCATGTAGGGACTTCCTTCAATATTGATGATATGACAAAAATCTATCCATTCTTTGAGCAATTGTTCAACCAAGTGCAGTTTGGTCAGAATGATCATTATTCCCTGACTCTTCCTGATCAACTTTGGTTGCTAGTTTCCCATAAATCTCATTCTCTGACAACATTTTGTTGAATTGGACGGCTCTCTTTGTGACTCTGCTTTGTTTTTTGGGCTGTTGGCTCTCTGTAACCATACAGCATCTTACATATACTCAGAGGGAAGTTCATAGCACTCATCCTTCAGAAAGTTTTCCTCTACTAACTCTAAGCTATAATCAGTTTTGTGTAAGTCTGATGGCTTACGTTACTTACACAGATGAGTATGTAATTGTGGGCAACTTGGTACTAGTGTCTAAAGGTGTGTGAGTGTGGGCAGGTGTTTGTAATATGTGTTGGCATAATGCCATCTCTTTTTATTTCTATGTGCTATTTTCTACCATTTTTGCCCCTTGTCATTACACATGCATTTGTCTGAACAGGATCCACTTTGGTCACATTGAATTGGTTCTAACTTGGTTGCCTGACCCAGGCTAGGACAATCAGAGTCCTTCCTGGGAATTCTGCAAATCAAGAAAGATGGGGTCAACAGTCTTTAGGAGCTTATCTTATAAGACAGAAAGCTTGGGAGTTGTTCAGTTACCATGCCACATAACCACCCAAAACATATTAATGGTATTTTTAAACATTAGCTTTAAGTATAAAACAAAAATTTAGGAAAAGACTGACAAAGCCATGTGTTTGTAGAAAAGCTTGCTTGTGAAAGTAAACAAGTGGTTTCTGAACTTGCCTTACTTCTCTTCCTTACTTCACCAGCCTTGCACCCAGGAACACAGGAACCCGAAGAGAAGGGGGCCTTGTAAAGTGGAGAAAAGACAGGGCTGGCCTAGGGAAATGGCAAAGGGTATTACCTGTGGCAGGGAATGGCCAATGAGGTAATAGAAAAAAGCTGGGGTTAATGCCTGGTATAAAGTTGTTTCCAATTTTAACTATCTTCCATTATCTTCAATCTTCAGCAAACTCCTGTTCTAAGTAATAGACTTAGGTCAAGAGTGTTTGGTGGAATAAAGGCAAAGGGAATTCCAGTCTTGGACTCTAACAAATCTCCAGTGAGCTAAGAGCAATTGTTTGAAGGCAGGTGACATTGGGGAGGACTGACTCAGATCAAGGCATGATGAAAAGCTCTTCCTTCCAAAATATACTAGATAAAAGTGGCAAAATCATGCTATCATGTGGGTGGAAGGATGCTACTGAGTAGAATAATTTTATTTGATATGAAAGGCACTCTCGAATTGGGGCCTTATGACTTTTACTGCCCTATAGTTTGAATTTTATGTTTTGTTTCTTGCCCTCACTACCCATTATTACTAACACTTTATATCTACCTTGTCCCCTGAGAGGGATCTGATTGGGCGGGTAGGTCTCCACCTAGTATAAAACTTCTCTAGTGGCTGAAGGTCTTTCCCAGATCTTCATATAGGTTCCATGCCAGCCTGCAGGTGGTGGCTGGTCACATGTGGCCAAGGTGGTAGGCTGTCATGGGCAGTTTCCCAAGACTATAGTAAGCTCTAAATACTCCATAGCATATACTTCCTTCAATTTTGTGAAATTTACTTTGCAAGATGTGCTCTAACTCATCATAAATTATTTTTGGAAGTATGTAAGAAATTGCAATTAGTAAATTTGAGAAATTTAGGATAAACATTCTGATGTTTATTATTGGCTTTCATAAACTCAAAGATGATAATCACTAAATCCAAGGTTGTTGTCCGATCTTAGTTTGGGCTCCAATAACAACGTACCATAAATGGAATGGTACGTTATAGACAGCAGATATTTATTTATTGTTTTACAATTCTAGAGGTTAGATTCATCTTCAGATTCCATTTTCAAATATGATCACCTTGAGTATTAGGGTTTCAATATAGGAATTTTGGGAGGACACAAACATTCTCTCCATTGCATGTTATTTCCATATCATTCAACATTTCTTGAGCTTTGGTCAAGATGCCTTCACAAAATACAGGCATCCCGTAGTCTCCATGGAGCATTGATTCCAGTATCCTCCATGGGTACCAACATCCTGGATACTCAAGTCATTTTTATAAAATGGTGTAGTATTTACTTATGAAACCATAAACTTCCTCCTGTAGATATCATGCGGTGTTTAACAGTGGGGGTATGTTCTTAGAAATGCATACTTAAGTTATTTTGTTGTTGTGCAAACCTAATAGAGTGTACTTTTACAAGCCTAGATGGTAAAGCCTACTGCATACTAAGCTATAAGGCTCCAAGGCTGCAAACCAGTATAGCATGCTAATGTACCGAACACTGTAGGCAATTGTAACACAATGTTAAGTATTTATCTAAATGTATCAAAATACAGAAAAGATACAGTGAAAATAGAGGATAAAAGATAAAATATACATAGCTGTCTAGGGCATTTACCATGAATGGAGCTTTCAGGGCTGGTAGTTGCTCTGGGTGAGTCAATGAGTGAGTGAGGGAAGAGACTGCAGGCCTAGGATATGACTGTGTCTACTACAGAATTTATAAACCCTGTACACTTAGGCTGCACTATATTTATAAAAAAATATTTTAATGTTAAGTTAGCCTTCACTTATTGTAGTTTTGTGCGTGTGTGTATGCGTGTGTGTGTGTGTATTTTACTGGGGATTGAACCCAGGGTCCTGGGCATGCTAGACAAGTGCCCTACCACATTCCTAGTCCTTTTATTTTATTTTGAGACAGGGTCTCATTAAGTTGCCCAGGCTGGCCTTGAATTTGTGATCCTCCTGTCTCAGCCTACCAAGCAGCTAGCATTACAGGTGTATACTACCACACCTGACTTGACTGTAACTTGCTTTTACTTTATAAGCATTTTAATGTTTAAAAAACTATTGACATTCTTGTAATAAGACTTAGCTTGAGATATAAACACATTGTATAGCCATATGAAAATATTTTCTTTATACATTTGTGCTGTACGTTTTTATATATTTAAAAATTACTTATTTATTTTACCTTTTAATCTTTTTTTGTTGTTAAAAACTAACACACAAACACACTTCGTCTATGTCTACACTAGGTCAGGATCATCGATATCACTGTCTTCCACCTCCATATCTTGTCCCATGGGAAAGTCTTCATGGACAATGGCAAGAATAGAGCTGTCACCTCCTGTGAGGACAATGCCTTTCTCTGGAATACCTTTCCCCTTTCCAACCTGCCTGATGCTCTTCTTGGGCAAGTGGTTTTTTTTGTGTCTGTGTGTTAGAGATTAAACTCAAGGCTTCCCTGCTTATGTCAGGCAAGTGTTCTTTCTCTGAGGTACACTCTCAGCTCAGTGTCACTTTTCTCCAGAGACATGTTCATGGAGGTCTGCATATCGTTTCTCCCCCCTACTTTTTTTTTTCATTACGTATTGGCTTGTGAGCACTGCCCCGTGAACATTTCTCTCTATGATGATCACCATTCGGTGTTGGGGTCCATGCTTGCAAACTTGTTAGGAGCTTGTTGAGGTCTGTGAACGTTTCGGCTAAGCCCTTCACTGTGTGGGATTTCTTGGGGCTTCTTTTTGTTTTCCTGCAGTTTCTTTTTCTCTTGCCTTTTTCTTCAGCTGTGCATTTCTGTCCCAGTTTCAACAGCGCCTCATTAGTCAGTTCTTCAGGAACCACCTCAAGGAGCGCCTCAGTGTCATTCTCATCCACACTCAGGGACAAGTCATTTGTCGTTTCAACCACAGCCTTATTGATTTTTGAAGCTCTTCCTCCTTGGCAGATCCTTTGAAGTCATGAATGAGCCTCTTGAGTATCTTGATTCATACACTCCTTGGTGACATTATCCCAAGACCCAGGAAGGTTCCTGATGTGGCCATAGATGTTGAAATCCTTCCAGCATAGTGTCCGTGGTTTCTTTGTGTTCCTCAGTGCAGCAGTATCAGTAGCCTGGGCAAAAGTCCTCCTCAGGTGGTAGGGCTTAAAAGTTACAATAACTGCTAGTTTCGAGGTTGGATCAAACAAGAGTCGTAGGGTGGAAGCAACACCATTTTGATATTGGGATGAGGATCATCAATAAAAACAGTGTGTGCTGAAGGATTATCAACAGTAAACAAAATCTTCAAAGGCATGCTATTCTCCAAATAGTACTTCTCCATAGCACAGAAATTTGGGAGGGCCTCTTGGAAGAGGAACTGGGTCATCGGTGACTTCTTGATGCGCCTGTGGTACTTTTCACATTGTGTGTTTATTGATAGGTTTGGAGGCCCTGGGGTTCTTACTGTGCCAGATCACAAAGAGTTTCAATGTGCAGTCTGCAACTTTGCTCCCAAGTGAGGCGTAAAAGTCATGAACCCTGGGATCGATTTAGCTTCTGAATGAGTGGAAGTCCATTCAGACATCTGTTTTCAGAACAGGGAGTTTTCATCTATATTGAGGATTTGCTCTGGCAAGTAATGAGTTACTAAAAAGGTTTCATCTGCCTTCACAATAGCACTTGCAGACTCGAGGCTCACATTTGTGTTGAACAATGACTCTCGAATTGTCTAGGTCACCCAGAGATAGCAGTAAATTCAACCTCATATCTGGGTCCAGCCTTTTCTTGCAACATCAAAACAACTTCTTTGCTTTGACTGTGATCAACATGGTCCTGAGAGGGCCGTGATTCTGTGTCTGGCCTTCAATCTAGGTCACTTGAGTTTCTTCATATCTGATACAGGCCCATCTCAAACTTTTGATAGTTTTCTTGATTTTAATGAAGTAAATTCTTTAACAGCTTCTCTCACTTGGTTCTTGTTCTCCAAGATTTTGGTGGAAGGGGAAATACCTGCCTGGTGAACAGTGCTTTTACACCTTCACAGTCCTTGATTGCTTTTAATTTCATTTCCAGGTCACACACTTCATGTGGCCTCTTAGTGGCAACATCAGCAGTGGATTTTTCATGCCTAGGAACAATGATGAGCAAAACACAAGAGTCAATCAAACATAAGAGATGAAGCAAACAGGCCATGGAGGAGCTGCTGCTGGGGCAACATTGCATGCTATCTTATGGTAAATTTTTTGCTTTTAATAAGGAGGCATGCACTCTAAAATAATGATAAAAGCATACTACAGTGACTAAATAAACCAGCATGTCATTGTTTATTATTACTATCAAGTATCATGTACTGTGCCGAATTGTATGTGTTGTACTTTCAGTGACTGGCAGTGCAGTAGGACTGTTGACACCAGATCATCTCAAACATGAGTGACGCATTATGCTATAGTGATATGATGACTGTGTTGTCATTAGGAAATCGGAGCTTTCCAGCTCTATTATAATGCTGCTAGACCAGGTTTATATATGCCACCGATGACCCAGCTCCTCTTCCAAGAGGCCCTCCCAAATTGCTGTGCTATGAAGAAGTACTATTTGGAGAATAGCATGCCTTTGAAGATTTTGCTCATTGTAGATAATCCTTCAGCACAACCTGTTTTTATTGATAAACCTCATCCCAATATCAAAATGATGTTTCTTTTACCATACAACTCTTCTTTGATCCAACCAAAATGTCATCATGTGGTACATGACTATATTTTAATTATTGCTAGATTGTAAATGTTATGTAAATAATTGTTATTCTGTATTGTTTAGGGAATAATGACAAGAAATAAAAATGTGTGTACATATTTAATACAGTTGCAATAGTGTTTCAAATATTCTCAATATCAAGCTGTTTGCATCCATGGATATCAACCCAGGATATGGAGGGGTGGCTGGACTTTCTTCAAAGATAGAAAAACTAAGCTATTTTATGTCTAAGCATTTTCATATTTTTATCAATGTACTCATCTTCACTTCATATAAACATGAAAAATGTTATCCCTTAGGTACTCCATTATTTAATTTCTGAACCAAGTATCTGGAAATACACTTCCAAGAACCTTTTATTTGAACAAGAGTTAATCAGCATGTCAGCCACAGTATAAAAATGTACCTTCATTTTGGTTTTATTCAGTTCTTGAGTCCACTTAAAGTATACTTGACCTGACCTCACAATTTCTGTTGATTAGTGTGTGATTTAGAAAATATTAGTTGTGAAGGAACAATCATGAAGTAATCTTTTAACAATTACGCTTCAAATGAACAATGAAATGTAAGGCCATTTTGCTTGACCATCCCAGGCATCTTGTTCTTGAAACACTGCTGGGCATGTAGCTATAGTACAGTTACTTCCACTTCACTTATTGATACTATTGATTAGGAATGCCTGCCCACAAAGTGCAATATTTGAAATTCAAGATAAATGATAAACTCTAATCATCAAGTTTAATGATAAACTTGATGCGACCTCTGGAAGCTGGTTTGTTACGGTCTCTGTCCCCTCAACTGTCAATAAGCAACCAATGGTCTAGTTATGTGGCACCTGTGGTACTGTCATTTTTCTAGTAAGACTGTGAAAACCGGACGTGGTTAGAAAATAATAATGTTAGGTTTGCCCTTAGGTAAAATAAGTGCCATGGGAGCTGGCTACCAGGGCAGCCGTGGGGGAAATGGCATAAATGTCCAGTGGCAGGTAGTCACTTTGTAATCTGTTGGCTGAACTCTGAATAGAAATGTAGAATTCCTGGGAAACCTGATAATGTAGCAAAAGAACTGCCCGCGGAAATTGTCTCGTTGATCTGCAGGGACTGGGCGGTAGATTTCAATGCACATGTGGCTTATTTGTTTAGATGTCTCCGTGGGTCTTGCCATTGTGTTATTGTATATCACTTGTGACAACTCCAACAGGATCATTATATTAAATTTGGAAGTATAATTTGGGGGCAATCACATAAAAAGTTTTATTTACTTTTAAACATCTTAAAGACATTTAAAAATGGATTGGAAACTTCTGATTGTCAAAAATTAGAATAGAATTTTGACAATTTATAGAAAATAGGCAACCACTTTAATTTAAAAATAAAAAAACAAAACTAAACAAAAAAACCCCAACCCTGCTAGTAGTATAGCAAAGAAAAAAGTCAATTAAGAACCTGGGTAAAAAAGATGGTGGAATGAGATGGATACCATTACCCTAAGTACATGTATGAAGACACAAATGGTGTGAATATACTTTGTATACAACCAGAGACATGAAAAATTGTGCTCTATATGTGTAATATGAATTGTAATGCATTCTGTTGTCATATATAACAAATTAGAATAAAAAATTTAAAAAAAGAACCTGGGAAAAATTATCATACTTATTCCCCACTCCCCCAGCCCATGAACTGTCCTTATATATTCTCACTGTATGAGATTGGGTCTATTCAGTTCAGCCTCCTCCTTCCCCAAATTGATGAACTGAATTACATGGACATAGGTTTTCTTAGCTATTGGTGTTTGTTTTAGTCATCTTTTTCATTGCTGTGACTAAAAGACCTGACAAGAACAATTTTAGAGGGGGAAAAATAATTTATCTGGGCACTCATGGTTTCAGAGTTCTCAGTGCATAGACAACCGGCTCCATTCCTTGGGGCTTGAGGTGAGGCAGAACATCAGGGAGGAAGAGTGTGATGGAGGAAATCAGCTCAAGACATCACACCAGGAAGCACAGAGAGAGACTCTACTCACCAGATATAAAATACATGCCTCAAAGGCACACCCCAATGCCTACCTCCTCCAGCCACACCCTACCTGCCTTCAGTTGCCACTCAGCAACCCCCATCAGGGGATTAATGCACTGATTGGGTTAAGGCTCTCATAACCATTTCACCTCTAAGCCTTCTTGCTTCTCACACGTGACCTTTTGGGGGACACCTCACATCCAAACCATAACAGTGTTTTAAAAATTTGATTCTGATTTTATGTCAGCTTATGTTATATTTCATATGATAGAACAATTATAAGTTGGTTAAAAAGTAGGTGTCTGAAGTCAGATAGGGCTTTGGTGTAAGAGATACACTTGTAAGAAAATCAACCTGCATTCCTAGATCAAACCTTGCAGATATTCTGATTACTGAAATATCTGAAGAAGTTTTCCTTTCAACATCAGATTTTGTAATCTATTTTTAATACTGGCTTTTAAAACATTACAGTAAGCCTACACACAGCATATTTTGCCTCATTTCTCTGTTTGTGTTTTCCCATTTTCTTCTTTCCATGAGCTCTTGTTAGTTATTCAATAATTATTTGAATTTCCCACACCAGGATTTCAACTTTTGATCACAGTATTCCAGATTCAAAATGATCCCTGGATAAATACTGGAGGTTGTTAATGATGGTGACTGTGTGGTAAACACTGAGAGAGAAATTGAATGGCTTTATGTTTCAACTTTCTGAATTTTTAAATATTCAGCTGCAAATGTCAAAAACTGGGGCAAAGGTTAAGCTCTGTCACTTTTGTTTACCAGGATGGAAGGGAGTTGTCTTCCAGGGTTCTAGTATTGACTGTTTCTTGTGTAACTCATGACCCTAGTAATTTTAAATCCTTTTTTGCCTGTTTTCTTCACCAACAAAATAAAAGAATTGCTTTGGTGGATCTCCATAAGCTTATTCTGAAACAATATGACTATTTAAAACTAATTTCTCACCATCTCTCCTCCCTACACCATGATCTGAAACTCCTTTTCCCTGGGGAAGATTTTTCTTGCACTGGAGCTGTACAAGGGATAGGTGAGGTGCAGAGTGTGGCCTGTTTTTGGAGATAGCAGGTCTAGCTAAGCTGCCCAAGTGAGAAGCCCTAAAAAGTCAGAAGACAGCATGAGATTTCTGGGTTAAGGAAAAAAAAGAGGAGAGAGAGAGAGAGAGAGAGAGAGAGAGAGAGAGAGAGAGAGAGAGAGAAACCACTGAGGGTAAACTTTAGCTGGTGCATGGTTCTTCCAGGGTTCTATAATTTCCATGGGAAAGAAATTGAGCAAGTAGGAAAACGGAACCCTGGACAGTTTACAGCAACTCTGTTTCTCTTTTGCCATAACAGACACCTTTCTTGCCACCAGTACTGTACTGGAATCTCTGAGGATTTAGTCGGCTATAATACATCAGTGATACTAATCCCATCTTTTTTGTTTGTTTGTTTAATATTTTCATGGATGTTGATGGACCTTTAGTTTATTCATTTATTTAAATGTGGTGCTGATAATTGAACCCAGTGCCTCACACGTGCTAGGCAGGTGCTCTACCACTGAGCCACAACCCCAGTCCCTAATCCCATCTTTATTTAAAAATTTGATATGTTGTTTGTCACTGGTATTTTTGCATTAACTTTAATTTTTAAAGAGATTGCATTGAAATATTCTTTCTCTTGATTACTGAGATTTTGGGCACCCTTTCTATTTTTCTCCCAAGGAGAAGACCTCATTTGCTTCACCCTACTCCTGGTCCTGTTGGCCATTCAATAGTGACACTCTGTTCCTACTACATGCCTCTTAATGAGGTCGGCAATCTGAGAGGAGGGTCTTTTTAGGTTGCACGTTGAGAATGTGGCCTCTCTTGGAGTCCTTGCTCTCTGAGGATTTAGTCGGCTATAATACATCAATTGATGGCAAGTAATGGGCCAAAATGATGGAGTCTCAATACTCAAGTTTGCAGAAATGCCATCCATGGTCCCTTTGGTTGCAATCTCATGTACCTCACATTCCTGGCAACCATTAAATTGTAACATCTAATGGAGTTGTCCCTGCAATTTTAAGACAAAAGATTAATGTGGCATAAATTTCTTCCCAGAGGCAAAGCAAAAACCACACCACTAAAGGAGACAATCAATCTGCCAGAAGCAGGAAGGGCAGCCTGCCATTGCTCTGGGAAGTGACATGGGAAAATCGTGAAAGGAGGAAAAAGACTGGAAAGTGTGACCACAATCTGGTGAGGTGGAAGGAGCTGGGTGCTCAGGGAGCAGAAAGCCATTCCCAGCACATATGTAGGGGAACTAATAATAGGCTTTGGATGTGTTTCCTCCCATTCAACCAAAATAATGCTTTCCCACAGTCCTGTCATGGAAAATGGAAATAATTTGGGTTAGTGAACTAAATGGAGAAATATGTACTTAATTGCACATGATTGTGTAATAGAGAAAAAAATAAAAACAGAGCTAAGTGTTAAAATGGGCCCATTTTACAGGCCATTTATCAAAGTTAGGGGGCGGGGCGGGGGAGCCGAGTGACAAGATGACCCAGGCTGCTTCCTTGAGATGTAGACCAATTCCTTATATTTCCTTTTTTTTTTTTTTTGCTATTCTTAGGTTTAAAATAAAATTACTTAACAAGGAAAAAACTGCTGGTGGGAATGTAAAATGGTGCAGCTTCTGTGGAAAACAGTTATAGTTTCCTCAAAAAAGTTAAACCTAGAATTACCATATGCCCCTGCAATTCCATGCTAAGGTGTACATTCAGATAAACTGAAATTGGGACTCAGATAGCTATACACTAGGCTTACTGTAACATTATCTACAGTAGTGAAAAGGTGGAAACGAGCTGAGTGTTCATCAACAGACAAACCGTCAGTAGGACATTAGTTTGCCATAAATATCAGTATAAATAATAAGTGTCAGGATAAATAGACATCAGTAGAATATTATTCAGCTGTAAAAAGGAATGACGTTTGGATACTTGCCTGCAACACAATGAACCTTGAAAACATGCTAATTGAAATGAAATAAATTAGACACCAAAAGGACAAATATTGTATGATTCTGCTTATATCAAATACTATAGCAAGAAAATTCACAGAGCAGAAGCAGACAGAAGTTACCAGAGGCAAGAGAGAAAGGGAATGGGGAATTATTGCTTAATGGTTTCTAATTGGGGTGAAGAAAAAGTTTTGGAAATATTTTTGGTGATGGTTGTATAACATTGTGTATGGACTTAAATCCATGAAAATGCATAGTTAAAATTAATCAAAACAACTAATTTTATGTTATATATTATCACAATAAAAAAGTAAAATTAAAAAAAAGAAACAGAACAGCATAGATGAATGTGAACTATAAATACAATGCTGCCTGTATAGTGTTCAGTTAAAGCCAATCCAGCCTTTGGAGCCATGTTCTTAATAGTTTGGCCAAAGTAACGTAGTATTAGCTAGCAGAAACCTGACCTTTTCCAGAATAAATTCGTAACAGTGGTTGTAGAGACATAAAACATCTTGTCTGAATCATTAAACAGGTGTTTAACATGAATTAAAGCACACATGATGACCATTTTGGTTTTACAAAAGTCTCTCAATTAAGGTTAGATTATACCCTGACTGTACCAACTGCTGTGTCTCCCCTGTTTCCTGCAAGGAATCAATAACACCACCTCCCAGGAAGGGAGATGTAATCCTGACATCCCTTCCACATGGCTCTAACGTTTTCTGGCGATGTTTTCTTGTTCTTTTTTCTGCTTCTTGGGTGCTGGGGGTTGAAACCAAAGCTGTACGTTCACTCTACCCCTGAGCGATCCCCCAGCCCTGAAGTTCTCTAGGCATGGCGTGAACAGTCCAGGGGCCAGGGGTGGGAAATGTGCTGCACAGCTCTTCCCAATAAAAAATGGCTGATGTCTTTTGGCATAATTTTGACATACTGTGACTCTTAAAAGTCTGCATATATAAGAATGTGGAATTTCAAGCATTTATACTGCAGATTTTTCTGTGACTAAGCTTAAAATAGGTGTGGCAGATTATACCTTTTAAAATTTGAATTTGGTATGCATTTATAGTAGGTAAGAATATTTGAGGTCTAGACAAGAAATTTAACTTGTCTATTCGAGAAATCCAGGTTCTCCATGTTAACCATTTGTTGACCGTCTTGGATTTTTTCAGATATTTGAAAGTACCAAATATCCATTAAAAATATCTTTTTTTCCCTGTTCTATTCTGGACTCCCCAGCTGGTGGTCCACAAGAATTTATTTCACGCATCTGTAGCTGCTATAAGCTGAAGTGCAGTTCTTCATGTTTAGCTAACAACTTATTCAGAATCTGGGAAACTGAGGAAGAAATTTTATTTCCCTTGAACCCTACTTTTATAATTTTCTCTTTAAAACCTTTTTATTTTTAGTGTTTTATTTTCAAAGTCTCTGTGTATGTTTTCCTTTCTTTCTTCTTCATGCTCCATAAAGAACTGCTTCATGTTCTTTATGCTCAGAAAGGATAAGGGGATTTTATTACTCAGTAAATGATTTATAAGCATGCTACACATATAGAGTACCCACCTGAAGTGTAAGAACATGTTGGGTGCTGGAGATGTGTGTGTAGACACACAGCTCTCGGCACTTCCTAAAAAGAAATAGAAGCCAGCAGATTATGCTAAGTGAAGCCAGCCAATCCCTAAAAAANAAAAAAAAAAAAAAAAAGAAATAGAAGCCAGGAAAAATAAAAAGCAGGGTGGTCTGTTTGAGGTAGGTACCTCCTGAAGCCCAGTGGCTGCATTACAGTGCTGACGTCTACACTTACATATACACAATGATATAATAATGTACTCTTTGTAAAGACATTTAATTTGGGGTACATTTTAAAGTGTCATAAGCTATGCATGAATCAATAGAGTCACCATTTTCAAAAGTTTCAAGTGTTTTACTGTTTGACTTCCTTAGAACTCTAACTTTTGGTGTGATGTTTGGTTAGGTCTGGAATTGATGAAATTCCTCCAAATTCAACATGTTCCTCATGACTGCGTTGAACTTCAAAGGAGGCTTGAGAAATGGTTTTGTGTTTGCATTTGCAGCAATAGCTTATTCAGCTACTTGAGTTTTGCCTGAAGGACATAGTTGCTGATGCTAAAGACCCAAATGATGGCACTTCTAAGTGACAGCTTCCTGGCCACAGGCAGCTGTGGTAGAATTGCAGCTGGGAAAAATGCTCTCTGCAGCAATTCAAATGTGTCTGGGCCTTGGTGACCTGTCCTTGTTCCTTTAAGAAGCAAGCTAGGAGTCCCATAGAGAGAGGCACCATTAGCCCACCTGCTCCCTGCCCTAGATGTGCAAGAGTTGAGTCTGTTCCTCAGAACTGGAGAACAGACACACACCAGCATCACCACCACTTACTCTGGGAATGCTCACAGGTCCAGTGTGGAAGCTGCTCTGAACTACCCGTGTGCTTTTTATTTACTGTAATTTCAACAACAATGTAATATTATAAACATTGACGGAATATCTGTGCTTTCCTGAAAGTAAGGTCCTGTTTTTATGCAAATATTAACAAAGTGGTTAAGAAAACACAAGAATGTAACAAAGAAAATATGACTCGTGGGCAGATGATTTCTGAAATTATATATTTTTCTGTGAAGCACTGGTTGTTTTAAAAGCATTAATGCTGATCTCTCTTTTAGAACGTGGGTGTATAATTTAAGGTAAAACACACAATTCAAAGCTTTCTTTACCAAGCACTTAATTTATCATGACTTTTTTTTTTTCTCATAAGATATGTATTCAAGTAACTTTTTGTGATTCTTATTTGAGGGCTGACAAGAATTTTGAGGAAAATTTCCAGGGAAGAATAGAATATACTGTATTAAAAAAATACCTCCTTAAAAAGAGATTCTACAATTTCTCATACAAATCCTTTCTAAGGGATATCAGCAGCTGTCAGGAAAATGATTTAAAATTTTTGATGTAAACATCTATGTCATGCCTCTAAACTCTGATTTTCTTTTCTCCATTTTGAAGATCAGCTAGCTGCAAAACTCTGGGTGAGGCCTTTTATATGTGTGAAATAGCTTGCTAAAATTCTCTCATCAACTGGATCTTAACATCATTTTTTTCCCCATAGACAGAATCTTACACATGACTTGATTTTGGAGAATCTTCTCCCAAGTTTATATCCACACATTTCTTTTAAGATGAGATGGAAGTAGACACAGTGGTGGTGGTGGGCAGGGGGAGAACAAGTGGGCTCATGGTCAGTCCTGCAATCCCATCATATATTGTAATGGATTTTTATTTTTATTTTTTAATATTTTTTTTAGTTGTAGTTGGGCACAATACCTTTATTTTGTTTATTTATTTTTATGTGGTGCTGAGGATTGAACCCAGGGCCTCCCACGGGCTAGGTGAGCGCTCTATCACTAAGCCAGAACCTCATCCCTGTAATGGATTATTAGATCACAGGGAATAAGTGATGTTGAAAATCAACCTGGTGTCCCTTGGACCTCTAAATTGATTTCTGTGAGCTGATCAGTCACAGCATGTGGACCCTCTGGCTGGTCCCTCACGATTGGTCCCAGGGTTGGGTGTGTCTCATCTGACATCAAGGAGATGCCCCTGTAGAGACACCAAGTCCCACCCTCTGTACCTTGTGTGGCTTTTATCAAATTGATGGAAAAATCACCACTTTCCTTGACAACATTGTTCATGTGAAGGATTGGGAATTATGCTTACCAGTTGGAACTGCTGTTGTTTCTTATCTTTTGTTTTTAGAATATTTATTTCCTTTCCTTAGGTTTGCTATTCTTTGGTCATCCTCATTTAAAAATTTAGATCGGGCAGGCGCAGTGGCACATGCCTGTGATCCCAGCAACTGGGAAGCTAAGGCAGGAGGCTTGCAAGTTCAAAGCCAGCTTCAGCAACATAGCAAGGCCCTAAGCAACTCAGTGAGACCCTGTCTCTAAATAAAATATAAAAAAAGGGCTGGGGATGTGGCTCAGTGGTTAAGCACCCCTGGGTTTAATCCCTGGTACAAGAAAACAAACCAACCAACCAACAAACAAACCATAAAACCGTTTATATTGGTTTTGACCATTCCCTCATTTAATAAATACATTCTCATATTACAGAACTCTTCATATTCCCTCTTTGGGTAAACATCAACTGCACAATTAAAAGTCTTTATTTTATCCCAGGGTCAAGAGTCACACAAACCCATAGTACTGGCTCTAGTTTTGTTGATAATGAGCCTTATCCGCCTTCTGTGTGCTACTATGATTTTATTCTATTTAGGGCTAGGCTATGCCATCTCGGTTCTCCTTTTAACTTATCTTTCCTTTTCCTTTTTCTGTTTTTGAGGATAATACCTTATGGAACAGGATAAGAATTTTTGCCAGGTCTACAATTTTGTCATGTTACAAAATTAGGTTAGTCTGATGAGACCAGCTTATAGGAGGTTCATTCTGATGTCTTTGAGGTGTTTGTGAATTTATTGTGTAATGATTTCTTCATTTTTTCGGTCACAGTTCATAGATTTGAAATTTTTGGAAGTATTTCATTTTCAAATACACTTACTGTTTGCCCTCTTCTTGCTTATTTTTTAAAAAGGGAAATGTTTCAACTATATAGAAAAGCATAAAGAATCATATAACAAAATGGTATCCCATGAGTTAACCACAATTTTTTAATCTACTCTTTTACACATAGATGTGTGGGTTATTTTCAATATTTTGCTATCACAATGAGAAGTGCAAATGATATTGCATGCATTTCTCTTTGGTAACCCTGGAAGAATTTCTCTATGTGCCTACAAGTGGAATTGCTGAGACAGAAAGAATGCTTATCTTCAATTTTTATCAAGTATCACCAAACTTTTCTCCAACATTGTACCCATTTGTCACTCTATCACAGTTTATGAGAATTCACTGCTCCATATCCTTGCCAGTTCTCAGTACTGTCAGACATTAAATTTTTTTGCTAACATGATGGCATGAAACAGTATAACATTATGGTTTTAATTTGCATTTTCTTCCAAAAATATTTTGGCTGTTTTTGTTCCGCTGTTCTTCTAAATAAATTTTAGGGTCAGTTTCTCAATTTCCATAAAAATTTCTATTGAGGTTTTGATGGAATTAAATATTGATTTATGTATGAATTTTCAAAATGAAAATCTTTCTAATTTGACTCTTTCTACCATGGATATCACATTTTTCTTCTTTTATTTTGATTGTGCTTTAGATTATGTTTTGTAATTTTTTTCCCGATGGGTACTACTCACCATTTAAAATATTACTCCTATACATTTTATAGTTTTTATTTTTATTAGAAGTGGAATCTTTAAAAAACTACATCTTCTAATAGTTACTAAATATATGAATACCACAGATTTAACATATTGCTTTTTTTTTCACCTTGCAGTGCTGCTAAGCACACTTATATCTTGTATACAGATTTTCTTAAGAGTTTTCTAGGCATAACAACTATGTTATACAGGAAATAATGACATTTAAACTTACTTCTTTCCGATTCTTAAATCTTTCTTTTCTTTTACTGGGTTGCTTAGGACTTTTAGGACAAGGATAAATAGAACCAGTGATGGAAATAGCTTTGTCCTGTGCCTGACTTTAAAGTAAAGCTTCTGACTTTTCATTGTTAAATCTAATGCTCACTCTGAGCTTCATCGTTTTTAGAGTAATTCAGTTTGTTTTCTAATACTACGTTGCTAATTTGAAAAAAAAGTCACAGTTGGGATAAATGGGATAAATAAATTCTTTTTTTTTAATACTCCCTATTGAAGTGATTACAATTTTTTCTCTTGTTATCTATTCATATGGTCAGTTACATAAATAGATTTTTAAAAAATCACATTTAATCATTCTTACTGTTATAAATAAAAGATTTTTAAAAATATGATGCTGGTTTTGGATTTAAAATGTTTGTTTCCAATTTTGTATCTACAACCATAAGTGAGATTTTGAAATATCTTTTTAAAATTTTTTTTTTAGTTGTAGATGGACATAATATCTTTGTTTTATTTATTTATTTATTTACGTGGTGCTGAGTATCAAACCCAGTGCCTCACACATGCGAGGCCAACACCCAACCACTGAGCTACAGCCCTAGCCCCAATATCTTGGTTTTTGTATCAAGATTATTCTTTTTTTTTTTTTTTTTAATTTTTAGTTGTAGTTGGACACAATATCTTTATTTTATTTATTTTTATGTGGTGCTGAGGATCGAACCCAGGGCTTTGCACGTGCTAGGCAAGCACTCTACCGCTGAGCCACAATCCCAGCCCAAGATTATTCTTGATACAAGATGAATTGGACACCTGTACACTTCCTTCAAGTTGGTAAAACAATAAGTATAAGGTTAGAATGATGTTTTTTGAATGTTTAATGAAATTACCTCTCCTTTGTAAAGACAATTGAGCTTAAGTATTTTCTCATGGTTAAACAGAATCTTTTAATTTATTATTTATTATTATTATGTTTATTAATGCCTTTTTACTTAAATTCCCATTATGGAGAAAAAAATATATATGAAAATATTCAAATTTCTGTATAATACAACTCCAATTTTTATGCATTAAAATACAGATTACGCATATTGTTTATGACAGTTATCTAATCCAGGATATAATTTTAAATTCTGAGCCCCTATGTAAATCCTGAGCCCCTTAACCTTTGTAATTTCTTATGGAAATATTCAAATCTCTGTGTAATACAACTGCAATTTTTATGTATTAAAATATAGATTACGCCTATTGAATTGAAAATGTTTTGTAAGATTGATTATATTTGTGAGATTGATTATGTTGGCGATATGGTAACAACTACTATTTATTGGGTACCTATTCAGTGTCAGGAAGTTTACCTGTATTTTTTATATTTATTGCTTAAGAAGAAAACATGAGAGATGGCTAGCCATCTTATAAATGGGGAAGTTGAGGCCTAGGGGATAGATAACAGAAAAATCTCATGGGTGGTAAGTGGCAGATTTGAGATTTCAACTGCCTGAAGGAAAGCTGGTGTTTTTTTTTTTATTTTTTTTTTATGGTACTGGGGATTGAACCCAGGGTATTGTGCATGCAAGGCAAGCACTCTACCAACTGAGCTATATCCCCAGCCCCAAGCTGGTGTTCTTTTCAGAACATCTTTAATGGGACATGCACGAGAAAGAATCCGTTTCGATAATAAGTAATATTCACAATTGCTAGACTGTGGAACCAACCCAGATGCCCTTCAATAGATGAATTGATAAAAAAAAATGTGGCATTTATACACCATGGAGTATTACGCAGCACTAAAAAATGACAAAATCATAGAATTTGCAGGGAAATGGATGGCACTAGAGCAGATTATGCTTAGTGAAGCTAGCCAATCCCTAAAAAACAAATACCAAATGTCTTTGATATAATGAGAGCAACTAAGAACAGAGCAGGGAGGAAGAGCAGGAAGAAAAGATTAACATTAAACAGATACATGAGGTGGGATGGAAAGGAAGAGAAAAGGGAAATTGCATGGTAATGGAGGGAGTCCCTCATTGTTATACAAAATTACATATAAGAGGTTGTGAGGGGAATGGGAAAATAAACAAGGAGAGAAATGAATTACAGTGGATGGGGTAGAGAGAGAAGATGGGAGGGGAGGGAGGGGGGATAGTAGAGGATAGGAAAGGTAGCAGAATACAACAGTTACTAATAGGGCATTATGTAAAAATGTGGATGTGTAACAGATGTGATTCTGCAATCTGTATTTGGGGTAAAATTGGGAGTTCATAACCAACTTGAATCTAATGTATGAAATATGATATGTCAATAGCTTTATAATGTTTTGAACAACCAATTAAAAAAAATAAGTAATAACATTTTTATTAGTGTTACTTTAAAATTTCTTTTGTTTATTTATTTATTTATTTATTTAATTTTAATTGTAGATGGACATAATACCTTTATTTTATTTATTAATTTATTATTATTATTTTTAAAATGGACAGAATGCCATTATTTATTTTTATGTGGTGCTGAGGATTGAACCCCAGTGCCTTACCCATGCTAGGCAAGCACTCTACCACTGAGCTACAGCCCCAGCCCTACTGTTACTTTTTGATATTGAGACACATAATATAGGACTGTAGGAAAATCGACCATTTAAATATAAATACCACTCTCGCTGTCCTGTACTGTTACATAGCTTGTACACTGCACAACTCCAGGAGGCACCATTTACATGGGCTCCAAAGTGAATGGTGCCTCTCTGGATTTGTATGATACGATGGTGTTTAATGATGCAAAATGCACACTTTCATTGTAAGATTCTGAGGGAAAAAAAGAGGCCATTCCAGTGGAGATATACTTACCTTATAATTAGTAAAAATTAATTACAGTATTGGTCTGAGTTTCAGAATTTCTGTCAGGACATATAACGAATGGAACTTCTTAGGTTTGTATTTGACAATATGTGCTTGTTCCCAGTTTGTTATTTCATGAAAAAAAAAAAAAAGAGAAATAAATTTCAGACCTCCAAAGTTTTAGTTGGGCAATGACTGTAATATTAAAGAAAGATGTTTAAAAAGAAAATCCACAAGGTTTTGATGATCCCCTCGTGGAAGAATTCTTGCAATGCATAAGAAGGAAGAAGCAAGTTTATTCTATTAAGCCCAGACTTTCTCATTTGTTTTTTTTAAATGCATTTTAATTTATTGGTTTTTATAAACAGATAAAGGATATGTGATAAATATAGCAAATATGACCATCTAGTCATGATGCTAGCTTTGGAAATAACGAGACTACTAATGAAATGGACTTTCATATTACAAACATGGGATAGACACCAGAAGCAATGGATTTATTTTATTTTCTCCTTGTTTATTTGTGGCCAGAACGGTGTCCATGATGTTTTATGTTTTGAATGCAAAACTTCTGTGGTCTGTCTGATTTCCCCTGACCCATCCATTCTCCTGTGCTTGTTTCTCCATTTTCCACTACAGTTTTACTTCCTTTCCCTAAGATATATTTTTTCCTTCCAAGTCCTTTCTTCACAGCGGTATCCATTCTCCCTGCTGGCTGTCAGTTCTTTTTCTCCTCTCAAAGTCATTTCAGTCATTGTTCTTTATGCCTCTCAGAGGAATAAAAAAAGGGCCGGTCTCCGAATTATTATTTCTCTTTGAAGCAAGGAGAATGCAGAGTGTGCTGAAAATCACTTTAATTTAATAGGCTCCCCAAAAGTGAATTCAGTTTTTTTCTCTCTATGGCCATTAAAAAATTTATTTACCCTGTCATTTAAACTTTATAATAGATTACAAAAACTTTTAGCATTTGAAATGACACGAACCCTTGGCACTTTTTCTTTCCGGACTCACCTTTAGGCAGTGTTAGGCAAACGACGTCTCTCTAGCTGCTGTAGAATTTCTGCCTTCTCCAAACAAATGTGTTTAATGCAGTGTTTCTCTTGAGTGGAGAAAAGCTAAAAAAGTTAACTTTCCTTCCCTTTGGATTTTAAAAAAGCTTTGCATCTATTCCCAGGGAAAATCTTGAAAATCTTTCTTAAGTAGCATAAATGGATGCACATATGCATGCAGCCCCCAACTCGCACCTTCCAAAAGTTAAATTGTCAGCTCTCTGACTAGGATATGGAGCACATTTCCCCAGAATAACCATAAAGTGGGCGGTGGTTGTGTCCCTAAAGCTAATGTCAGTACCCTCTCACCAGGCCTACCTCCCATTGACAAGGTTGCTTATACCTGATGGTACTGAAGGTTACCTAGGTGAAGCAGGCAGTATCCGCCAGTGACATCTCCCTGTGGAACCCTTGGGCTCCAGTGTGGAGGGGGAGTGATGAAGAAGAGGTAGAGTCAAGCAGCATAGCGACTTAGAACTTTGAGCTGATTTGGGGTTGCTATTTATATAGAGCACAAGACATTACTTGTATCTTGGGGAAATAGGATAATCTGATAAAACCCAAGCTGCAGAGGAATTTCTATTTGTAGTGAAAATCAGAAGAGGGTATCAAGGGGTATCAGGCATTTTACCATAAGTAAAAATGTAAGAGCATTAACATAATTTAACAAAAATGTAATTGGGGTTCCCCGGGCAACACATTTCTATTCCCAACACTGACCACAAATGCTCCCTGAATTTCTTTTCATAGCCCAAATCGATTATCGCATGGAGCTAGAGACCACACATTTTTACTGTCTTCTTCATATAAAAGAAATCTGAGAGACTATGAGGGATAAATGTAAGGACAGTTTTTTTCAGGCTTCAGTCTGTCTTTTTCTGGGTCTCATTACACCCTTCCCTAGCCTCAGCCCAGACCTCCTTGTGTAGTCTAGACAGTATTCCTATATGGATCGTGGATAATACTTTAATCCCTACAGTATCCTTTCTCCATTTCTTTTTCTTTCTCCCTCTCTCTTCTTTTCCTGTATTTCAGTTGACCTTATTTCTCAAAATTTGCTAATCTGAATATCGTGCCTGTCTGCAAGTTCATTAATGTCTCCATTTATATTTTGTACACTAGACTTAGGGGCTGGTGAACTTACCATATAGCTTTGAATGAAATTGGATGCACATTTTATTTATTTTCTGTGGATTTGAGAGCAGTGGCACTTGAATCTTTTAAAATAATTATAGTAACAGTACTCAGGATTCTTCTTCATGGACCAGGCTTTGGCCTACCTACAGAGTTCATCCTTGATTCTCAATCTATTTCTCTCATTCTGGATTCAATGTGTCTTTTCATTAGAGAGTTGCATCACAGAGTACCTGCACACTGCTTAAGATGAAATTTTAAAAAATAGGGTCATTAAAGCAAACTTATTATTTTTATTAATCTTTGATGAGGGGAAAGATCAATGATAAATTACAATCAGAGTCTTATTTGACCATTAAGAATGCCAGGGAAGCAGTAGACAGTTCAATCTCTTTATTCTCACTTTACTGACTTGATGGGAAAGATTTGAAACACCATCAATTATTGAAAATAATTTGGGGTGAGGGGAGGACAGAAGACATGAGAATCAAGAGGAAACCAGAACCAGATGTCATCTTAAAATTAAGGCATTTGAACCCAAGGGATATGGACAGCAGGAGTCTATTGATTTTGGGTCAAGGATTCGGCCATGAACATGATTCAGTTACTTTTCATACGCTGCTCCATTCTCCTCACTTGACTTCATCTTCCATTTATTATAGATCTTTCTCTACCTTTTCTGCTTACTCATAATTTTGGTTTACTCATAAATTCAGCTGTCACAGTTTCTTCCGTCTTATATTTTTCCATGATGATTCACTGGATTTTTTTTCTTTCCTGATAGTTGTAATTTTTTTCTTACAAGTTCAAGTTCCTTAGTATAGAGGTTGATTTTTTTTTTTTCATGTCAAAGTGCATTGTGGATTGGTGACTAGACCATAGATTGGGTTAGAAGATCACCTTGGTCCCTTGGAAGGTGCTACTCCCTACCTTTGAAACACAGATGGGCTGTCACCATGCAGAGGCTGTGGTCTCAGGGCAGTTTACAACTGAGGGGGCTGCAGGCATCATGGACAGCAATGATTGACACACTTAGTTACTATAGGCTAATTCCTTCTTTACGTACATAGGATCCAATCTAATGATTGCTACTATTCACAACAATGACCTAGAAGCATAAGATTCTCAAGCTCTTTGACATCAAATTAAGTTTAGTAGTTTTGATGGTAAGTGTATTTTACTGTATTCTAGTAGTTTGAAAGTTGGTAATTTGTCTGTCTCATTATATGATAAGTTTTAATTATCCCAACTAATTCTATTATCCATTCACACCAATTCCCATCCAATGTAATCTTTTTGATACTGAGAAATCTTGAAGTTTTAGAGACATGCTCCTCCCACTTCCCTGGACTGTGAAATAATGGGTGATAAAAACTGCTGCACATTATCTTATGATTCTTATATTAGGCATATTTTGTCTTCTCCTTTAAATTTCTGGGAGGAGCCAAAAAATTCACTTTTTCTGTTGATCAACAATCATCTGTCAAAATGTGTTGCTCATCATGTTAGGAGTAAAAACTCCTCAGCCAAACATTTGATCTGTGAAGCAATGATGAACTTTCCCTTAAAAACAAGGTCATACACGGAGGGGTGGTCATGTAGGGAGAATATCTGGAGATTTTTACACTTCAATTCAGTAATGACTCTTCAGGGTGCAAACTATTTAATTATAATGCAATTAAGTTCTAGGAGCAAATACTCCTCAATTCTTACTACCGTGAAGCAAAG
This sequence comes from Marmota marmota marmota, assembly GCF_001458135.2. Classification (NCBI taxonomy): domain Eukaryota; kingdom Metazoa; phylum Chordata; class Mammalia; order Rodentia; family Sciuridae; genus Marmota; species Marmota marmota. Next base: position 7,710,850 of record NW_026000057.1, on the reverse strand, counting down.
TTGCCTTGTTTAATCTTAATTAATATTTGCTAATCAACTGTCACTTGAGATAACACAGAAAGGATGAATTGCACAGTAAACAATCTGATTGATTGCTGAGAGATCAATGGAGAAAAAAGGACTGAGGATCATGTGTTATAGAATTTCAGAAAATTCTTCAAAAAAGTCGAGTGACTTTATGTGCTATGCTTATTTCTATTTGGGAAATACAGTTGCTCTTCCTGATATTTATTTTCATAATCTGTAGGATGGCCAATATGATAGAACTGTCTTTAAAATACCAACAAATGGTATTCATTTGGGCTGGAGGGTGATTAGAAGGGGATCATTGTGATCACTTCTTGTGGACCACGAAGTGTACTTCCTGTATGGATGAAACATTTATAATGCTCATTTTATAGATGAGGAAGTTGGCTGAAATTCTTCCCAATATCACCTCATTCCTCAAAGAAAAGCCTAAACTTTAAAACCACGTCTTTTGACATGATTTCGCTTTATCCTGGCTCCTCTCTGATATTCTTCCCCTCCTCAGTATTTCTTAATTAATGATGATTTCTTCAGATGTGTAATGATGGTTTTAGTATCCCAGCAGGTGCAATCAGTGTGGACTGCTGAGGATGGAAAATATGGAAATGCAACACAGCCTTCTAGACTGTTCGAGAACTCTCCATAGCTTGGCTTGAATACAAGGAGAGGTGTGTGCAGATAGTTCTAGGCCCTCCTGCCGTGACTGCTGACCAGAATGAGGACATGGATTGAGTAAAACACATCATGCTGTGATTGGGAAATGAAGCTCTTCTTCCCGTGGGATATCCAGTTCAGTTTCTAAAATTTCTCAGAGCAGCTCACTAATTTCTAATTCTTATTTACAATGTAATCGTTAAAGCGTCTAGTATACAAGAAACCACAGCATAATTAAAGTAGTTCAAGACCAAATAGCTTTAGGACAATGGAAACAAAATACCCTAAAACCCCACTAGCTTAGGGACAAAGAACCTTTAATTTCTTCATGTAACATAAGTTAATTAGAACTAAATTCATAAGGCTAAATACATTCACCACTGTACAGAGTTAAATTTTATTCCACTTTGTAATTCTTAGTTTTATCTTTAATTTTTACTAATCTTAAATTTTAAAGCAAATTTCTAATGACCCTTCAGTAATTCTAATTTACATTTTTAGGTTTTGTGTTTAACCACAGAATTTAGAACAATAGGGATCTCAGGAAATCCTGTGGTCTTTAGCTTTTAAACTGATAAATTGCCAAAGGCAATGACCTTCAACACTGATTTGATAGCATTCAAGGGTGAGACCAATATGTAAAAATTGTTAAACAAAATTTAAAAAAGTAAATGTATATATTGGCAGATGTAAAAAACATTAAAACCAACTTGATCTTTGCGCCACTGAAAGAATACTAAAATAAATAATAGCAGAATCTGCATTCCACTCAATCACACATGAAACCATCTCTAAGATCATATATTGGGTGACAAAACAATTCTCAACTACTTTTAAGAAACTGAAATTATGCAGAATTTGTTCTATGATCTCAGCTGAATTAAATAAGTTATTAGCTACAGCAACAACAACAAAACCTTCAGAATCTTGAAATATTTGGAAGTTAGCAAAGCGCTTGACAAAAACCAGTGGATCAAAGAAGAAATCAAAAGGGAAACTAGAAAATAGACCTGAATGCTTATGAAACTACAATATGTCAAAAATGTCAGACTTCATCTAGAGCAGCCTTAGTGACCCATTTATATCTTTAAATGTGAGAAAAGAAGAGTGGTTTAAGTTTAGTGATCTTGGCTTCTACCACAAGAAGCTAGAAAAAGAAGAATTCAAAGTAAGCAGAAGGAAGGAAATAATAAACAGCAAAAATTAATGAAATGGTAAACAAATATCAGATGAAAGTCAATAAAACCCAAAGCTGGTTCTTTGAGAATACCAACAGAATTGCTAAACCTCTGACCAGACTAACCAAGAAAAAGACAAGAAATGTATATTAAGTTTGAAAGAGGGGATATCAGTACAGATCCTACAGACTTGGAGAACAACCGATATTTATGAACAATTTCATGCCAATAAATATGACGACTTAGATGAGAAAGACCAATCCTTGAAAGATATCAACTGCCAAAATGAACTAAAAAGGAAATAGAAAGTCAGAACACATTTATATTTATTAAAGAATATAAATTCTTAAGTGGAAACTTGCCTCAAGGGAAATCTCAGGTAGACTTACTGCTATATAACACGAAATGTGTAAGAAAGAAATATTCCCAACTTTACAAAAACTTCTTCCAAAAAGCTGAAGGTCAAAGTCACTTTTGAAGGTCAATATTACTCTAATATCAAACCAGACATTACAGAGACAGAAAACTACAGATCAATATCCCTCATGAGATATATATGAAAATCATTAACAAAATATTAGTAAATATATGTGAGAAGGATAAATACATGATGACTATGTGAGGTTTATACAAGAAATGTTAATCCTAATATAGCCAAGTTAGGTAAATGAAACATTTGGCACAAAAATTAAAGCAGAGAGACAAAACTACTGCTAAATGCAAGTGAATTAAACTTAAAATTACTTACTTTTAAATATATAGTTTTGCTAAATGCATAAATCTTCATGAAACAATTCTTGTAGTTTTCTCCCACAAGAAGTTTATGATATATAGTTTTTTCATATATCTTCTCTTATTTTTCTCAAACCTTCCCATTAGCCCTGGTATTGATTATGATTTGACACAAGTTTTCATAATTGAGAATAAAATGGAAGAGAATAAAAGAAAAAAAATGTTAGTTATCATCATTTTTTTTCTGGTTTAGAATAATTTGTCTATTTAAAGCCACAAGCTGAACAAATACAAATCTTTTAAAATTGAAAATATAATGTCTGCTCATGGCATAAGATTTAAGTAATGCAGATAAGCAAAAATTACCAAATTAAAAACAATCTAAACATCTCATTATTGTGGAAAGCTGTAAATTCTTCATATAACTTCTCTCTGTGCAATTTAATAATAAATCTGTTGATGGAAATTTAATTAAGGAGAATAATATGTGAGCTCTAATCTCAATAATGATTGTAGGATATAGGGCAGGTGACTCAGTCCCTTTGGGCCTAAGTTTCCTCAACAATAGAATGTGGGGGCCAGAGTAGACATTCTTTACGGTTCCTTCCAAATTCGCATATATACAGAATTTGGAATAAATCTCATGGCTTTGGAAGGCAAGGAAATAAAAGTTAAAGTTCACACTAACCAGAAGGTGGCAGTGTTGTTGAAGAAAAGGCCTAGACTTTCAAACTAGGAAACGCAGGTGGATTGCTCTACATGCTGTTGTACCTTGATAAAATTAGTGCTGTAGCAAATTAGTGACAAACCACTAATTTAGCAGGATTAAGATATCCTGACACCACAGTTATATGTTTTTCTGAGGTTGATAACATCTACATATGACATTGCTTTTCTGTGAAAGGAGGTAGAATCAACTGTGATCACATAAATCTCCCACAAATATAGAAGTCATGCTAAGCTCAGAGCTTTCAAGTGGATAATAATTATTGTTATATTAGTTTCAGGTATTTTTGAAAGAGTTTGCCTGGCTATTATTAAGTGACAACTTCTCCGTATATATTTGCTGTTTGGCATGGATATTTTTAGTGAGGAAAAGTTTTCATTCTCTGTTTTCCAACTTTTTGAGATGAACGAATATTCAAGCGTATATATTTTAATGGACTTGCAAGACAGCTTCTCTTTAATACATGATAATGAAATTTAATAATTTAATCTTTGTTCTCTATATTAAAATACCTAATCAGAGTCAAATGCTATAGGGGGATTAGATATGATGCTTCGTTTTATAACTTATTATTTGTTTACCAGAACACACTAGAAAAATGCCATTTAAGAAAGCAACTGACTGTAAGGGAAATTGTTAAGATTCTGTGTAGACAGAAAAGAATATCTAGTAATATATTTCACTGGTGCTTAGTCCATTTGCTTACTGTAACAAAATGACAGAAACTGGGTAACTTACAAACAACAAGTTTGCTTCTCCCGATTCCGGAGGGTGGGAAGACCAAGATCAAGGTGCCTACAGATTTGGGCTTCCTGGTTCATAGACAGTGACTTCTTGCTGTGTCCTCCCATGGTGGAAGCAGTGAGGGACATCCTGTGGGCCTCTTCTCGGGGCACTAATCCCTCTATTGCGGCTCTGCTCCTATGACCTAATTGTGTCTGAGCCTCACCTCCTAATACTATCACTGTGGAGGTTAGGATTAAATTTTGGGGGGACACAAACAGACGATAGCAGCCACTTTTTAGAAGGATATCCCTCTCCCCTTAGCATTTCTGGGAATCTGCTATATAGAGAAGACAGACTTTGAGACCAAACCGTCCTTCTGCAAAATTTTCAGGACAGATTAAATTATCAGAGAAAATAGAAGAAGCCACGCTAAACATAAAGTATGAAAATGATTTATGAATGCTCACACTCGCACAAAACTCCTGCTTTATCTGGCTTGGTGTCCTCTGCATAAAGCACACAGGCAGTCAGCAGAAACCAGCGTGGGAGAGGGGGCGGGCCTCACTCATGTGGAAGTCAAAGTTCCTTGTCCTCCCTGCGGGGCTCCCACCCTCCCTGGTGTTGATTTGCCTCTCATTTCCAATGACTCTTCAGCAGGAACCCTGGAGTTTTGTTTTAGATAACACCCTCTTTCCTCCTTTACAAATCTAGCTCATCTCTTCAGTATTGTTTTACAGAGTCATTTTATACATCTATACATTTGCAGAGTCATTTTTATACACCATCTGTGTAACCTCCTCTACTGTACCACGAGCCACCCCCCACAACCCCACTGCTTCAAATTCTCAGTGTAGCACATGACAGGTGTCTCTTTGCTCTTGCCAGACTTGCTCCTATCTCAGGATTTTGACAGTGGCTGTTCCCTCTGCCTGTAATGCTTTTCCCTCAGATAATCACGACTCACGTGCTTTGTTCTGTCACTCTCTCTGTGATGACTTCCCTGTGACTCTATCTCTCCTCCCACACCTGCCCCAACCTCTGTCTCCACAGTGATCACCAGCCTCTAACAACGACATCCCCTACTTACTGATTTTGCTTACCCCTTCACCAGAATGTAACCCCTCAGAGGGCAGGACATTTCATTTCTTTTGTTTACTGTTGCATTTTCAGTGCCTACAAGAGCACCCATCTGAAGGAAACGTGCAATAAGTGTTATTGAATGAGGCTATGAATGGATTCATTCAAAGAAATTGTCTCAGTGGTTAGAAATTTTTTCTTCTTGCTTTATCTTTTTCTCAAATTATGAAGAAACACGTATGCAGAGAAGGCAGTATATAAACTTTAAGAGCATGGAAGAAGTCTTAAAAATTTTTTAGAAATAATCTTTCATTTTTCATAATGTACACAAAGACAATGTAGAGAAAAATATGTGGCAGTGTAAGAACTGAATTTGTACCTTACTGTATAGACTGCACAACAGGATAATTTCCAGTTACAAGCTAAAGCCAACTTCGGTCTTTTTGACTCTTCTCATTGATGATTTTATTATTCTATGTTCTTATGTTTCCTCTCGTTGTCTGCAGTAATGCTTTGGCTGCCAGATCATTAGGCAACCTTGTCAGGAGGAGCCGGCCACTCTTAGTCCCTTCATTTCTCCACCTGGCCAATCTTCAAAAGTACTAGAAACACAACATCTTCTATAACTCACTAGCCAGTTCTACAGCTCACTAGGGCCTCTGCTGGGTGCTCATCGAAGTTATATGCTTTAGAGTTATGTGAGTTAAAAATATGCACCTAAAGAAAATTATTTGGATGGTACTTTTATAAACTGGAAAACAGAAAAGCAAATTTTCAGACATCCTAAGCTCCAGCCAAACTGGAGAACTCTCTTTGCATCATAAATGCTATTCATAAATCAGCCTCATACCAAGATCATCCCTTCTCGTGAACAGATCTTTTCAATCTCTCCTTCAAATCTTCTCATTCTTTAAGGCTCAATTCAGAGTGTGCCCCTGCCTTATTTCTGTCCCTGAATGGAAAGGACTATCCAACTTCTCTCCACTTCTGAAGCATTTCGATTCTATGGTCCACATTAAATGGCCGTCTTGGACTTGCAGGAGTTTCAGGCCTGCAGGAAGAACGAGACATGTTCACTAATAACAATGACACAAGGTGGGAACTCATCAGTGCCTTTTTATATTATCAGATAAAGTCCTGTGAGCATTGAGAGAGGTGGCTTCATGGTGCAGGTGGTAGGAATGGATTCCGTCTGGGTGGGCCGAGAAAGAGGAGGGACTTACCAGAATGAGAGCAGACAAAGGCTCAAGAGCAGGAATTCTGAAAGAAACAGTTGCTGGTTCAATGAATAAAGTGAAACAAAATTCAACAAAGGGAGCATGATGAAGTTGGGGCTGGAAAGGTAGGATTTGGGCCAAACCTTGAGTTCCGAGTTCCAGCTAATCATTTAGACCTCTGTTGAGAATGGAGAACCAATGAAGTTTTGAACAGGAAAGTGGCAGGGCCAGAGAGGTATTTAAGAAGATAAAATTAATCAGGGTGTACGTGGAGTGGTTTTAGAGGTGGGTCCATACCACAGACAAGGGGACAGTCGGAATACACAAGTGAAGAGATGACAGAGGTGTGAACTTAATGGCCTCAGTGAGTGAAGGAGGGCAGAGATGGCGAAGGGACAAGGCTGAGCTAGACACAAGACCAGACAACCGGTTGGCTGGGGAAAGGGCAGAGGTGCTAGATCCAGGCTATTGGGAGGATGGTTTGTTTATGATGGGAGGATTCTTTATTAATGGGAGGATTTATTTGTTTATTTGTTATATAGGTCTTTCTGTATGCAGAATGACAGGTTTTACTGGAAAATGAGGAAACATTGAGTACAAGGTGCTTTCAGGAGTGCACCAAATGGTGGAAATCCGGTAGGTTATCAATGCCAATTTCTCTAGCTTCATGAATATTACCATACAAGCAACTTAAGGCGAGAGATGTCTGAAATCTTTTATTTTTCACTTTTTTACTCTTCTACACCCCAGCTCGGTATCAAGCACATTGTAAGTGCTGAATAAATATGTTATTGGTTTTGGAGCTTGGTTTCAGGTGAGAAAGTACCTGTTTAATTCTAAAATTGCTGGTGTGAAGCCCCCAAACCTCTAGTTTTCCTCCTGAACTGGCTTGAGGTCTGCAATTCCCTATGCTTGAACCCTTTGGGTTAGATTACTACAATGTGGGGGCTCTTTCCATGAAGATATTGACCACTATTAACATGTCAATGATGCCCGAGTGGCCGCGCAGGCGGAAGTGTCAAGCCTTTGTTAAGACAGTCCTTAAATTATATTCCTTAGAAGAGAGCCGAACCCTAACATCACTGTGTACCCCATAAACGTGTAGAGTCATTTGGAAATAAATAATAAAGAGAAAAGATGGTTTCTTTTTGAAGGGAGGAAATGAAAAGGGAACTTGTGAAGTAGGGTCAAGAACTTGTCTAGTGCAACAGTGAATTCTGGGCCAGTATGAAGCAGGGTGTGGAGGGAAGGTGGGAAGAGCAGAGCTGGTCAGGCAAAGGCAGCAGACACCCACCACACTGAATGAACAGGATAATTTAATTCACAGTGTCATCTGGCTTCAGTTAAAAACAATTGAAGTTGCAGCATTATTTACAGTGGAAAGTCTGTGAGGCGGGGAGTCAGGAGACCTCACAGCCCTCTCTTCACTGTTGCTGGGGACAGTCTTTTAACCTTCCAGTGCCTTTTTGCAAGCAAGCTAGTTTAGTGGAAAGATGCTTCAGATCCTGAAAATGTGGCTTCAATCTTGCCTCTTTGGTTTGCTAAGCTGTGTGTCCTTAGAAAACTTACTTAAACTTGCTGATCCTTAGTTTCCATCTTCATAAACTGAAGATATCATTACCTTGCATGTTTTTTTTTAAAGAATAAATACAATGATGAATTTAAAGTAACTGTTAAATACTAGGAACTTCATAAATATCTTCCTTCTCCCTTTCCTTTTAGTTTCTAAACTGGACTAGCTGTCTTGCACACCCCTCCCCCGCCCCCCCCAGAAGTGTTATTTTTTTTTTTTTTTTTTTACAAATGATTCTATGAATTCTTGAAATCCTTCTTCCCACTTTCCTGCCAAAAGTTTCCAAGAATCATAAATTAATGTTTTCAGGAAAATGAAGCAAATAAATGATTTCCTTCTTCTTTTCTCCCCTATCATGCTGGTGGTCCTCCTGTTACTCTTCCCTTCCTCTCCCTTCCTCTTTGGGAGTCTGGGTCTTAGTTTGGATGCAGGTTAAAGCCCAGTAAGGCTAACTCTATTCAGGGCCTTTGAGATAGGAACCCCAGGGTGGGATTTAGCAGCAGAGGAGAGAGATTGGGCTCAACTCAAGACAGAGGGGAAGTGGGGATTTACAGCCAGGGCTGGTGGATGGAAATGACCAGCGGAAACCTCAGGGGTTGAGGGGGATCTGGCTAAACCAACCCCTCGGGTCCTGCTGCAGACAGGGTGAGCAGACATGGGGACGGCAGGGAGAAGTGGAGCAGGGAGCATGGGGTTGGGTTCTTTGTCTTGCGAATTTGAAGAATGAAACCCATGGACACAAAGACCAAAGCTGCAAAATTTATCAGAATAATGGAAAGAAAGAAAGAGAGCAGAGCTCCCAAAGTGAGAGGGTCCTAAGGCAGGGCTACAGGAGGGAGGCTATTGTCTAGGGGTTCATATGGATTACAGGGTTAAGCAAGCCAGCCCCCCACCCAGTCCTGGGTAAGGCACTCAGTGAACGCGAGCTCTTCATGCACCCTCTGGTCCAATCAGGTTACTGTGCCATTTTTTGGTGGGGGTCTGGGTACCATGCAGTAGATGTCTCCCTCTCAGTTAGTTCTTTTCTTTTCTTTTTCTCTGTCTTTGCATGGTCTTGATGAGGCCTGGCCTGTGTCTGTATTTTCTCAGGCCTGCTACACAGAGACCTGACCTTGAAGGAGCCTAAGTTTCCTGCCTGTCCATTTTGACCCTTTGTCCTGCTTCAGAAGTAGGGAGTGGGAGGAGACAGCAGAGAATGAGAAACCTGATTAATATTGAGGGCAATCAGATATCATGGGTGTGTGGGGGGCGCTTCTTGCTAAGGTGAATTAGCAGGGCTCTTTGCTAAAACTAGCTTTTACAAAAAGATGGACTTTAGAAAGAGTTCAGGAGCCCAACTGAAATTTAGCAAATTTCAATAGTCTACTAAGTCTACTAAGGGCAGATTGTAACTGTGTCTTTCAACATGGTACTAAGTGGCCAGGTGTGAAAAGAAGACCACCTTTTTTTTTTTTTTTTCCCTTTTTTTAATCGGCCAGTTGGCCAACAGGCTAACACAGATGTTGGCAGGAGAAAAGAAAGTTAAGATTCCTTTGGTGATGGTGATGATTCAGGATTCACAGAGTGGTGGTGGTGGTGGTGGGGGGCACTGCTTGACCTCCCCTGAGGTGGCGAGGAAATGGGTCCTTATGGTAATCTATACAACCACAGATGGCTGGGAACTGCTGACCCACCTATGGGAACAGTTTCCAAGCAGAGGTGCTCAGACATTGCCCAGTACAGCAAAATGCAAATTCTTCACCAACCTCCTGAAGGCACACTTGATCCTTCTGCGATGCCCACCTTAAAAGGGGTGAGCTCTTTCCACACCTGATTCTGACTCCTGAGTCCAGCTACTGAGCCTTGGGTTGGAGTGCACTGGGACTTTTCTGTTCTTATTTGAATAGAACCACAGATGTGCTCTCTTGGACTTTTGATCCAGTTCAGGACAAAGGGTCAAAATGGACAGGCAGGAAACTTGGGCTCCTTCAAGGTCAGGTCTCTAATCTGAAGTCCCTTCCCTGGGGAAGGGGTCTTTGCTCCCGTTTGCCCCGAGAGCCATCAGCAGCACGCAGGATCTCCACCATTTAGGGCTCCGGGTTTGGCCTACTGTTTTCTGGATGAAGCTCATGATGGGATGTAACAAAAGCAAAATACTGCTCCCAAGGAGAAAAGGAAGCAGTCCTCTTTCTCTGTATGCAAATTTGCTATTTAACTCCAGGAACGATGCTTTCCAGGTTCATGCCAGAGCACCAAAAAAGGGAATGTAATTTCATGCTCTTTAATCACTCTCCATTTCAATCAACCAATTAGTCAGAAACCCATCTGAAAAGACTGACAAATAATATTTGATACAATGAAAACTGAATGTCAGCTGGCTGGAAAGAGCCACAAGACCATGTTCCCATGCTCCCACGGTCCTGATTCTAGGCTAAAGTTTTTATTGACTCGAGACAAAAATCTTTCCTAGACAGAGGAATTTTCTGTGCAAAGTATTTCTCTACCACAAAGCTCTGACTCTTATAGCAGCATCAATATTCTATCCTCCTTTAAATTAATTTCTCATGGAGCATAATGACACCTACTGCTATTAGAAGCCATTTTCATAAAATTGGATAGACTTATTTCTGAGTGCAGAACTGATAAAGGTGATTACCCCCAGGGAATGGGAGCGAAGAATTCACATAGTCACAGTTCGGTTTTATAGGATGAGTTATAAGAGCAGGAAGGCAAGAGAGAGATGGAAAGGTTGAAGGCAAAACTAAAGGACCCTAGGTTTGAACCAGTAAGTGCTCAAAGAGAGTTAATGGATGGGAAATAAGTGGACAGGGATGTTATGCAGGGAGAGAGGTTTCAGTGAGGTGAAGAATCAGATACACTTTGTTTTAAAACAGTGAGCAAGTTGGACAGGGGAGGTTTGGGCTATTCAGTGAAGGAATTCATTGAAGATTTCCAAGGGAGTGAATGAGAAGTCCTAGGCACCTGGATGTTGCTGCCTTATGAGAACAGCTTCAGGAGACAGGCTGGAGAAGTAGGTTGGGGCGTGACTCTGAAGGTCCTGCAGCCTTCCCCAAGGAGAGCTTGAACTTCTGAAGGCTGTTGAGGTCTTCATACTGGCAGGAGTAGACAGCCGTGGCCTTTAGGGTCATGTGTGTGAGTGCTTGTCATGAAAGAGAGAAACTCACGTCTGGAGAACCAGGAAGAGGCTGTTTCATCAGTTTGTTTGACAGATAAGGAGGCCTGGTCCACGGCAGGGGCAGAGGCTACAGAAGAGAGACTATAGAGTCACAGGAGTGACTCACTGGAGTGTCGGGGTGAGAGGAAAAGAGGAAGTGTAGAATTTGCCCAGAGCTTTACTCTGGGAGTATCACCCTTGAGATAAGAACAAGAGAGAGAGCGAGCAAGTGTTGAAGTGGGCGGGGAAATCAGCTTTGGTGGTGGCGTGTGAGGAAAAGCTGTGAAGCATGAAGGTGGAGGTTGTGTCTGGAGGTTGGGGAAGACTGGGGGCAGAGAGGAAGATTAAAAACTCATGTGCTGAGGATATGGCAGGGATCACGAAGGAGGAGGCGGCGGTGTGAATGGAGAAGAACTCTAACATGCACACCAACAGAAGTAGGAGGAGTGGTGGGTTAGGGAGCACGAGGACAGCCACGGGCCAGTGGGGCTCTGGGAGGTGGTGCAGGAGACAACCGACAGAAACCCATGCCTCCATGGGCCAGGAAGGGGTGAGGGCTGAAAATAGAGAGTTCACAGTGAGAAGGTGACTCAAGCCGTTCCAGGAGAACGTGGAGGCAATGAACCGAGGACTGTCCTCGTACTCAAAGTAGATAGTGAGGACAGAATTTGCATTTGAGAACTTTGGTGATGAACATAGGTGCACAGCAATAGAAAAGGAGGTCCTACAGTGAAAGTCCGCGGCAGATTCAAGCACCTAAAAGCTTGAAAGCCCTCACAAAGGGCTGTGAAACCATTTGGTAAACATAGTCAAAGGGAGAACCCGCCTTATAGTTTGTGTCTTCTTGGACCTCAGTGTGATGGTTGTGACTTGGGGTATGCTCATTTGATTTTTAGAATGTCTAAATATGTTTACCAGCAAACTCTATTATATAGCAACTCTGCTGCACATGACTCTAAAGTATTAAAATCACCCTTTTACTTTCCTTATTCGACTGCTAACATTTCCTTTTATAATGCAGGGTTGATGTGACGACAGTTCTTGGGCTGCAATCAGGCACAGGCTGGGAGAACCCCCTCTTCCAGTGGGCTGCTTCCAAGTCTCCCTCAGCTCTTTGAGACCCTCTGAGTGTGGGTGTCTCTGTGCACAAAAGAGTCAGACATATCTAGTCCCTTTGATTGCTCATCTTCTTGAGTCACAGATAGGCCCACAAGCCTTCTGTGGAATTACTGCCCTAATCTCTTCGATGAGTGACATGTTAGCTATGAAAACTATTTTCAAGTTATTGTTTTAATAGACCTTTACCATCAGGCTCAAATAAATCATGACTACTTCACACTGGTTGGAAGACAGATTTAGACTTAATGAGAGAGCACAACTAAATCAAAGTATAATACTGGGAAAATTTACCTCCTTTTAATGTCATATTTCTTTCTAAATGGCTGTGATGAGTGGTTTTTTAAGAAGGCTTATGAAAGTAGTAGAGTATTTAAAAAAGTTAAGACTGTATGACAGGTTTCAAAAATATCTGAAAGTCAGTATATATGTTCAAGCTTAATAGTTCCATATCATAATACCCCTAATAGATTTTAAAGATCTTTCTTGGCAATTAAAAAATTAACTAATGCTAAAGAGAGATCAAAAGAACTTAAAACCAAATGAAATGTGTCAAGATTATTAGGTAGAAGCTGAAAATGAATATGTGGGCTGGAGAATAAGGGCAGACTTTTTATTTAAAGCTATCTAAAGTTTAGACAATGTGAAATTCTTAAGGAGGCTGATTTTCTCCTGCAACCAGGGGGAATGATTTTTACAATGGTTAGGAATCTGCCTCCTTATGCTTGTGACAAGGTGACCTCTGAAACCAGGGAAGACAGGGAAAACACTAAGTAAAATTATGGATCAGGTAAAACGTGTTTCCAGTACTTTCAGACCCTCCTTCCCGTCTCTCTGAGTGTTCTCTTGAATTCTTTCTGGCCATTTATCCTGCCCAATCCTCTTCTCACGAATAGGTCAGGCGAGGGCAATTTCCAGTTTACAACAAATTTGCCCATCTTTTACCTTCTGAAGGAGATTTATGTTTGAAGTTTTATTTCTAGTTATTGTGTCATAGAAAGGTTTTATCTTTTGTCAGATTTCCAAGCATTAGTCCATTTGTGGAAAGGTCTTTGCAGGAAGAAGGGAGCTTCCCAGCATCCTTAATATAATACCGTGTAGGTATTATATGCTTCGCAAAGCATTCACCAGTGTGGTTTTAACAAGTGGGTTGAAGGCAGGACTATGTGTTTGTAATGTCTATAAAATAAGCTGCATGGGTATTAGTTCAGAGGCAGCTGGGTCCTTTACTCTCATTGCTCAACTTCCTAATAAATCTTCATCGCATGAAATCCAGTGTGTGTGTTAGTCAGTTTTCCATTACTATAACAAAATACCTGAAGTAATCAAATAAAAAAGAAGAAAGATTTATTTCAACTCACAATTTTGTAGGTTTCAGTCCATAGTAGGTTGGCCCCATGGCTTTTGGGCCTGTGATGAGACAAAACATCATGGTGGGAAAAAGCTCCATGTGATGGAGAAAGCTGCTCATCTCATGGCAGTTGGGAAGTGAAAAAATAAAGGAAGAGACCAGGGTCCCCCAATCCTCTTCAAGGGTATGCCCCCAGTTACCTAAGATCTCTTACTAGGTCCCAACTCTTTTTTTTTATTTTTTTTTTGTATACTTCAGTATGTTTATTACAATAATGGCAATTTAGAAACAACCTAAAATGTGCAAGATTAGGGATTAGCCAAGTAGATTGTGGCATCTCCCTAAGATGAAATAATATGCATGTATTAATAAGGATAATGCAGACATAATTGTACACATGGAATGATGTTTACAAAATAGTAAATAGAAAAGGCATCTAAATAGAATATTAGAGTATAATCTCATTTCTGTGTATTTGATCCAAAAGAATGTATAAAGTATAAAAAGACTTACTTCTTGGTGGGAGATGGGACTTAAAAGTAAATTAAAGCTGGGGGGCAGGGTGCCTGTCGGTAATCCCAGCATTCAGGAGGCTGAGTCGGAGGATCAGAAGTTCAAGGCTGGCCTGCCAGCAGAGTGAGACCCCGTCTCAAATTAAAAAAAATAAAAGGGGTTGGGGACTTAGTTCGGTGGGTTCCATTCCCAGTACCAAAAGAAAAAACAAGAATTAAAGTTTTCAGCCTATAAGAATTTCAGAAAGTGAAAATGAATCATTTATACTGTGAAAAGGCTTTGGGTCAGGTTTCTCACATATGAAGAAACGTAACTCCTACCTATACCTGAGAAGCCCTGCAGATGCTCCTTTCGCTGGACGCATTTTCCAAAGCAGATGGGACTTCTGCTGTGGTTGGGATCTGGAATGGACTTTCAGGGAAGGATTTGATTGAGGGGGTTGGGCCCTGAACTAGGTCCTGCCTTTTAAAGGTCCCCCCACCTCCCAATGGTCCCAGAGGTGGGGACCAACCCTTTAACACATCGGCCTTTGGGGACATACCAGGTCCAGACTGTGGCACCCGGTGACTACCCTTTCCCACTTCCCACTAACTCGCTAATGACTCCTTAGTTATTAAACCCAGGAGACATTTCTTGGTGCTCCTTGTGTCCTGGCAGCACTGTTTGGCATGGGCACACACTCTCTCTCCTCCTCTGTGGTCCTCATGATGTGGAGCCTCTCTTCAGCAATTCTGCTGCCTCTGCTCACCCATGGGCAGGAGCCTTTCTCCTCTTGGCCTCACACCCACAGGCCAGCTGGGCCAGCTCCTCCAGGCCTCCACTTTAACTGCTCCTTCTGCTCTCTTTATATCCAGATCTCACAATGGCCCCTCCTGCCCCAATTGTCTGCTGGTTTTACTCCAGATGGAAACTTGGGCGTTATTATTGTTTCTTGCCTCTGACTATCAAATCAATTACTGGGGGCTTCCGTATTCCCTGCCTTCTGGTTTCTGGAACTTGTGTCTCATTGTGGAACTCACCATCTCCAGCCCGAGGGTCGCCCTGTGCCTCTCCGCCCAGCCAGGCTTGGTGCTGTGACCAGAGGGACCTTTCCATATCTGAAAATAGTCTTTTTTTTTTTTTTGAGGGGAGTACTAGGGATTGAACTCAGGGGCACTTGGACACAGAGCCACATCCCCAGGCCTATTTTGTATCTTATTTAGAGACAGGGTCTCACTGAGTTGCTTAGGGCCTGGCTTTTGCTGAGGATGGCTTTAAACCCCGATCCTCCTGCCTCGGCCTCCAGAGCCGCTGGGATTACAGGCATCTGCCACCACTCCTGGCTGAAAACAGTGACTCTTGTTTTTTTTTTTTTGTCACACTTCTCTGTGTCCCACCTGGTGGATAAAATCTGAATTCCATAGCCAGGCATGACTGTTTGATTCCTGTGGGCTGCTCCTGGTTTTCCTCCTCGCTTTGGTCTTCCATCCTGTTTAACCCTTTAGCAACACCGATCTGGGAGCAGGTCAAACGGGATGCTGTTTCATGCTCCAGGTTTGGGCAGCTCCTTTTTCCTGGAATGCTCTCTCATATTCCTCTGGATCAGGAAATCTCTTTTGCGTTTTTTCTTTGTGGAGTCTTTTTTGCCAGACACTTGCAGGAGTTTCAAAGCTCCCACTGTACCTAAATATACTTCTGATACTTCTTTTATCATATTGGATTGTAATTGTGGCCTATGTGACTTATCTTCTCACTAAGGCACAAGCTTCTTGATGGAAGGGGTTGTGTATTTCCTTAAGTCTCTGTGGTTTCTAGAATGGTCCTTAACATTTTAAGTAGATATCTATTCAATGAAAAAAATGTGTGATAATTTAAAATGCCCCAAAAGTTTTTTTTTTCTTTTTTGGAAAAGTGTTGGAACCCTTAAAATAGAGGTTTAGCTATTAGGTCCTATGGTCCTTTCCCTCTGTAGGTATTCTTCATGGGTCTTCTTTAATAGTTATTTGTGGAATCTATACATTTTGTACTCTTTTGCATTGCGTTGTAGTTCCACAGCTTATAGACATTCAAAAAGGTGTTTTCTATCAGAAAAAAAAAATTATAAACTACAAAGGGTGGACTGATAAGGAAGAAAAGCAAACCCCAAATATGGTTCAAGCTACTTTTTTTTTAAAAAAATGAAAATCACATTTAACTTCATTGTAAAGGTAGGATTCTGATTTTAAAAAAGTACTGACTAAATTTATCTTATAAGCACTCTAATTTATTTGGTCTTTCCAATAAGATGAGAAAAAGATTTGAAAATTAGTACTTTATCAGAATTATTTCTATTTTGACACTGTTATTTAATTCTTGAGTAAAGACAGCATAGCATGACAGTCACAGGTTCTGGGAGTTGGGAGGAACTTTAGAAGTCTTTTCTTGATCATTGTCCCATAAAAGTTCATGCATCGAAGATTTGGACTCCAGTGGATGACATTGTTGGGAGGTAGCGGAAACTTCCAGAGGTGAGGTCTAGTGGAAGAAATTTAGACCTCTGCTCTCTCTTTTTGCTTCCTGTTTTCGATGAGGTGAGCAGCTTTGCTCACATATTCCGATTATGATGTTCTGCCACAGGCCCAAAGGAAATAGGACCAAGGGACTATGGACTGAAACCTCTAGAATTTTGAGCAGAAACAAGCCTCTACTCCTTTAAGATGATTATCTCAGGTATTTTGTTACAGTGATGAAAATCTAACACCACCACAATAGAAAACATTTATTGAATAGCTACCACCAGACAGGCTCTATATACATTCATTCATTTCATGAGGTTCACACAATTATTACTATCCATTTTACACACGAGGAATAAAAAATAGGCACAGTAAAGTTAAGTAAGTTGTTCAAGATTATGGAAACTAAGTGGGAGAGCCAGGCTTTGAACCTGTTGAGTTCAGTTTGTTCATTTGATATAGGAGAGAACTAAGACCCCTCACAGGCACACACTTAACTGTAGGTACGAACCGCTCTCCCACTGTGGTTCCGGTAGTACATTAGCGCTTTTTGATTTGTTCTGGGTATGTTACAAATTGGTAGCAGATCATCTCCAGCATCAGCCTTATTCAGTGGCTGTTCACAAAACAAAATCAGTTCTGAATCAGAAAAGACAAAGTCCACATAAACTCTCTCTCTCTCTCTCTCACACACACACACACACACACACACACACAACACACACACACACACAAACTCTTGCATTGGCCATTCTTATCAGTGAGTCTCTTTGATCATTGTGGGAATATTGAACAGGCCAGAAAAATCCCACAAGCATCCACGTGTACACTATAACAAGATGCAGGGATATAGAATATAATTACCTGAGACTTGACTTTTGATTTTTGAAATATATCTTTGATATAAAACTATTCTGAGTCTGGTCTTTCTCTATTTCTGATGCAAGAGCCTTGAATTCCTGAGTCCCTGGCCTCACTCTGAGCAGCAGCCGACCCAGATGGGATGGCACATGTTCAGTGGCGGTGGTTCTGAGTTGCAAGGCTGTGGAGAAAGAGCTATGGCACTGTTTTCTATGGGGATTACAGAAATAATTGTCACACTGGTTTTTGTGTCTTTAAATTAGAAGTTCTTTGTGGTGGTGGGCTATTCTTTTAGCAGCATGTTTCTACTTACTGAAAAGCTTTGCTGAACACAATATACCCACTCTGCTATGTAAATAAAGACATTATTGTTGGAATAATGCAGTTCCGGGGATGCCTCTTCGGGTAGGCCTATCTGTCAATCTGGGTTTAGTTGGCTTTCTCAGCCCACCCATTCTAATTACTGCTTTTCACTCTCCTAGAATGGGGATCTGGGAAGGGGATTTGTTACAACTGGGTTATTTAAATGGAATTTTCCAAATATACAGTATCTCCTCCTCAGATCACAAGTTCACTCCCCCATTCCTTCCTGCTTGCTTTAAAAGGCCTTGGCAGGCTATGATTATGAACTGAAGGGCAGGTTTCAAGCACCCTCTATTTATGAGAGGGGTGAGGGCCATCAGAAAGCTGCATGCATTTGGAATTGTTACCCTTTATTCTAATTTCATTTCAACTTCTGCTGAATTCGAGAGTGAATTCATAAATGCTGGATATCAGATATGCTATCAGTCGTCTGGCCTTTTTTTTTTTTTTGTGATTGAAGTTTGCCCTGACCTTTTAGTAAATATAGGTAATTTGATGCCATATTCTTAACATTGTGTGTTAGCAAATAATTTCATATAGATTTCTTTTTTTTTTTTTTGGTATGTGCGTGGTGCTAGGAACAGAGCTAGGACCTTCTGCAAGATAGGTGAGTGCCCTACCACTGAGTTACACCACCAGCCCTAGAATCTATTGTTTGAAAAAGACGGTAAGATGCTAAATTCATAGTAGGAAGGCAAACACTACCTTGAAAGACAGCACACTCATGATGTTTGTGATCTGTAATAAGGTGATGCCTATCTTTGCAATTTCCTCACCCAGGACCTCATGGCCCAGAAACAGGTACCCAAAAGCTACAAGTGACTGTGATATGGTTTATATCACGCCAGCATAAATTTCTCTGTTTTCTTATATCTGTGAGGCTGCCAGATGTATTCTCTTGTGAGCAATCTGTAAAGGAAACACTGAGACACTGGAGGCAAATCTTCCTGCTTTATAAAATGGATGGTTCTTTTCGACCCATTCTCTTCTAAAAGGGGCTACAGATTTTATGTGGATCATAATCCATTTAAGCAGCTATTTGATCCTAATATTTTCCCCATCTCAACCTTTCCTTTCTCAACCATACTTCCTAAAACTCATTGCTGCCTGCATTTCTAATCTCCTTCTCATGTGGGAAGTTCCTTATAGATTGGCTTCCTGTCCCAATCACATGGACTAATCCAGTGAGCCCTGCTCTGTACTCATGTCTTTTAAATGTCTGCCTCATCTCAGGGTATCAAACATTCCCCCAGTCAATTTCTTGTAGTAACCATAATTACAATAATGGTCAACAAAGTTATTATTAATAGTAAACATAAATCATGTAATATATCATTTGTAACACTATTGCCATTTTAATTCTTGGTACTGCAAAGGCTGTCTTTCTATTTCCAGGTCAATTTCTTCCATCTTTTTGAATGGACTACTCTTTTCTACAGTCTACTGTCTATTGGCATCTTCCAATTTACTTAGCTTGGAAATTTTTGAATCATTTTGATTCCTTGCTCTCTATCTTTCCCTTGGTGATTATCAGTTAATGATCTTGGATCTTCCTGTGGAGGGCCTTGCCCCAACCCTTTCCTTGTCATTACTTCATGTGACATTTGCAGCTTCCAATTCTCCCCTACTGTAGCCTGCCCTGCTCGAATGAACTCCGGAATAACTTATGTACATGTCATTGACAACCTAAACATCATACAGAAAAGGATTCTCCAAAGATTATATTTATTTGGGAATATGCATGCCATCATGGACATAAGTGCTTATTCAAAGAGGCCAAGGCAAGGGGAAGTTTTTAAAGACAAAGAGGGTGAAATTCATGTGTGCTACTTGGATACAAAGGTCACTGATCTCAGAGACCCAAGGCCTGAGTTGGGTCATTGATGAAGGTGCCATAACCTGGCCAGTGTTACATCGGTGGCATCTCATCTGAATTGCTGCAGTCTCAAAGAATGTTAAGGACAAACTTTGTTACAAAATTTTGTGCACATGTGGAGACATGCAGAACATGGGTGCATGTAGAAGGTGAAGAAACTTCTTTTGGGGATTTAGAGAGTCTGGAAACAGTATTAATTTCAAAAAGGGAGGAGCTTTCCCTCTTCATTATTTCTGAACTAGTTTACTCTGGATCTGACATGAATGATTTCCTCTTAGCATAAGCAACTTTCACAGTATCTTCCTTGCCAAAAGTTAAGGATGGATACTGATGGATGAATTTTGAACTTCATAGTCTGTACCTATTTTTTTTTTTTTGGTACTGGGGATCCAACTTATGGGTGCTTAACCATTGAACCACAGCCACAGTCCTTTTAAAAATATTTTATTTAGAGACAGGGTCTCGCTGAGTTGCTTAGGGCCTCACTACGTCGCTGAGGCTAGCTTTGAACTTGCAATCCTCCTGCCTCAGCCTCCTAGGCCAGCCTCCCAAGCTGCTGTGATTACAAGCATGAACCACCCTACCCAGCCTTAGTCTATATCTAACATTACATCCTGTTGCTCCCTTACGAGTGCTATGCTTCAGCCAAATATGCCATGCCTAGTTGTTAAAATTTTAATTTCTTCCTTCCCACATCTGCCTCTCCTTCCTTACCCTGGTCCTCCTCCTTTTCCTCTTTTGCACTCACCAGTTTACCCTACAAACATAAATGAAGACCTCATCACAGCAAGGCATTGCACAGACCCTAGAAATATAAAAAGCAAATCCACGAATCCATGACATCCCCTTAGGCTCTGTACTAGCAAGTGGATCTAACAGGGTAGAAAAAAAAGGTGTTAATATAATAAATGACATATGCATGTTTTGCTTAAAGAGTTTTTGGAATGCAGAGAGCTAGCAACCAACACTGTGTCATACAGTGAGAAAGTGTCCTAACAAGAATATGACTCTTCAGCTAAGTACTGGAACCAGATTTTTTCAGGTAAACGGGGGAGGATCACTCCAGTCAAAGGGCACAGGCTGCAGTTATGAGGCCTCATGGAAGATTTTGGAAATGGCAAGATATCAAAAAGCTGGATCTCGAGGGAGATTGGGTGGAGCGGGTAGTGGGTAGACAGGCAAATGATGAAACTTTCTGTATTCTTTCATCCTGTGGTAGAGGAAGCAGAGGCTTAGGAGCATTTACAGAATGACAACCCCATTTGTAATTTAGGAAATAATATTCTGGATCCAATTTTCAGGATGGAAAGGGACTAGCAAACTTTCAATGACTGTTGAGAGTAAAGTAGAATAAGAGATATTTAGGACTTATAGGACTTTGTGACTCATTGGTTCCTGGGGAAAATAGAGATGAAGAACTAGGGAGAAAATCTGGACATTATTGCACAGGGGCTGCTGAGGCTATAGAAGGACATGAGATCACCTTGCAAAGAGAAAGCTTAGGACAGACCATTATCTTCTTCTCTCCTCCAACCCCCCACTACTTTTATATCAGGGATTGAACCCAGGAGCACTTAACCACTGACCCACATCCCTAGCCCATTTTTAAATTATTTTTTTATTTTGAGACTAGGTTGCTTATAGTTTCACTAAATTGCTGAGGCTGGATTGAAACTTGTGATCCTCCTGCCTCAGCCTCCCAAGCCACTGGGATTACAGGTATGGGCTGCCATGCCAGGCTCAGACCCACTTCTTTTTATCTTTCTACTGGGCTCTTTAGTCCAATGTGTACCCTGGCACCAATATGTATGACAGATATGAAAACAGGACTTCTGACACAGAAGCTTAGCTGCTTGACCTCCTCTCTTATCTGAGCCCATCAATGGCTGGGGCTCCTGAGGACCCTGGGGAAACCACTGCTGGATGTGTGACAGGGAAAGAGTAAGGTGGGAGGAAATTGTAATTATTGAGCATCTCTCTCTCGTAGCAGGTACTGGTCTAGGTACTTCTCCTGATGATTGTGATTGTGATTGATGATCCTGAGGATGATAGCTGGTATCAGTAATTTCTCTTTTCTAAGATAATAAAAATTATTGCCAGAAAAATCCTTTCAAAAGCACTTAAAAATTCTCTATTCCATTTGGAACTGGACTACATACTTTTCAAGTCAGAAAGATGCTGAATTTGTTCCCCAAAACCAGTTGCTTGAAATGATTTGACTCTAGAAATGTAGTTTTCCTCATGTATGCCTTAAAAAAATAATCTCTTTTGAAAATACAGAGGTTCTAGGTAACCAGTGATAATAATGTCTATGAGGAATTATTTTGCCAAGACAGGTTCTTTTAGCACATCTGGCAAATCTGTTCTGTTCTTGCTCTCTTATTTTTATGGGCCATAAATGACACATCATAAATGATTCTGAGCTAAGTGTCAGGCTTAGTTTTCAAAAAACTTTCTCTACTGATGTTTCCAGAATTTTTTGAGAACTAAACATTAATAGAAAAAAAATTGTTGGGTACTTTTTAGCAAGTAAGTTATTAATCATCCTGGAGTATATTTAATTTTTTTCTTGTGTTACTGCATTCTAATAAAGATCTGTATTGTATTCACAGTCGTCCTGTACGTGCCTTGGCTTTGCATTGCTATGCTTTATCAGAATATAGTAGAAAACTTTTAAAGTAAAAATTCCTGTAGGAATTGACTCATTCCATGTGTTAAATTTTCAATTAATTATATTTCTAAATCCACCCTTTAAATGCATTAGTTCAATTTATATTTTGTTCCTCCTTTGTGAATACATGATTAATTTTTATGGATTTTTCCTATGAAAATTTGTTTATAATTTTATCAGAATAATACATTGTGTCTATGATGTATTAAAAGCATGAACAAAGCTTCTTCGTAACTACATTTTGTGCACAGAGATTGTAATGCATTATAAATTGATGCTCATAAAGTTTTAGATTTTAAATTTCTAAACTAACATTTTAAAAACAGAACTTCTGTATCTGAGGAAATGCCCTTCTCTTGTGATAAGCAATGAAACTATTTTAAAATAAATCTTTCACATGGAAATTTAATTATCCACAGCTTGATGGGTTGTTTTAGAAATACTTTTTTTTTTTAATAGTAAAGAAGCATAAACAATCAGCTCACAAAATACCAAAAGCTTTAGGCCTACTTAATCAGTGAATTGGAGGACCTAAGGATTTTTTTTTTCTTGGTGAGATATTTAATGACTTGCCATTGCTCTCTTCAATGCTGGGCTTATTGTGACCTGAATTAGGGAGTCTTTTGTGCTTTCACCCTTTAATTTAATTAGATAATGATTTTGCAATCAGGAGTTCCCTGGAGATAGCAAATTTATTGACACTGTAAATCAACCTCTAGATATAATTTCATGCTGTTCATTTCATTGTTGGTGGATAGAGAGGCCATGCAGAGTAGGGGGCAAATGTTAATTCGGTCAGAAATTAAGTCCTCGGTGGTCTAGGCCTAGTTTGATAGAAATGGCAGAAAGATTGAGCTAGGAGGTCAAGTAAATGAAGTCCCACAGAGGATCAAGAATATTAAGACATTTCCTAAATACAGGCAAAAAAATGTCGTTCATTTTGTATAATTAAGCACGTGAAGGTATGGGGTTAGTGAAAACCGACACTATCAGATTTTTCAACTAAAACTACGGTTTTAGAGATGAGAATATTTGGGGCCTGAAAGATAACATGCTATAGTAATTTTACTTGGTGTTGGCATTTAGGGTGTCTCATCCATATGGCCAGCTCTTGAGTTCTGAGTTGGACTTTGCTCCTTTGTATCTTTGAAAATCTTTTTTAGGTATTAACAGAAAAAAGTGTATTTCTTCCTATATAATGTTTTGCAACTTTTTTTTGGTTTTGTTTTTTGCACTATAACCTTTTCAGTTAAAAAATGTTCACAGAACACCAATACATAAAAATTCAATTTTACAAAAATACATTTATTTTTTAAGTTCAAATTTTATGATGTTTATTTATAAAATAATTTAGTGAGAATGTGAGGCTACCTGTCTGAACAAGGTATTATAGACAAAAGATGAAAGTTTATCTGCAACCAATCATCTTTTGTTTTTTGATTGCGAAGCACTGAAAATAATGGTACGCAGTTAAGTAATTACAAAGAATAAAATGATCACTACTTTAAGAATTTCCCTTTAAGGACTTGTGTTGCAATGTCTGACTATGCAGCCAAGGAGAGCCAGCAATTTGAAAGAGAAACAACAAAGATGTCTAGCAAGATGGAATAACTAGACATAATATTATGAAACAATGGTTTTCAGATATTGGACACCAGGCAGCACAGAACAGGGAGCCCTGAGAGATGGGAAAGACACATGGTAGGCCTATGATTAAACCAGTTGGCTAGTTAAACCTCCAGGCTGCAGTGCTGGCAGGGTGAATCCAGGGATGTACCAGCCTCTCTGAGTTGAGGAGCCATAGCTGAGAGTCAGGCAGGACCAATGATATTAGAATTTATAAAACACGGTCGTGGAGTACAGACAGTAGCTCAGGCATGTACGAGTCAGAACTATGACGGGGGCTCCCCGTGAGTCATCAGTTGAATACTCTCAGAAATTACGTGAGACAACTAGCCAAGGCCTGGGAAGGCACCAAAGGAGACAATCTCTGAACACTGTACAGGCCAAGCACAGTCCGTGTTCCCACCAGCTGGCAGAAGAAGCCTATATTCTTGAAGCTTTGAGTATTCAGCAGGGTGTACCCT
The DNA here is from genome assembly GCF_001458135.2 of Marmota marmota marmota. Classification (NCBI taxonomy): domain Eukaryota; kingdom Metazoa; phylum Chordata; class Mammalia; order Rodentia; family Sciuridae; genus Marmota; species Marmota marmota. Next base: position 7,686,473 of record NW_026000057.1, on the reverse strand, counting down.
CAAGAGTGGGGCAAGATCCATCCTAAATTAGGGGCGGGTAAGCTCTTTATAGAAGGAGCCAGATGGTAAATATTTTAGGCTTTGTGTGTGACATATGGCCTCTGTTGATCCTCTTCCTTGTTCTCCTCCTTTTCCTTCTCTATTGTTTCCTTCTTCACACCTCTTTAAAAAATTAGAAATCATTCTTAGCTTATAAGCCATACCAAAAAAAAAAAAATCACCCATAGTCTGTATTTGGCCCATGGGTCAAAGTTTTCTGACTCTTACCTTAGATTTAAGATTGTTCTGGTCCTGCCTAATAAAGCTTAAAAGCCAGTAATTTCTCTTTTCTAAGATAATGAAATCATACCGTGTCCTATCTACTTAACTGTATTATAAAAACAAATCTCACAGTCATTTAGAAGAATGCAGAAAAAAAAGGAATGCAAAAATATATAGCATACAAGAGAGTAAAATTCACAGACTGTCGACCAATCAAAAATTTCTAATCATAAAAAGAAATGAAGAAAAAAAATCAATTGATCAAAACTGACTCAGAAATTACCCAGATTGTAGAATTAGCAGATAAGGACATTAAAATATGTACTATACACATGTTGTATTTATTTAGTAAGTTACATAAAGATGGACCTGGCTAGGCAGAAATAGAAAAGATGAAAGAAGGCTCATTCTAGGAAAAATATAAACTATCTAAGAAAAAATGTGCTATATGAGATCAGTAGCAGATTAAAATTTGCATAAGTTTAGTAAATTTTAAAGACATAGCAATAGAAACTACTCAAAAAGAAACACAGAGAAAAAAAATACTACTTGCCACCACCAAACACCATGAACAAAGACACAAAAACAGAACAAAATGAGTCAACCATATGAAAGGATTATACAATAAAAAGGGTAATATTTCATGCCAATTAAGGTTTGCCTCAGGAATGCAAGGTTGGTTTAACATTAAAAAAATCAATGTAATTGGCTACATAAGTAGAATGAAAACGAAAAATATCCATATTATCATCTCAGTAGAAATGGAAAAGGCATTTATGAATAGTCAGCACTGATTCCTGATTAAAAACTATGAGAAAACTTAAAATGGAACTTCATCAACTTGATAAAGTACATCTATAAAAAACATGCTATTAGTATAGTTATTGGTTAAAACAGAATGCTTTTCCTTTTATTAGGAAGCAAACAAGGAAGTCCACTCTCACTACTTCTATTTAATACTTTCCACTCAGTGTTACTGAACTACCAGAACTAGTACAACAGTTTAATATTCAAAAGCAATAAACAAAAATTGACTGCATTTCTCTGTACTAATAAAAAAACAAGTGGAAATTGAAAAGGAAAAATTGCCATTTCTGATATCATAAAATATGAAATGCTTAAGGATAAATCTAACAAAAAATGGGCAAAATCTCTACATCTGAAATGTATAAGACATTCCTGAAGGAAAATAAGGAAGTATTAGATGAATGGGAGACTTACTGTATTCACACATCAAAGACTCAAAATTTGTTAGGAGCCAATTCTCCCCAAATGCATAGATTCAACCAAATCCCTCATTCCAACAGTTTTTAAAAACAAATTGGTAAATAAATCCTAAAATTTATACGGAAATTTTATCTAGAGCAGCCAAAACAGCTTTGGAAAAGTTCAAAGTTGGGAGACAGATGGATGATAAATCTGCAGTAATCAAGACACTGTGATAATGGTGTAAAGATAGACAAAAAGACCTTTAGGAAAGAAAAGAGTATCAAGAAATATTCCTACACATGCATGGTTGCTGTCATTTGGCTCTGGAATGCATCCCAGAGGCCCATATGATAAAGGCTTGGCTCCCAGCTTGATGCCTTTGTAAGACTGTGGAAACTCTAAGAGGTGGGGTCTTTAGGTCACTGGGGGTGTGCCCTCAAAGGGACTGTAAGACTCTCGACTCTTCCTTGTCTTTGCTTCCTGGCTCCCACAAGGTGAGCAACTTGCTCTACCACATGCCTGTGCCTTGCCACAGGCCCCAAAGCAACAGGGCCAATTGATTGTGGATGGGAACCTCCAAACCTATGAGCCTGAATAAACCTGATCTCTCACAAGTGGATTAACTTAGGTACTTGTAATGGCAACAGCAACCTGACCAACATGATGGTCCATTGATTTTCCACAGTTTCCAAGGCAATTCAATGGGGAAAAGGACGATCCTTTTCACATATGGTACTGGAAAAACTGGGTAGTCATATGCAAAATAAGTAAATAAAATTAAAAAAATTAGCTTGACTTTTAGCTCATACCATATTAAAACAGTAACTATGGATGGCTCTTAATTTAAGATGTAAAAAAATTCTAAAACCTTTAGAAGAAGAAGAAGGCATAAGCAAAAACATAAAATGTAGTGGCTTTGAGTTTGGGAAAGAGTTTTTTTTTTTTGTTGTTGTTATTTTTAAGGGAAAAAACAATAAATTGGACTCTATGAAAACAAGAAGTGTTCGCTCCTCAGAAAACACTGGCCAAAATGAAAATAAAAGTCACAGATAAGGAGAAAATATTGATAACAAATATATTTGACAAAGCTCTCATTTGTAGAATATATAAAGAATTTTATTCTCATTGATAAAAAAATATCAGCACAAAAAAACTGGAATAAGATTTAAACAAATACTAAAGAAGATATACCAATGACATATAGACATATGAAAAGATGGTCAACATAATTAATTGTTAGGAAAATGCAAATGAAACTCACAGCACACACTCACTAGAATGGTTACAATTTACAAAATCCTCATACTACCAAATGTTGGTGGGAAAGTAGAACAAGTAGAATTTTCATTTGCTGCTGGTAGGAATGAAAAATGGTCCAAACTGGTTTGGAAATTTTGGCACTTCCATAAAAACTTTAAACAAAAGAACTAATAAGTGACCCAATTCCACTGGTAGGTATTTATTAAGTGAAAAAATATTTTCATTCAGGTATTTGCACACAAATGTTTATAACAGCTTTATTTTATTTATGATGGCCCCAAACTGGAAATAGTCAAAAGTCCCATAGGTGAGTGGATGAACAAGCTGTGGGGCTGTCACTCAGTGGTAGAGTACTTTCCCAGTGTGCACAAAGTCCTGGGTTCCATCCCCAAAGCAAATAGGTGGTTGCCTGAGCACTGCAGGGAGACACAGTAACAGAATTATGTAGGTATATAAGCACAATTTTGGGGAGAAGTGGATTTGTTCATCAACCTGCTTGTGTTGTTTTATGTGTATCTATAAATGTCACAATTTGTCAAATTGTATACTTCAAATAATTTGGAATTTACAGTATGGTGATTGTACTCAATACAGCTGCTAAGAAAGAATAATTGCAAATATTTTAAAGCTGAATCAGTAGAGTTATCTAGCCAATATTCTTTCTTTACCATAAGCATAAGAATCAGATGAGAAGCAACTGAACTGTATAATCAGTACTAAAATGATTTTAATACAATCCTATTACTGTGCTCCATCTTAATGCTTTCACATGTTTTTGCAAAATTGCACATTATGCATTGAGGAGAGCAGATGCACCCATATTATCGCAGAGTGTTTGCACAAAATATTTTCCAAGTACAGACATGCATAGGATTGTATTATTAGAAGAAATATTGTATTACCCCAGAAAATGAAAACATATGTCCAAAGACTCATACTCAAATATTCATGGACATTCTATTCCTAATAGCTTCGACTAATGAATAGATAAACTAACCATGATAAACCCATATAATAAGGTATATTTAGCACTAAAATTAATGAATTACTGATAAATACAATGATATGCATGAATCTGAGAAATGTTTTTCTAAGTGAAAGAGGTTAGACATAGAAAGCTATATTCTGTATAATTCCATGTGCATGAAATACCAGAAAAGGCAAACCAATAGTGACCAAAAGCAAATTAGTGGTTGATAAGGTTCAGAAAGCAGGAGTTAGACATTGACTGAAAAGGGGCACACGGGAACTTGGGAAGGTAGTGAAAAGAAATATCCTATTCTGTGATTGTTGTGGTGGTAACACAACTGTGTACCTTTGTCAAAACATACCAAGTTGTTTAATTAAGAATGATAAATATAGCCAGGTGTGGTGGTGCATGCCAGTAATCCCAGATACTCAGAAGCCTGAGGCAGAAGGTTAACAAGTTTGAGGCCAGCCTGGGCAACTTGGAGAGACCTTGTCTCAAAACAAAATAAGAGTTGGAGGTGGAGCTTAGTGGTAGAGCACTTGCCTCTTGGTTTTGATCCCTTATACTATGAAACAAAATCAAAAAATGAGAGCGATGAATATAATAGTATATAAATCAATGAAGCTGGCAGAAAGAGAATATCAAGTCTACATTTAAAAGAAATTAGTAGGTATACAAAGAAAGGGTGGGAAAAGCTAAGATCTGAGATTTGAATAAAATGGAAAATAAGTCAGCAGAAGTTAATTAAAGGTCTTTAGTGTGTTAGAAATTTATTTTTAATACATTCAAGTGTCCATGTGGACTCGATTATAGTTTTAAAAAGTTACATGTATTTTTAGAAAGGAATTAAAATGTGTGTCAAAACCCTGGAGTATCATTCAATCCAGCTCCTACTTAATATTCTGCTTGCACCTCAGCTCATCCCTTGTTTTGATTGTTATTGTGGTTGTTGCAGTAATCCATGGTTGGGTTATGGAGCTTGTTTTTACCCCAGTTTAAAAGTGGTATAATCCTGCTTATTATTTTCCTGTCTGTCACTAAGACATCCTTGGCAGCAAGGGTGTTGTTCTGTGGACAAGGAATAAGTGCATGGTCATTCTCTAGAAAGACCACACAGTGGTGTTGGATTATACCTTCCACGCTGGATTTGAGAAGCCCTAGATGCAAAGCGACTGTCTGGGAAGAGTACAGAAGGGTTTGATCTCAACAATCTAGTTTTTAGTATTCAGATGCTTAAATTCTAGTTTGAAGCAAACAATTTTAAGATACCCTATCAAAGTTGTGCTACACTGCTCAAAGTTTATACAACTCACCATATGATAATCTCCTAACTTTACTTAAAACAACATTATAACATTTGGCAAATTCATTTCACTCTTGAAGGTACAATTTCATCAACAATCCCAATTTAGAGATGTAAGTTTTACAAGTAGCTTTAGTAGCGGGGTGAGGACGATTCTTCAAATATTTAGGAGCCATGTTATCTGGCTGCCATTTAAGGCATTCTTCTGATGAATCTAACAATTAGAAGCTGAAGAGTGAATAAGTAATTTGTTTATTAATGGAACTATGGGACCAAATATGGGTACTTGGCAATCAAGGTAGATAGCTTCTTGAGGAAGAAGAAGGACATAGAAATGGAGAGAGCCAAGGTAGAAAGGTTAGGTGGTGATGTGAGTGTTCTATCTAACTCTTCCTTGTCACTCCTGGGTCTCACCCAATGCGGGCAAGAAGGAGAGTAAAGACTGGTACCAGGACTAACACTGTAGACATGTGACTTGTGAATCTAGGAATATGTTATCCTTTAGGAGATGCATGGAGGAGACATTGAGAAGTTTTTATGGTATTCTCCTATACTTCATAGTGCCATGCATTATTTTATTGTCACAAAGACTAGAGAATCAAAGTGGAAAGTTATTGGAGATATGTTCATAAAGATAGGCAGGGAAGGCCATGTAGGGCCTTTCAAGTGACTTAAAGTCTGCCCCCCAGCATGATGGCAAGATGTTCTTTGCAGAGCTTACATTGACTCTTACCTGGAAACTAGAACAAAGGGGTTTACCTATGAACTAAAATAAAGAAATGCACAAGCAGAGAACTGTTCATGTAGTGCCTAAAACAATTGGATTTTGTCTGTGTCATGCAATAAAAGGACTAAGAAGGTCGTCAGCCCAAGTGCAGTGGCTCAGGGATATTGTCAAGGACCTGGGCTTCTTGGCCTTTCCTGTGCATCATTCTTAGCTTGTGGCTTTTATCTCTTAGTTGTAATACGGCTATTTAATTTTTGAATGTCCTGGTCACATTATGGGAAAGCAAACAGAAGAGCAAAGTACTGGAGGCATACGGTGATTAAGTCTGTCCTTTTGAAAGGCTCTTCTGAAAACTCTACTTGAGATTATTCTGATTATTTCTCTTTGGTCAAGATTGGGTCAAATGGCTATGCTTAGTTCCAAGAGCAGCTCAGAAGCTGCTGGAAAAAAATCGGGGTTCAATTAGTAAGAAAGAGTGGCAGAATGGGTATTGGGTAGACAACTAGAACCATTTTCCACAGGGAGTGAGACTGCAACCTCAGGGTCAAGTTTGAAGTCCATTTCTGGAACTACCATGAGAGATGATGGAGCTTGGACCAGGGTGAAAAGGGGTGAGAGTGCAAGTGCTCAGGAGTATAATATATATTTATATTTTAAAGAGCCAATACCTTGATAGTAGTCTTGATCTGAGATGACAATGGTAGTGAGCAGTTGTTGAGAGCTGCTACACAGGAGCGAGTGCCCTGTAGCTTGGAGCCATGGAGATGTGGAGACTGGCTTCCCTGTGGGGAAGCAGGGGGTTCCTCACCTCTGCTCAGCAGGGGAGGAGGGCTTTGGGAGTGGGCTGCCTTCTTGTTCCTCTGTAATACTACCCCTGACCTTTTTTGGATGGAATGTTCTACCAAATGGCTCCCCTCACTAAATAGGGCTTCAGAATGAGCTTCTCTCTTTCTTTTACCTGCGTCTCTTGCTTCCCTTGTGGGAGATGGGGTTGAAATGCCCCAAGAAGAAGGTACTTTCTTGTGTCTGTGTGATTATTTAATAGCCTGCCCAATTCACCTGGAGTGACCCTGATGTAGTCACATGTCGCAACAAGCAGTCAAGGATGATTTCCAGATAACTCCTAGTCTACAGGAGAAAAATGATAGTATCATCTACTGAAATAGGGAAACAAATCTAGAGTTCTAACTTAAACAGAGATAACAGCATTGCTCATGTTGGTGGTGGAAGTACTTTGGGCTGATTGCTTAGCAGATCTGTTGTGGCAGATATTCAGAGGGGAGACTGGTTGATGGACATCACTGTTGACCTTTTCAAGCTCCCTAATATGTTGCCCCACAGAAAGCAGCAGCTGTAGTCAGGAAGTCTGCCTTTGACACTAGAGACCTTCAATCCATTCAATTCTCTAATATTTGGATTAACCAGGCTTTTCAAGTAAGAAATATCCTCTTGGGCTTGGGAGCACGAGAGAATCTCTCTAAATTAGTCATGTTGCTGTGTTTCTGAAGAACATATAGCCCATGTGAACAGGGTGGGGAACATACTCAGGCACTGTGGCAATGGAAAGGGAAATTGTCACTTTGAAGATTTGAGAGAGAAAAATTCAGTTTGAAACAGTGGAATGAGACTTGCATTTAATTCTGTTGGACATTGCTTCCGTAATAACACTAGGACACCACAGTGCCTTGAGGGCTATTAAGATAGAGTGGCCCATGAAGCCTGGAGTCAAGTCCCATTTTCTTGACCCACTTTAAGAAATCCTTCAAAATACGACTGTATCCAAACACATGTCTCATGTTGGCTATCAGTGCCTGTGGATTGCTTCTCCTGCTGCTCTCCTCTCCAGTTCCTACTCTCCAGGCTCCCTCCAGCTGTCACCCCCATGTTGCTCCACAGTCTATACAGATTAGATGTGGCCAGGAGGTTTATCAGTGGTTCAAAACTATGATCAGATGGGGATTAGAATTAACTTATTGTCCTCTAGACTCCAAGTTCTGGGGTACCCTTAGATGCCCGAGAGACCCCCTTGATAATTTCTGAGTCACAGCTCTATACTAGGTGCAAGGCTTTGAATTCAACTCCACTCTTCACTCTAACAAGCTATCCCAGGGTATCATTGCTTCCTTTGAAGACAGGGCTTGCTGCTCAGATTTCCTAACTACAATTCCCTCCAGTCTTGCTTCCTTGGAGAGTTGACTGATATTTCTTTTGGTGTTAGCTACAGGTTTTTTTCTTCTTTTCCTATTATAAGCAGACAAGTCTCCCAGAACCACACACAATTCCTGCTGACTCTTACGTAACCACCCAGAGACTTGTCACTGTGTCCCATCCTGTGGACTAGTTCTTGTTCTGAGGTATACCGGACCAATATTTAAATGTATCTGGCTCTGAGATTCTGTGTTGCAAACTCTTATACAGATTTTGTAACGTTTCTCTATTCCCACCTTCTGGTTTGTTTTTCCAACTTAGCTGATCTCACTGTTCTTTGAGTGCCCCTCTCTCCCTTGTGATTCCCCTCTTGCTATTCACCTCAGCTGAACAGGGCTTTGTTTTTCTTTCTACACTCTAGACTCTATATACCTGATGAGGTCCACCTCAAGTGCTAGTTTTATAAAACATACCAACGTCTAGTCCCTGTAGTAAATAGCAGAACAATAAAACAACAATTTAAAAAAATGGGCAAGGGATCTGACTAAACATTTCTCCAAAAATATTTGCAAATTGTCAATAAATACATGAAAAGATGCTCAATAACATAGCCATCAAGGAAATGCAAATAAAACTGTAATGAACTACCTTTTAAAACCCACTCTTACCTTCTAAAATGGCTTTAATAAAAAGGCACAATAATAAGTGTTGACAAAAATGTGAAGAAATAGGGACCCTCATGCATTGCTAGTGGGAATGTAAAATGGTGCTAATGTTTTGAAAAAAAGAGTTTGGCCATTCCTCAAATTTTAAACATAGTTACCATATGATGTACTAGGTATATGCCCATGAGAAATATGTCCATATGACCAGTAGTATTATTCATAATAGCCCCAAACACCACAAATGTCTACCAACTGGTAACTAGTAAATGAATAAATAAAATGTGGTGTATTTACATAAGGGAATGAACACACACACACACACACACACACACACACACGCGCACACACACACACACACACGGCATATCTATGGAATGGAATGGTATCTGTTTTGGGCAATAAAAAGAACTGAAATACTGATTCATGCTACAGCATAGCCCTGAAAACATGATGCTAAGTAAAAGAAGCCAATCACAAAAAGCTACACACTGTACAATTCTGTCTATATGAGATGTTCTAGAACAGGCAAGTCAGAATGTAGACAGAATGTAGTGTTTGCCTAGGACTGAGAGATGAGGGGACTGGGAGAGTGATAGACAACGAGTATGCGGTTTCTTTTGTGTTGTTTTAAAATTGATTGTGGAGATACACAACTGTTACTATGTTGAAAGCTATTGGATTGCATATTTTAAGAGGATGAATTTTATAGAAGGTGAAATGTGTCTTAGTAAAGCTGTTAAAAAGAAATCTCACTCTATTCTGCTCTTTCCCACCAAGGGAAAAAAAATGGCTGCCATTGAGTAGTTCTTCGGATGCTGGGTTACACAATCCGATGCACCCCTTAAAGAATGAAGGATTTATTTTTGCAGTGGCTGAGGATTTTGACTGCTAGTGACTCACAGTGGAGTCTTTCTGAAATTACCTTCAGTTGATGAACCTCTAAGGTTACACCTCATCCCACCACTGCTCATATCAAACAACTGCTCAAGTGAGTCCACTGGTTGAGGGAAAAATGTCAGTTGTATGCAGTGCTATGAATGATATCATATGAAGCTCCTAATTAGAGATATTGTGTTGTAGAGATTGGAATGGGGACAGGTGAGAGGGTTGAAGAATGGTTTGCAGTTGACGACGCATGTGAACCCTTTGCAGAAGTTCATCTATGAATGGGAAAGAGACAGGTGAAAAGGGATGCAGGATGAAGAAAGTATTTGGTTTTCTTTCTGTAAAGGAAAGAGTTTGAATATAGCACTATAGAACACTTCATGAAATACAGAAAAAAAAAGATATTAGAAAATATGGAGGATGATTTATGTAACTGGTAATATGAATAAAATAAACCTATACAGAAAGGGAGCAATTTCCAAGATATATTTTAAAGAGAAAAAGCAAGGTGCAAAACAGTGTTATGATGCTAGATAGACCTATATGGGTCTATTTCTGCATGGGTAGACATTTAGATTGCTTCCAAACTTTTTCCCCTTATAATCAGTTTGGCAGTTAATATTCATGTCCATATCCTTGCAAACATAGGTGTGCATATCTACAAGATAGATTCCCAGAAATAGAATTGGTCTATAGTTGCTTATTTTTAAAATTTTGATTAGATATTGTCAGTTTGACTTCCAGAGAAATTGTCTTAGTTGATGTATATAAATATATGGGGGTGTCTGTTTTTGTATAGTTGTTGACATTATGTGTTATTAAATCATGTCAAACTAAGAAATAAGAAATCTCTGTCCATTTATAATTTTAATTTGATTGGATATAGACATTTTAATGTGTATAAATTATATTTGTATTTATTTTTAAATGAACAATCTATTCTTGGCTTTGATCATTTCTCCCCCTATTGGCTTGTGCATATTTTTTCTTAATGATTTTCAAGAACCTCTGGAGGTCATATATAACTTCTAATTGGTCATTTGTGTGACTTGGCTTGTGGGGAGCCATTTTGATGTGTTAAATTGAAAAAATTTAAAGTTAAATCAATGAAGGTTTTGAACTTTGTAAGTTACCTTACTTTGAAATGATTTTAAAATGTATTAAATCTCTGTTAAGTTTCATGGTTTTTCATTATGTTTGTGCATGTGAACTGTTAAAATATTTCTTATTGTAAAGAATAAGTAAGGATATAACATTTTCCCCAGATGTCTGTAAAATCACCCATCTACCCTACTACTTGGAAATGCCCCTATATTGAACAATAAACAACTGACACATATGAACCAATCGCTAGACTTTCTGAACATTTCTACTATCAAACTATTTTAATTAATTTTTTAAAAACTTATTTATATTTCTTCTAATTATTCTAATATATGACAGAATGCATTGTGATTCATTGTATACAATTGCAATACATGTTTAATTTCTCTGGTTGTACATGATGTAGCGTCATTCATATGTGCAGTCATACGTGTACCTAGGGTAATGATGTCCATCTCATTCTACCATCTTTCCTGCCCCCATTCCTCCTCCCCTCCTCACCCTCCCCTTTGCCCAATCACAGTTCCTTCATTTTCCAATGCCCCTCCCCCCTCATTATGTATCAGCGTCCATTTATCAGAGAGAACATTCAGCCTTTGGTTTTTTGGGATTGGCTTACTTTGCTTACCATGATACTCTCCAACTCTATCCATTTACCTGCAAATGCCATAATTTTATTTTCTTTCAATGCTGAGTAACATTCCTTTGTGTGTGTGTGTGTGTGTGTGTGTGTATCTATGTATTTATATATCACAGTTTCTTAACCCATTCATCTATTGAAGGGCATCTAGGTTGGTTCCATAGTTTAGCTATTGTGAATTGAGCTGCTGTAAACATGCATGTGGCTGCATTACTATTGTAAGATGATTTTAAGTCCTTTGGGTATAGACTGAGGAGTGGGATAGCTGGGTCAAATGGTGGTTCTATTCCGAGTTTTCTAAGGAATCTCCATACTGTTTTACAGATCAGTTGCACAAATTTGCAGTCCCACCAGCAACATTTGAATATGTCTTTTCCCCCATATACTCGTCAACACTTATTATTGTCCATATTTTTGGTAACTGCCATTATGACTGGTATGAGATGAAATCTTAGAGTAATTTTGATTTGCATTTCTCTAATTACCAGAAAAGTTGAACATTTTTTCATATATTTGTTGACCAATTGTATACCCTCTTCTGAGACATATCTATTCAGCTCCTTAGCCCATTTATTGATTGGGTTGTTTGTTTTTTTGATGTTAGTTTTTTTGAGTTCATTATATATCCTGGAGAGTAGTGCTCTATCTGATGTGTGTGTGTGGCAAAAATGTGCTCCCAGAATGTAAGCTCTCTTTTCACCTCATTGTTTTTGTTTTTGTTTTTTTTGCTGAGAAGAAGAATTTTATTTTGCATCCCATTTATTGATTCTTGGTTGTATTTCTTGCACTTTAGGGGTCTGGTTAAGGAAGTTGGGGCCTAATCCGATGTGATAAAGATTTGGGCCTACTTTTTCCTCTGTTAAGCACAGGATCTCTGATATAATCCCTAGGTCCTTGATCCACTTTGAGTTGAGTTTTGTGCATGGTGAGAGATAGGGGGTTAGTTTCATTTTGCTGCATATGGCTTTCCAGTTTTCTCAGCACCATTTGTTGAAGAGGCTATCTTTTCTCCAATGTATGTTTTTGGAACTTTTGTTTACTAAGAGATAACTGTATTTATGTAGGTTTGCCTCTGTGTCCTCTATTTTGTACCATTGGTCTACATGTCTATTTAGGTGCCAACACCATGCCAATTTTGTTTCTATAGCTTTGTAGTATAGTTTAAGGTCTGGTATTGTGATGCTTCCTGCTTCACTCATCTTGCTAAGGATTGCTTTGGCTATTCTGGGAAAAATAAGATTTTTCCAAAGGAACTTCATGATTACTTTTTCTATTTCTATAAGAAATGTTATTGGGTTTTTAACTGGAATCACATTGACTCTGTGTAGAGCTTAGGGTAGTATGGCCATTTTGATAATATTAATTCTGCCTATCCAAGAGCATAGGAGATCTTTCCATCTTTTAAGGTCTTCTTCAATTTCTTTCTTTAGTATTCTGTAGTTTGCATTATAGTGGTCTTTCATCTCTTTTGTTAAATTGATTCCCAAGTATTTTTTATTTTTTTGAGGTTATTGTGACTAGGGTAGTTTTCCTAATTTCTCTTTCAGAGGATTCATCACTGATATATAGTAAACACATTTGATTTATGGATATTGATTTTTATATCCTGCTATTTTGCTAAATTCATTTATTAATTCTAGAAGTTTACTGGTGGAGTTTTTTGGATCCTCTAAGTATAAAATCATGTCATTGGCACATAATGGTAGTTTAGGTTCTTCTTTTCCCATTCATATCCCTTTATTCCCTTTCATCTGTCTAATTGCTCTGACTGGAGTTTCAAGGACTTTGTTGAATAGAAGTGGTGAAAAAGGGCATCCCTGTCTTGTTCCAGTTTTTAGAGGGAATGCTTCCAATTTCTCTCCATTTAGATGAGTTTGGCCTTGAGCTTAGCATAGATAGCTTTTATGATTTTGAGGTATGTTCCTACTGTCCCTAGTTTCTCTAGTGTTTTGAACATGAAAGGATGCTATATTTTGTCAAATGCTTTCTCTGCATGAATTGAGATGATCATATGATTCTTATCTTTAAGTCTATTGATGTGATGAATTACATTTATTGATTTTTGTACATTGAATCAACCTTGTGTCCCTGGAATGAGACCCACTTGATCATGATGCACTATTTTTTAAACATGTTTTTGTATGTGATTTGTCACAATTTTTTTGAGAATTTCTGCATCTATGTTCATCAGGGATATTAGTCTAAAATTTTCTTTTCTTGATGTGTCTCTGTCTGGTTTTGGTATCAGGATGATACTAGATTTGTAGAATGAGTTTGGAAATGGTCCCTCCTTTTCTATTTCATGGAAAAATTTGAGGAGTATTGGTATTAATTCTTCTTTGTAGGTCGTGTAGAACTCTGCTGGTAATCCATATGGTCCCAGGTTTTTCATGGTTGGTAGGCTTCGATGATGTCTTCTATGTCTTTGCTTGAAATTGATCTATTTAAATTGTGTATGACCTGTTGACTCAGTTTGGGTTGATCATATGCCTCTAGAAATTTGTCACTGTCTTCAATGTTTTATATTTCACTGGAGTATGAATTTTCAAAATAGTTTCTAATTGTCTTCTGTATTTCAATAGTGTCTGTCACAATATTTCCTTTTTCATCATGAATTTTAGTATTTTGACTTTTTTCTCTCCTTTTCATTAGGATGGCTAAAGGTTAATCAATTTTATTTATTTTTTTAAAGAATCAACTTTTTGTTTTGTCAATGTTTTCAATTGTTTCTTTTGTTTCAACTTCATTGATTTTAGCTCTGATTTTAATGATTTCCTGTCTTCTACTGCTTTTGGTGTTGATTTCTTCTTCTTTTTCTAGGGCTTTTTTTGTTTCTTTTTCTAGGTCATTTATTTGTTGACTTTTTCTTCTTTTAAGGAATGAACTCCATGCAATGAACTTTCCTCTTAGTACTGCCTTCATAGTGTCCCAGAGATTTTGATATGTTGTATCATTGTTCTCATTTACCTCTAAGAATTTTTAAATTTCCTCTTTGATGTCTTTTGCAACCCATTGTTCATTCAATAGCATATTATTTAGTCTTGAGGATTAGCTTCTATATCTTTTATTGTATCATTGATTTCTAATTACATTCCATTATGATTTGATAGAATGCAGGGTAGTAGCTCTACTTTTTTGTATTTGCTAAGAGCTGCTTTGTGGGCATAATATATGGTCTATTTTAGAGAAGGATACATGTGCTACTGAGAAGAAAGTGTATTCACTCATTGAAATATGAAATATTCTATATATGTCAGTTAAATCTAAGTTATTGATTGTCTTATTGAGTTATATGGTTTCTTTGTTCAGCTTTTGTTGGAAGATCTATCCAGTGCTGAAAGAGGTGTGTTAAAGTCACCCAGAATTATTGTGTTGTGGTCTACTGGATTCTTGAACTTGAGAAGAGTTTGTTTGATGAACATAGATGCTCCATTGTTTGGGCCATATATGTTTATGATTGTTTATCTTGTTGATGTATGGCTCCCTTAAGCAGTATGAAATGTTCTTCTTTATCCTTTTTGATTAACTTTCATTTGAAGTCTACTTTATTTGCTATGAGGATGGAAACCCCTGCTTGTTTCTGCAGTCCATGTGAATGGTGTGTTTTCCACCAATCTTTCACCTTCAGTCTGTGGATGTCTTTTCCTATGAGATGAGTCTCCTGAAGGCAGCATATTGTTGGGTCTTTTTAAAAATCCAATCTGCCTCTCTATGTCTTTTGGTTGGTGAGTTTAGGACATTAACATTCAGGATTATTATTGAGACATGATTTGTATTCCCAATCATTTTTGTTTATTTTTGGTATTTAACTTGACTTGGTTTCTGTTTTAATTCATTTTTCTTTTACTATAATTCCTCTCTTTGCTGATTTTCATTGTTGTTCATATCTTCCTCATGGAATATTTTGCTGAGGATGTACTGTAGTGCAGGCTTTTGAGTTGTAAATTCTTTTAACTTTTGTTCATCATGGAAGATTTTTATTACATCATCAAATCTGAAGCTTAATTTTTCTGGATATAAGATTCTTAGTTGGCATCCATTTTCTTTCAGAGCTTGGTATATGTTGTTCCAGGATCTTCTAGCCTTTAAGATTCTATTCTTATCCTTTATGCTAGGCATTTTCATTATAAGTGCATTGGTGTAGATCTGTTGTAATTTTGTACATTTGGAGTCCTGTAAGCCTCTTGTATTTGATTTTCCAATTCATTCTTCATGCTTGGAAAATTTTATGATATTATTTCATTGAAAAGATTGTGCATTCCTTTGGTTTGAATCTCTGTGCCTTCCTCTATCCCACTAAGTTTCAGATTTGGTCTTTTGATGCTATCCCATAATTCTTGGGTGTTCTGTTCATGCTTTCTTACCATCTTCACCCTGTGGTCCACTTTATTTTCAAGATTGTATATTTGTCTTCATTATCTGACGTTCTGTCTTCCAAGTGATCTAGTCTGTTGGCGATGCTTTCTATTGGGTTTTTTATTTGATTTATTATTTCCTTCATTTCAAGGATTTCTGATTTTATTTTCAGAATCTCTATGTATTTCTTGAAGTAATCTTTTGCTCCCTTATCTCTTTGTTGGTGTGATCAATGGATGCCTATATTTTCTTTTATCTCTGTTGGAGTGATCAATTTTTGCCTGTATTTGCTCTCTTACGTCATTCTTTAATTCACAGATAATTTTAATTATGTACATTCTGAACTCTTTCTCTGACATTTCAGCAACTGCACTGTCCGTGGATTCTATTATTGAAGTATCTTGATTTGTTTGGGGCACTTTCTTCCCTTGTTTTTTTCATGTTTTCTATGTGTTTCTTGCAGTGTGGATCTGAGGTATTACAGTTCTACTCTATGATCTTGTAATGTCCCTGCAGATTACCTGTACCTCACCTTAGTGTTGGGCTTTCAGTCCCTGGCCAGTGTCTCAAGAAGGATGCTACTGCAACTAAAGTTGGTGGCAACAATCGTGGAGGTAACTCAAGAGAGCAGTGAGGGTGTCCCAAGATGGATGCAACCACTTTCAGGGATGGGGCTGAAAGTGTGGGCCTTACAATGGCTTTGGGCTGCCTGTTTGGAGATGTAGCTGTCTCCAGGACCTGTCTGTTGTCTCATGGTGGAGGTTACTGTGTGGGGAGGGCTATAGTGATGGCTGCAGTGTCCCAAGATGGTGGTGTGCTGGGGGAGCAACATGTTGGTAAATGGGGAGCCTTAGAGTGGTCCTCTGCTTTGCGTGGGGGTAGTCCTAGGCCTAGGCTCTCACATTGGTCAGTGGGGGCTGTCCTGGGCCTGACCTGGGCTTGGGCTCTGGTAGGGTTTGGTGGGAACTATCCTAGCCTTATGCCTGGGCCTGGGCTCTGTCATGGGTCTCCCATGACATGAGGGTCCTGGGCCTGACCTGGGCCTGGGCTCCTGCCTTGGTCGTAAAAGTTAGTTTTTAAAAGTTGGAAATTCACCCTTAAATAGATGAATCAATAAAGAAAATGTGGTATACATAAACAAGGAAATATTACTCAGCCATAAAGAAGAATGGCTTTATAATATTTGCCATTGAAGACCTCAACAAAGGAATACACCAGCATGCAGGCATGGAAAGTGCTGGGCCATTTGTTGAGGGTCACACCTTCTCCAGTGTCTCTTCTTGTAAGACTCAGAATTCATCTCCCATAGGAACACATATCATCTTCATCACCTTCTCTTTTAATCACTGCCTCCTGTCCTCCTATTCACCTGTCAAGAACCTAAGTCCAAGAGCCAGATTCAGTTCAGTTTTATCCCTGCAGGGGATGAGGTAGGGCTGGGATGTACTCAGCCCTAGATGCCAGCTGCCTGCTTGGAAAGGGCAGAGAAATAGGAAAGGCTGAGAATTTTTCTTACATTCTTATTGTTACAAGAGTCACCTTTTGCTGTTTTTTTGAGAATATTCACAAACAGGAAGTGAAAAGGATATGAAACAAAGATTTCATTCACAAATATCTGTTTTCAGAAAATATTTATGGTACTAAAATTTTTGATTTAGCACAAAATAGCTTCAAAAATGCTTAATCCAAAAAATTCCCAAATTTTCATAGCGCTCTTAGTGTTCTAATAATCATTTCTTAGAATTCTAAGCCAAAAGAAATAGCTGTTTGATTTATTAAGTAGTTCTAAAAAACCTAATGGGTATTTATATGCCAAGAACCTACTAACCTTTGAAGAATAATTTATAAATTTCAAAAATACCTTCATTTTTAGGTAATGGCATGAATAATATGTATGAGCCTTTAGGCACCCAAAATTCTAAGTCCTGGGCATCAGATTGCATACCATCCACTTTCGTTTCCTGTTCCACATTTATTTTTGCATGGTGGTTACTTGTTCCTCAAACCAACAAAACTCAGATTTTGCAAAGATATGGGATCACTGATGTAGCACTATCTAATATTGAAACTGAGAACTACCTCAAGCTAGTAATCCTTGCAATTTCTGTTTGCCTGAATATTTCAAATATTGTGCAGTGGCCTTGTGAGTTTGTTACAGTGATTTGTGAGTTTATTACAGTGACGGTATCTCAGCACGCAGTTTGAGAACCATGGGCTTAAAGTATAATGAAGGTGTGCATGCAGGAGAGTGCTAGCAGATACATTTCTGTTTATATCTTTTGGGTGCCATGTTGGTTATGGGAGTGCTTCTTACACCCTCTGATTCTCTCAGTACAATTTTATCACTCTACTATAGTATACCGTGGGCATAAAACACTGTTTCTCCATATCATTTGTAGATCAAAACACTATTTCTCCATATCATTTGTAGACCTAAGTTCTTTTTCCTCCTCCAGGCAGGAAACAACTTTCTAGATCCTGAGTTTCATTCTCTACATCAGATTGATTAAGGAGAAAAATAATAAGGAAAGGTATCAGTTTGTAGAAGCTTACTCCTTGCTTGTAACTAGAATGTGGGATTGTTTTGTCATTTGTGCCAATCAATTTGAATTGCCAAATTAAGACAATGTTATGATGTCAATTTTAATTTTAGATTTCTGCTACAGATTATTTTGTAGAGAGTCATGAAAATGAAATAAATATATGAGCATATTTTTACTAATTCCAGGTCATATACACCTCTACTTCATTTGCTGTTGAGTGATCCAGAAAACCTGTACATGGAAATAAAAGATCACTTTTATTTAAGCTGTAATTCAGAGAATATCTTCCAATAACTCTTCCTGCTCTGATCATTCATATGCTTAAAAATAATATATTACTCCTTTATAGAGACACCAAGTATATTGAAATTAAACATGTATACTTTATGACAGATCATTTGTAGAAAACAAAACTAAGTCGTATGTAATCCAAATGGGATCTAAGTTTCTTATCTGAGTTGACAAACAACAACAACAACAACAACAACAACAAAAAACAACACAAAACTACACTGTATTTTAATGAATAAGATGTTATGTTATGTAACTTTGCTAAGAGGCTTATATTTCTTCTTATGGCTTCAAAATCTGTCTTGAAGCATTTGTTGGTTAATACAGCAAAACAGATATTTTTATTTATAATTTTACTTGAACATGATTGTTTTTCTATTTACTTTCCAATATTACTCTAGCTTACTGGTACTAATTCTTTGAACAAGTAAATAATCCAATTATGTATTATCATTTTTTATGTGTAGAAAAATGTGGAGGATTTTCATTTGTCCAATGCATGCAGTTATGAAATCTGACATCAGTGGAATATCTATGTGTAAGCCTTTTATAGAGGACAGACTAAGGAGTTTCTACTGACGTGATCTTCCTCACTTAACCTCCTTTAAGCCCTTTGAGATTGTGTTCTGGGCCCGTATCTTTGCCTCCAGAGCTTCCTACATTTTGAGCTTGTCTGCCTCACACTGGTCAGGAACCAGAGGCCCCTCAGAGAGACTGTGCTATAAAAGAATGGAAACAAATATTCAGCTCAAATCTTGTTGTACTTCTAACACATAAAATCGGAAGTTCAAGGTGAATGTGAAAGGTTCTTCAAGAATATTGCCTTTCTTAAATAAAATGAAACATAAAGAAAGAGAAGAAGGAAAGAAAGAGTGTTCTGTTGTACAATACTCACCAGGGAGACTTTTTGCAAGATATAAATAAAGTTTGCATACATAAAGTTTTTAGAATAGTATCCAGCTTGAAGCACTACACAAATGCTAATTATTATAACTATTTTTAATTGTTGTTGTTGGCTAAGTTCTACCTCTCTTCAATGCATGAAAAACTGAGATGGCAAGAATTAAGAGGAATGGAAACTAGATTATTTCAAAGTAGTATTTCTACTATGCAGACAATGACAGAAGGAAGATAGATTACTTCGGAATAGAAAGTTTCTATATACACCCCCCTTCTGAAAACATCCTTTTATTCCCTTACAGAGATAAGTGTCTAATCTATTAATTATTTTGTAGCAGCTGAAGAACAGCACATTGTTTAGCTGACGGATCTGGGTGCTTCTTCGAAGGTGGGACATGAGAATCAGTCTTACCATGAAGCCAATTTTTTTTTTGGTAACACCCATCTTTGGTACCCCAGGAATAGCATGAGGTGGGGCATAGACCTGTGTCCTGACCTGTTCCTTCCCACAGTTCCCCAACTGTCATCCTCAGAGTGAGAATCTGTATTAGTGTAACTGCTTTTCCTGCAGATGGGAAGTCCTTCATTTTCCTTCAAGGTCAAAGGCACCTGGTTAAGAGCTGCAAAAATAACACAGGACAACTTTCCAGTGTGAGATGTCAGTAGTCCCATCTTTATTCCCTGAATCACTGTCTCTTCTTCCTCTCTCCATGGGATCAGAAGTACTGGTCAGTCAATCCTCCTTGGGTAAAGGCCTTCTTCTGCAGCCTGATTCCTACCAACCAGGATCCACAGCTGAAAGAGTCAGTTGGCAGTAACTATTTATTTCAGTGCTTACCTCGAGTTGTCCTAGCTTGGTTTTGATAGCATCTTTAGTGGTGAGCAGCGACAGAAAACACATTCCATTGCTTTACTAGGTAGGCCTAAAAAATCACAGTGCTCTGAGTCTCTTCCTTACCGTTCTTAGCAAAATGCTTGTAGAGCTGAGCATTGGTTGGCTTGTCCATATCACTAGGAACAGTAATGTCTAACCCAGTGGTTTTCAAACCTTAAAAGCCTTTGGGTCTTAAAAGCCTTTCATACTCTTAAAAATTATTGCATACTCCAAAGGCTTTTGTTTATGTGTGTTATATTTATCATATTAGATATTAAGGTCGGTTTTTTTTGTGGGATTTTGTTGGGTTTTGTGTTTGTTTTCTTTTTGATTTGTTTTTTTGGTACCAGGGATTGAACCCAAGGGCACTTAACCAGTGAGCCACATACCCAGCCACCGCCCCCCTCCTCTTTTTTTTGAGATAGGATCTCACTAAATTACTTAGGGCCTTGCTAAGTAATGGCTTTGAACTTGTGATTCTCCTGCCTCAGCCTCCTGAACCACTGGGATTACAGGCATTCACTACCCTGCCCTCTTAAGGTAATACTTTTAAAACACAATAATATACAACTACACATTTCATCACCCCTACAGCAACAATAGTATCACTGTTCACTTAAGAAGAAAGGCCACTGGGAGCTCTCACACCTAAAGACTTTAACACAACCCCCGTCACACACAGAAGGGCTGTCTTTTTTAGAACTCCAGTGTTGAATATAAACATTAAAATTGCTTTCACATATTCCCCTCTTCCTAATATATTCTGAAAAATTATAGAGTAGATTAAAATACTGGAAATTTTCTAGAAAAGTTGCAAAACTTTTATCTTCTTTCTTGAATAGCTTCTTCCCAGAAGCTTGAGAGCCACCTGAAAAATCTCTCCAAATCCAATTTTATCTCAATTCACTGATATACACCAAATCAGACTCATTCTATGAAAAATCCTTTTTTATATTCCATGCACCAGTTCTCAATAAGGACATGAATATTGTCCTAAATATGAACCTATTTCTAATATTTCACTAGTTACATTAAGACTATGTTTGAAGGCCTCTAGTTTCATGGCCCACCCCTTCTCCTCCCATTCATAGCTTTTCTTATATATCTTGTACCTAAGCAAATGCACACTCCACCCCACATGGCCAGGCTTCATCCAAAGCTCCTTCCCTTGGGCCTAAAGGAGTATACCAGTAGCATGGTTTTATGTAAGTGGACATCCAGGGAGAAGAAGCCCATGCTGGCCCTTTGGACATATTTGGCATATCTGGATAAGGAATTCCAGAATAGCCCAAGTGTTAGTTTAGAGTGAAGGACATAGGCTTAGGGTAGGCACATACCCTGGGTCTACTGCCTCTTCACCCTTGTAGGAGGGCCCCGAGAGAAGGACCAGAGAGAAACTCCCCCCAAACCTGGTTGCCTAGCTTTAAGGATAATTCTGCTAAAAGTCAATGGCTCTATTCTATGAGTGAAATAATTGTTGTAGGTGTGTACTGTATAAGGATTATAAGAATCCTAGTTAGAACTCTGGAAAGCAGCGTCGAGATTCCTTAGAAACTTGGAATGGAATCACCATTTGACCCAGCTATCCCTCTCCTCAGACTGTACCCAAAGAACTTAAAATCGGCGTACTACAGTGACATAGCCACATCAGTGTTTATAACAGCTCAGTACACAGCAGCTAAATGGAACCAACCTAGATGCCCTTCAACAGATGAATGGATAAAGGACTGTGGCATATATACACAATGGAATATTACTCAAACTTAAAGAAGAATTAAATCATGGCATTTGCAGGTAAATGAATGGAGTTGGAGAATATCATGCTAAGTAAAATAAGCCAATCCCCCAAAACCAAAGGCCAAATGTTTTCTCTGATATTCGGATGTTGATCCATATGGGGGGGGGTGGTCAGGGAAATATGGAGGAACCTTGGATTGGACAGAGGAGAGTAAGGGGCTGGGTTATGGGGGTAGGAAAGATGGTGGAATGAGGTGGACATTATTACCCTATCTACATGTATGATTGCACAAATGATGTGACTCTGCATCTTGTATAACCAGAGAAATGAAAAGTTGTACTCCATTTGTGTACAGTAAGTCAAAATGCATTTGGCTGTCATGTAATTAGAACAAATAATGGAACAAATAATAATAATAATAATAATAATAATAAATCCTGGTATAAATCACAAAAGTAACCAAATCATCCTGAAGGCTCTGCTTGCTTTTTTTATTTTTATTTTTTTCAGTACTGGGGATCAAACTCAGGGCCTTGAGTATGCTAGTCAAGCACTCCACCACTGAGCTATGTCCTCAGCCCAAGGCCATTTACTTTGAAAGACCAGATTTTGGTAATTTTATTTCCCAACAACTTAGTTAATAGAAACTGATTTCTCTCAGAATTTTCTTTGGCTTTTGTGGGATTCCCCCCAAAAGTCTATTTACTACTGGAATCACAACACTGGCTCCAACTGGTGGATGTTACTTTCCCATGAGACCACCAAGAAGGGTACACTCCTAACAGTGTCCCTCACTAGAACCCCAAGGTCCCTGTCAAAGGTACTAAGTATAGATATTCCTAATACCTCCAATTTTTGAAATACCAGGTTTATTCTGGGTATCTTTAGAAAGTGAAAAGAATGGCATCTTGTCCAACTCTGTAACATTTTTGTCACCAGAGTCTCCAAACAACTCTATTTATGCCCCATATTACAAAAAGTCTCCTTCATATAGTTCTGTGAATTTCTGGATTTCTTTTCTCTCTAAACAAGCCCTGCTTCACAGATTAAAACAGATACAGACACCATATCACGTACCCCAATTCATTCACTTACATTCCTTATGTCCTTCATAAAACAAAATCTGCTGTACGTGTAACGGGATGAAAATAGGTCATACGAGGAATGAAGCAGAAAAGGCGTCATCCAGTGTGAAGGTGTTAAGTACAATTTGAAGCCTGGTTTGGGATAAATAAAACCATTTCAAGAAATAATAACAAAATAATTGATACGGTATCTAAGTTGCGTGTTGCTTAACAATGGGGATATGTTCTGAGAAATGCATCTTTAGGTGGTTTTCTCACTGTGCGAGTGTGGTAGAGTTTACTTACACAAACTAAAATGACAGTGATATTGCTAGACAGTAGAATCTTATGGGACCATCATCCTATCTACGGTCTGTCCTTATGCAGCGTTCAACGGTATTTTGTCTTGAAGGAGTAAGAAAAAATCTGCAGATGGGAAGTGGCAGCTGAGCAGTTAGCCCTCAGAGGTTTCACCTTTGTAATGGAATTGCACCACGTCTGTCAGGGCTTCTGACACCACATTAGCTTCCAGAGATCTAAACTTCCCCTTCAAAGCCCTGGCTCACCTGTGGCCAACCCTTCTGTGTCAGTCTGATCCTCAGAAGCAGATGATTAAACAAGATTAAATGTACAGGAGACGCACTGGGGGGAGTCACAGGTGACTATGAGGAGGAAACGGAAGGAAACTGGAGAGTCTCAGAGCATGATCCAGGTCTGACTCCTACGAAGAAGAACAGGAAAAAAAGAAGTGAGTAGAAGAGGGAGAGAACACACACACACACACACACACACACAGTCCATTACACTCTCCAGAGCAAAAGATCGGAAAGGTACACTTTGGTGGCCTCCATCTTCTTCCTTTGGATCTCAGACCCAGGATTGTCCTTTATTTAATGTTACCCACAGACCCTGGACATTTGGACCTGTGAAAGGAAACTGCATCTCCAGCTGATGATCTAAGCCAATGTTAAGCATTACGTACTCTGTCCTACCTGCTCCCACACCAGACAGCATTGGTTGATGGTAGCATTCTTTCATGACAGACAAGAAAGGAACCTAAGAATTATATTCAGCACAGTGCTCCAACCAGCTACTCTCCATCTAGCAGAATTGGCATTGCTATTATTTACCATCATGATTTAAACTCATCAGGAATTACCCTACCTCAGGCTACATCTTTCTACCAATTTGCACGTTTATAATATTACCAGTGGAGCATGACCTTTTTAAAATTCAATCTTGTCTTCCTATATGGATTCTCATACTTGTACCCTATTATTCTTTGTCTTTTTGAGACCCTTCTTTCTTATCACTCACCTTAATATCTTGACTTGGATTTAGAGAAAACCTACAGATCTCCCACGCAGTGGGGAAGAATAAACATCAATACCTTCAACAAAATAATATAGATGAAATAGATAAATTTGCTTCCAACTATAAAATGACATATAGCTTACTAACACCAATCTCAAACACTTTGAGATGGATTTCTGATTTAGGTTATCCAAGACCATTGCCTTCCCATATTTCCAACAATAAAAACAGACAGAAGAAAATATAATGAAACATCTTCAGTTTCCTTTACCCTGGGCTGAATGTTCAGTATAGGATGATCATTGATGGGTAGTACATTAGAATCAATATGGTAATTAAAACTAAGAGATATGAAATGTGTGTAAAAGGGTAAGAATGGCAATCAACAGGGAATTGCCAGTTCTGAATTGAAGAAAATCAAATTATAGTACTGCTTAATTTTTAGTGCTTTGACAGGGGCCAAAAGTTCTACAGTATCAATGCTGGTTAAAAGACAAATTGGTTACGGCAGTTGATTACCTTTTAACAGCTTTTCTTCTTAAAAAAGTCAAGTCACGTTACGTTATAGAGATGTGCACCCCTGAAAATTCCAGAACATTCTGGGACATAATCATTTATTTCTTTTATATGAATTTGCAGAGCTCTTTAAAAGAAAATAGATAAAGAATAAAAAGTAAAAAAGAAAAGAAAAGAAAAGAAAAAAAGCCATACAATTTACCTGTGACTATAAGTGCACATAAAAAATACGTATTTCAATAGTGACTACATAACTAAAATGAAAGGTGAACAAGCAGCCCATTTTTTAAAACCCAGAAAAAAGCACTCTTTTAACCTTCTTTTGGATGTACTAAAATCACTGTTTTACCACACAAAATGGAAAGAAAATCTAAAGCAAAGACTGTTGGTTCTGTGAAATATGCTGTATTTTCCCACCTGTTTTCCCACAGGTGCTTAATGCATTTTTCAACACAATAAAAATTCTTATATTTTCTTATGTGTTGAGATGCATATGTTTTCACAGTCTGGATATTGTCATTATTATTTTTGTATCACTTTTAATATGTTGAATTCAACAGTAAGAAATAATAGCTACATAATGTCTCTCAATTAAAATTTTTCATTTTTTAAAAAAGTAATTTTGTTTTAATAAAAAGATTTTTGCAAACTATTTTATAATTCTTAAAATGTAAGCACTGAATATATTCAATATTCTCATTTTTACAATTATACAATGAATTCCACAGAGGAAAAAAATACTACCTTATTTTTATTTGTTTCACTATTTTACTAAAGTTTCATTTGCCCACTTAAAATTTTTTTCTTATTATATTAGATTTTTTTCTAAGATATTTGGAAAAGGTCTTTGTTTCTTTTTAGCCAACACACTTTAATTATTTGATTACTAGCATGAAAACCCAGATGTCTGGTCACATCTCTAAGTCATCTGGTAATCACATAGTTAGAATCTCAATGCCACTTCATGTGGGTCTCTATTAACACTGAAACCATAAGGGATAGGAAATAGACCCTGGGGGACATAATTTCCAAAGTCTTTACAACTAAACTAATGCTGAGTCATCTCCTTCTTTTGATATGTCTTTAAAAGTATTATATTAAAAACAAAAGGGTAAATAAAAATTCTCTAGGGTGTTTCCTTATACTCTCATATCTTCCCTTCCATGAAGATATCCCTGATCCTAAGTGCTTTTTACATTCTATTCCCATTATTATTCATAGGGGACCCCAAATTCGATTAGGGATGCTAAGTCCTATGACAAAGGGCTTGGTATAGACAGTGTGGTAACCAGTTTTTTTATTTTTATTTTTATTTTTTTTTTAATTGGTTGTTCAAAACATTACAAAGCTCATGACATATCATCTTCCATACATTTGATTCAAGGGGCTGGGGATGTGGCTCAAGCGGTAGTGCGCTCGCCTGGCATGCGTGCGGCCCGGGTTCGATCCTCAGCACCACATACAAACAAAGATGTTGTGTCCGCCGAGAATTAAAAAATAGATATTAAAAAAAATTCTCTCTCTCTCTCTCCCACTCTTTCTTAAAAAAAAAAATATAAGGTAACCAGTTTTTAAAGTGATTCATTAGCATTAAACCAGAAAGAAAGGAAAGGGGCGGCAAACTTTGACTTAATCCTGTTGCAACTCCAATATTTGCCCAGTTACAGGCCATGCAGATCAGCTCAAGATCCCGAAACCCTTACCACCCAGTCTTTAAATCTATAGTGTTCAAGGGAACCCAAAACAAACCTCTAAAGATAAAAGTCAGAGAACCCCCAGCTTCAAGATGGCAACATAAAGACATCAGTGATTGTGTGTCCCTCTGAAATCATCTGAAAACAGAAAGAATAAGAAACAGAATTAGAGAGGATGAACCTCAGTATATTGGAACAAGAATTACAGTAAAAATTGGACCAATGGACAGAAGAATGCTGAGAAAAGCCACATAAAAATCTATGTGGAATTACTGAAGGAAAAAGAAAGAAAACCAGACAAACAGAAGGCAGAGAATACACACCAGGAAAATCCCCCATGGAATGGGAACATCCTGCCAAACCATTTTTTTTTTTTTTTGAAATTTAAATATAAAAAATGGCCTCTAAGAAATAAGACTTCAGAGTATAGTCAGAAGGATTCAAGAAAGAAATACCAAGTCCAAAGGACTTCTGTGGTGAAGCCCCTGGCCCTGGAACGGGAGTAAGTTTCCTGCTCTTTGTTCCGCATGTGGAGGCGAGTACCACTGAAGTATGAATCAGCCTTGTGGGCTTCCTGTCAGCCCTGTGGGCTTCCTGTCTATCTGCCCTCCTGAGAGCCTGGGACAGATTGTACCTGCTGATTAGTTGGCCCAGCTGGGCCTTGCATGACCGACCTGCAAAACCTGACCTAGTTTGCCTAAGGCTGCTCGAGACCGCTTCCTGTAAAGTGTGTGTGTGTGTGTGCTTAACCCTGAGGGTGGGAGGATATATAATAGGGGGGTAGAAAAAATAAAAGTTGTCTCCTGGATGAAGAACCTTGGTGTCCTGTGTCCTTTAACCTTGCCGTCCCTCGCCGGACTCGGCTCCTTTGGCCGGACGCGGCAGACTTCACTGGTTTTTTATTTTTTATTTATTTTTTCTTAATAGGCTAAAAAGAATTAAGAGACAAAAAATGGAAAAGAAAAAAAAATCACCATAGAATTTAAAGCCACCAGATAAGGAAGCATAATATAAAACAAATTAATGGTGGGAGCCCAGGCCCAGGTCAGTCTCAGGACTTCCCACTCTGACCTGCATGACAGCCCAGGCCTAGGGTCACCCCCACACAGAGCAGAGGACCACGATAAGGCTCCCCATTTACCAACGTGCTGCTCCCCCCGAACGCTGCCATCTTGGGACACTGCAGCCATCACCATAGCCCTCCCCACGTAGTAGCCTCCACCTTGAGAAAACAGACAGGTCCTGGAGGCAGCTACATCTCCAAACAGGCAGCCCAAAGCCATTGTAAGGCCCACACTTTTGGCCCCATCCCTGAAAGTGGTTGCATCCATCTTGGGACACCCTCACTGCTCTCTTGAGTTACCTCCACGATTGTTGCCACCAACTTTAGTTGCAGTAGCATCCTTTTTGGGACACCTGCCAGAGACTGAAAGCCCAACACCAATGTGAGGTACAGGTAATCTGCAGGGACACTACAAGATCATGGAATAGAAACTGTAATACCTCAGATCCACACTGCAAGAAAGGAAGACACGGAGACAACATGAAAAAACAAGGGAAGAAAGTGCCCCAAATAAACCAAGATACTTCAACGACAGAATCCATGGACAGCGCAGTTGCTGAAATGTCAGAGAAAGAGTTCAGGATGCACCTAATTAAAATGATCTGTGAATTAAAGAGTGACATAAGAGAGCAAATACAAAAATTGATCAGTCTACCAAAGACATAAGAGAACAAATACAGGCATCCATTAATCACAGCAACAAAGAGATAAGGGAGCAAATACAGGTAGCAAAAGATTACTTCAAGAAAGAGATTCTGGAAAAAAATAAACCAAATCAGAAATCCTTGAAATGAAAGAAACAATAAACCAAATAAAAAATTCCATAGATGTATAACAATGAGTGTCTTCTTCCACCATCCATGCAATTCCCCTTATCCCTCCCTTTTCCTCCCACCCTTCTTCCCTATGTAAAGATAATCTTCTTCCCATGCTCTTCCTCTCTTCTCCATTTTTAGGGGTGCCCCTTATATCATTGAAGACATTCAGCATTTGTTTTTTGGGGATTGGCTAGCTTCACTTAGCATAATCTTCTCTAATGCCATCCATTTCCGTGCAAATGCCATGATCTTATTATTTTTTAGTGCTGAGTAATATTCCATTGTGTATATATGCCACATTTTTTTTTATCCATTCATCCATTGAAGGGTATCTAGGTTGGCTCCACAGTCTGGCTATTGTAAATTGTGTTGCTATAAACATTGATGTGGCTATATGCTGTTTTTAGGTCCTTTGAGTATAGTCTGAGAAGAGGAATAGCTGGGTCAAATGGTGGTTCCATTCCCAGCTTTCCAAGGAATCTCCATACTGCTTTCCAAATTGGCTGCACCAATTTGCAGTCCCATCAGCAGTGTATAAATGTACCTTTTCCCCTGTATCCTCAAGCTGAAGGTGCAAGGGTGGGAAAAATGTACCACTCACGTGGACAACATAAACAAGAAGATAAAGTGGACTTCAAACCAAAGCTAGTGAAACGATATAAACAAGGATATTTCATATAAGGGAGTCATCCATCAGCAAGACATAACAATTATAAATATCTATGCCCCAAACAACGGGGCATCACTGTATATCAAACAAAACCTTCTTAACTACAAGATTCAAATAGATCACAACACAATAATACTAGATGACTTAATTAATGCCAGTACTCCTCAAATTATTCTATGAAATAGAAAAAGAGGGAACCCTTCCAAACTTTTTCTACAAATCTAGTATCATCCTGATACCCAAACCAGACAAAGACATATCAAGGCAAGAAAATTTCAGACCAATATCCCTGGTGAACATAGATGCAAAAATTCTCAATAAAATTCTGGCAAATTGCAAACAAAAATATATTTAAAAATAGTGCACCATGATCAAGTGGGGTTCATTCCAGGGACGCAAGGTTGATTCAATGTACAGAAATCAATAAATGTAATTCATCACATCAATAGACTTAAAGATAAGAATCATATGATCATCTCAATTCATGCAGAGAAAGCATTTGAGAAAATACAGCATCCTTTCATGTTCAAAACACTAGAAAAACTAGGGACAGTAGGAACATACCTCAAAATGATAAAAGCTATCTATGCTAAGCCCAAGGCCAACCTCATTCTAAATGGAGAGAAATTGGAAGCATTCCCTCTAAAAACTGGAACAAGACAGGGATGCCCTTTTTCACCACTTCTATTCAACATAGTCCTTGAAACTCTAGCCAGAGAAATTAGACAGATGAAAGGGAATAAATGGATATGAATGGGAAAAGAAGAACCCAAACTATCACTATTTGCCAATGACATGATTCAGAGGATCTAAAAAAACTCCACCAGTAAACTTTTAGCATTAATAAATGAATTCAGCAAAATAGAAGGATATAAAATCAATACCCATAAATCAAATGTATTTACTATATATCAGTGATGAATCCTCTGAAAGAGAAATTAGGAAAACTACCCTATTCACAATAGCCTCAAAAAATAATAAATAAATAAATAAATATTTGGGAATTAATTTAACAAAAGAGGTGAAAGACCTCTACAATGCAAACAACAGAATACTAAAGAAAGAAATTGAAGAAGACCTTAAAAGATGGAAAGATCTCCTATGCTCTTGGATAGGCAGAATTAATATTATCAAAATGGCCATACTACCCTAAGCTCTATACAGAGTCAATGTGATTCCAATTAAAAACCCAATATCATTCCTTATAGAAATAGAAAAAGTAATCATGAAGTTCCTTTGGAAAAATCTTATTTTTCCCGGAATAGCCAAAGCAATCCTTAGCAAGACGAGTGAAGCAGGAGGCATCACAATACCAGACCTTAAACTATACTACAAAGCTATAGGAACAAAAATGGCATGGTGTTGGCACCTAAATAGACATGTAGACCAATGGTACAAAATAGAGGACACAGAGGAAACCTTCATAATACAGTTATCTCATAGTAAACAAAAGTGCCAAAAACATACATTGGAGAAAAGATAGCCTCTTCAACAAATGGTGCTGAGAAAACTGGAAATCCATATGCAGCAAAATGAAACTAACTCCCTATCTTTCACCATGCACAAAACTCAACTCAAAGTGGATCAAGGACCTAGGAATTATATCAGAGATCCTGTGCTTAACAGAGGAAAAAGTAGGCCCAAATCTTTATCACGTCAGATTAGGGCCTAACTTCCTTAACAAGACCCCTAAAGCACAAGAAATAAAATAAAGAATCAATAAATGGGATGGATTCAAAACTAAAATTCTTTTTCTCAGCAAAAGAAACAATCAATTAGGTGAAGAGAGAGCATACATTTTGAGAGCACATCAGACAGAGCACTACTCTCCAGGATATATAAAGAACTCACAAAACTTAACACCAATAAAACAAACACCCCAATCAATGAATGGGCTAAGGAGCTGAACAGACATGTTTCAGAAGAAGATATACAATATATCAACAAATATTTAAAAATGTTCAACTTTTCTAGTAATTAGAGAAATGCAAATCAAAACTACTTTGAGATTTCATATCATGCCAGTCAGAATGGCAGTTATTAAGAATCAGACAATAAGTATTGTCAAGGATTGGGGGAAAAGGCATACTCAAATGTTGATGGTGGGACTGCAAATTGGTGCAACCAATCTGGAAAACAGTATGGAGATTCCATAGAAAACTTGGAATTTAACCAGTATTTGACCCAGCTATCCCACTCCTCGAATTAATAAATGAATTTAGCAAAACAGCAGTGTATGAAATCAATACCCATAAATCAAATGGATTTCTTATACATCAGTGATACCTAAAGGACTTAAAATCAGCATACCATAGTAACGTAGCCACATCAATGTTTATGATAGCACAATTCACAATAGCTAAACTGTGGAACCAACCTAGTTGCCCTTCAATAGATGAATGGATAAAGAAACTGTGGTATATATACATAATGGAATATTACTCAGCATTAAAAAAGAATGAAACTATGGCATTTGCAGGTAAATGGATGGCGCTGGAGGATATCATGCTAAGCAAAGTAAGTCAATCCTC
Organism: Marmota marmota marmota; assembly: GCF_001458135.2. Taxonomy (NCBI): domain Eukaryota; kingdom Metazoa; phylum Chordata; class Mammalia; order Rodentia; family Sciuridae; genus Marmota; species Marmota marmota. The sequence goes on along the minus strand of NW_026000057.1, from coordinate 7,654,929 downwards.
CAAATCCAAAGGCTGAATATTCTCTCTGACTTGTGGATGATGATCCATAATGGGTAGGAGGGGCATGGGATGGAGGAACTGTGACTGGGCAAAAGGGAAGGGGGAGGGGTCTGATTTTGGACCCCTTCTGCACTCCCTGAAAATTTCGGATCACAGCACACATACCACTCCTTCCCCCCCACCCCAAAAGCCAGCCCAGCTAAACATCCCAGACTTGGCCTGGAGCTTCCCTTGTCCATCATTTGGCCACTGACTAATGGAAGGAGGGGGCATGGGGGCAGGAAGGATGATGGTATGAGATGGACATCATTACCCTAGGTACGTGTATGATTGCTCATATGGTGTGATGCTATATTGTGCAGAACTAGAAAAATGAAAAGTTGTGCAGCAATTGTGTACAATGAATCAAAATGCATTCTGTTGTTATATACACCTAATTGGAACAAATAATTGGAATAAATAAATAATAAATAAAATTTGGGGGCTGGGGCTGTAGCTAAGTGGCAGAGCGCCTGCCTAGCATGTGTGAGGCACTGGGTTTGATCCTCAGCACCACATAAAAATAAACAAATAAAATAAAGGCACTCTGTCCATCTACAACTATAAATAAATAAATAAAAATTTAAATATCTTCACTTTTAAGAGGTTGTATTTTACCAAATCCCCAGCTGGGACTGGCATAGTCCCAGGAAGGGTCAGTGTTGGATGTAACTGGTTATCCTAGAATCAGGATTTGGTGATTGTGCAGGTGTGTCCAAGGAGTGGGTGAGTGTATCAGGCAGACAGAGAATACTCACTAGAAGTGGAGGAAGTCACCTTCCAGTGTGTAGCCAAAAAAGGGAACCCAGAGTCAGAGTTCTGATATTGAGGTGGCATACAGGCCTGTGGTTCCTGTTACTACTAGTTACCTCTAGAACTAGAAGTCCAGGGCCACCAGACTGAGGTTACAGGCCTATAAAGATAGTAGGACTAACCCAGCTACTAAGGGAGTTTGTGAAGATCTTTGCCCCCCAAACTCAGCAAACAACAAACTACACCCGATGCTTGGTGATGCTATTGCTTTTACTTGCGGGTATTGCCACCTGTCTGAACCCCCAAATTACTGACCATTTGTTGTCCTATCAGGTCTGGTGGCTTACAGATGCTGTTTGCTTGTGAAATTTAAAGACAAAATTTTCCAACTGCTGGTCACCAAGTTATCCAGTCGTCCCAACTCCACACCAGCTGGATCCGGTTGGGGTGCTATGTAGACACTCTAGATGACATTGGTCTCATTATAATTTCATGATAACGATCACAAAACAAGCCCACAGTCACTATGACAGATGAACTGTTCCCAAATTAAGAATAAAAGAGGTGCCCCCCTGATTTTGGACCCCCTTGGCACTCCCTGAAAATTTCCGATCACAGCATGCATACCACTCCTCCCCGTCCCCGCCCCCAAAAGCCAGTCCAGCTAAACATCCCAAACCCAGACTTGGTGTGAAGCTCCCCTTCTCCATCATTTGGCCACTGACTAAAATTTCCTACCTGGTCCAAGAACTGCTTAGTCATTTGCAACTAGTACTGAGTAGGAAAAAAAACACTTACAGACTCGGTAACACTAGGACCCTTCAAAGCACCTCAACGCCTCTTTGCTTGTGAGAAACAGCCATTTATATCCTGAGCAAACTGGGTGCTGGTTGCAGATGTTTGGTCAAGCCCCGCAGCTTGGCTGTGGGTGGAGGGCCAAGCCCCTCAGGGTGTTCACATTTCCACCACCAGGACAAGGAAGCGACCAAGGCAGCTGAGGAGTCCTTGGTGCATTAGTGGAGACAGGCGCAGAGACAGGTGATGGGGTGGGGCAGGCCAGGCCCTGGCCAGGAGCAGGCTCCTGATGGGGGCGGGGTGAGGGGGCAGGGCCAGGGGGCAGGGCCAGGAGGAGACATGTGAGCAGGAGTGTGTCCAGGGCGCTGGCCAGGAGCTGGCACACGATGCTGGGGTGGAGCAGAGCCAGCTTGTGGAAGGATTTCATGGGTGAGGACGGGGGAAGTGCTGGGGGTGGAGGTCGCTGAGTGTTGGCCCCCAGGTGAGCAGCGGGTCTAGGGTCTAGCCTTAGAAGAGGGTTGGGGTGTACTGTGGGAATTTAGTTTTGGATTTTAAATACTTGTTATACATATTAAAAACATTGCCCCTCAGGCAATTAGCTATGTGATAAAAATGAATATTTACATACCCTGAAATCACAACTTTTATCAGTGTATCATTATATATTTAGGATACATCATAGTCACATATTTATTGGTGTGTATTTATATACACAGTAGCGGGGTTCATTTTGACGTGATAATATGTTTTCGGTACGTAATTTGCTCTATTTCAGTCCTCAGTGCTTCCTCTTTCCTGCGCCCCCTGCCTACCCCTATTCCCTTCCTCTCCTTTGCTGGTCTTCTTTCCAGTTATTTATTGTTTTTGTCAAAAGTTGGTGCTTTATAGATGAACAGTTGACTGTGGGATATTCATATATGTCCACAGCGTGGTTTTGTCGATTTCATTGCGCATTTCCTCCCTCTACCGGCCGCTCCTCAACCTCCTGGCTATTCCGCTGAGCTTCCCCCAGTTTTCACAGAATCTGTACCCTTCCTTACTTTGCTCAAGCTTTTGCATATGAGAAGAAACGTTTGATCCTTGATTTTCTGGGTTTAGCTTATTTCACTTAGTATCATGTTCTCCATTTCCATCCATTTATCAGCAAATGCCAAAATTTCATTCTTCACTATGGCTGGGTAAAACTCCATTGTGTATATATACTGCATTTTTCTTAATCCATTCATCTGTTGATGGGTCCCTGGGCTAGTTTTATAACTTGACCATGGTGTATGGTGCTGCTGCAAACATTGATGTGGCTATATTATTACAAATATGCTGAGTTTAGTTCTTTTGGATAAGTACCGAGGAGTGGGATGGCTGGATCATATGGTGGTTCCATTTCTAGGTTTTTTAAAAAAATTTTTTAGTTGTCAATGGACTATATTTTATTTATTTATATGTGGTGCTGAGAATTGAACCCAGTGCCTCACACATGCTAAGCAAGTGCTCTACCATTGAGCTACAGCCCTAGCCCCCATTCCTAGTTTTTAAAGGAATACCCATATTGCTTTCCAAAGTGGTCATACTAATTTGCAGTGTCCTCAAAAATGTATGGCTGTTCCTTTTCTTCCACTACTTTCCTGCATTATCATTTGTATTCTTGATGATTGCCATTCTATCTGGAGTGAGGTGAAATCTCAATATAAGTTTTGATTTGCATTTCCCCAATTGCCAGAGTTGTTCAACACTTTTCATCTACTCATTGGCCATTTGTTTTTCTTCTTTTGAGAAATGCCTGTTTAGTTCTTTTGTCCATTTACTGATTGATTTATTTGTATGTGTGTCTGTGTTTTAAGCTTTTTGAGTTCTAATATATTCTGGATATTAAACCTCTGTCATAGGTTTACCTAGCAAAGATTTTCTCCAATTCTGTAGGCTTGCTCTTTGATTGCCTAATTGTTTCCTTTGCTGGGCAGAAGCTTTTTAATTTGATGCTGTTCCACTTATTGATTCTTTATTTCTTGGGCTTTTAGAGTCTTGTTAAGGAAGTTGGAAGCTGTGCCAATGTGTTAGAATGTTGACCCTATGTTTTCTTCTACGGGTTGCAGTTTCTGGTCTAATTTCTTGGTCTTTGATCCACTTTGATTTGACTTTTGTGCTGAGTTTCGTTCTTCTATAATGGATAGCCAGTTTTCCTAGCACTATGTGTTAAAAAGGCTATCTTTCCTCAAACATGTAGTTTTAGCATGTTTGTCAAGTATCAGATGACTGATACTATGTGGGTGTGTCTTTTATTCTCTTCCATTGGTCTTCATGTGTACTCTGATGGCAATACTCTGTTGTTTTTTTGGTTACTGTAACTCTGTAGTATAATTTCAGATCAGGTGTAGTGATACCACCAGCATCAATCTTCTCTTTCAGGGTTGTTGTGGATATTCTGGGTCTCTTATTCTTCCAAAGGACTTTTTTTTTTTTTTTTTTAGTTTTGTGAAGAGTGTCATTGGTATTTTGATGGGGATTACTTTGAATCTGTATGGTGCTTTTGGCAGTATGGCCATTTTAACAATATTAATTTTGCTTGTCCAAGAATACAGGAGGTCTTTTTTCCATCTTGTAAGATCTTCTTGAGTTTCTTTCTTCAGCTTTTTTTTTTCTTGTAGTTTTCTTTGTGGAGGTCTTTCATCTCCTTGGTTAATTTAGTTCCCCAATTTTTTTGTGGTTATTGTGAATAGGACAGTTTTCCTAATTTCTTTCTCAGCAGATTTATTAAATTTATCAGCTCTAGAAGGAGTCTGGTGGAGATTTTGGGTCTTCTAAATGCAGGATCATGTCATCAGCAAACAAAGATAATTTGACTTCTCCTTTTCCTGTTTGTAGTCCTTTAATTTTCTTCTCTTGCCTGGTTACTCTGGTTAGAGTTCCAAGGACTATATAGAGAGTGGTGAGAGTGGACATCCTTGTCTTTTCCAGCTTCTTTTCTGCTCAATATGATGTAGGCTCAGTATGATGTTGTTTTTGTCATATATTTCTTATATAATGTTGTGATAAGTTCTTTTCATACTTAGTTTCTCCAGCATTTTTTAACCTGGATGGGTCCTGTATCTTTTCAAAGGCCTTTTCTTCATTTATGGAAATGACTGTATGATTCTTGTCCTTAATTCTGTTTATGTGGTGAATTACATGTGTCGTTTTGCGTATGTTGAACCAACCTTGCATCCCTGGAATGAAATTGATCATGGTGTATTATCTTCTTGATGTGTTTTTGAATGTAGTTTGGTAATATTTTCCTAAGGATTTTTGCATCTCTGTTCATCAGGAGATTGGTCTATAATTTTCTTTTGTTGATGTGTCTTTGGGTATTAGTGTTCTACTGGTTTATGGAATGTATTTGGGATTGTTCCCTTCCTTCTAATTTCATGGCATAATTTGAGAAAGACTAGTGTTATAGTTTTTCTGGTACAACTCAGCTGAGAATTCATTTGGACCTGGACTTTTCTTTGTTAGAATGTTTTAATTGCTGTTTCAATTTTATTATATGATATTGGTCCATTTTGGTTTTCTATATCTTTATGATTAAATTTTGGTAAGTCATATCTGTGTAGAAATTTGTACAGTGTCTTCTAGATTTTCCAGTTTGTTGTTTCTAAATAGTTTATAAAAATCCTGTGGATTTCTGTGATGCATGTGGTGCTATCACCTTTCTCATCTCTAATTTTGTTTATTTGGGTCTTTTCTCTCATTTTGTAAGTTTGGCTAAGGGTTTATCCATTTTTTCCCATCTTTTTGAAGAACCACCCCTCTGTTACATTGACCACGTTGGTTTTTTTAATTCTCAATTTTATTAATTTTGGCTCTGATCTTAATTATTTCCCATTTTGTGCTGATTTTTGAATCAGTATGTTCTTCCTTTACTCAGGCCTGAAGTGGAGCATAAACTTATTTATTTAGGATCTTTTTTTAAATGTAGGTGATCAATGATGTACATTTTCCTCTTAGATTTGCTTTCATACTGTTCCCAAAATTTTGATGTTGTATCTCTCTTCTTATCTGTATCCAACTTTTTTTCTTTCTTGTCTCATTTCTTCTATGATCTCTTCTTCATTTAAGACAGTATTGTTGTATCTGTATGTGTATATATGGGTTCTATTATTTTTCTTGCTGTTGATTTCTAGCATCATTGCATTATGATCTAAAGGGATACATGGGATTGTATCAATATTTTTGTATTTACTGAGACTTACATTGATGTGGAATATGGTCTATTTTGGTAAAAGTTCCATGAGCTGCTGAGAAGAAAATAAGTTCAGCTAATTGGGGTGAAGTATTATGTAGATGTCTATTAGATACACTAGATGTATAGTATTATTTAGGTTAGAAATATCTTTATTGATTTTATATTTGGATGACTTATCTATTGGCGACATGGGTGTGTTGATATCATCTAATATTATAGTACTGGGATCTTAGATTTAATGATAATATTTTTTCATATATTTTTTAAAATTAATATTTTTTTCAAATATTAATATATTTTAAATATATTTTAAATATATATTAATATATTTTTAATATATTTTCAGATAATATTTTTTCAATGTAATTAGGTGCACTGCAATTTCATGCATATATGTTTTTTATTGTTATTTCTTCTTGATTAATTGTTCCCTTTACCAGTATGTAGTGGACTTGTCACCTATGGTTAATTTTTGCTTGAACTCTACTTTGTTAGAAATGAGAATAGCTACTCCTGCTTGTTTTCACACTCTACTTGAACTAATTTTTTTTAAAATCTTTTTATTTTCAGTCTGTGGGTGTTTTTGCCTATGAGATGAGTCTCTTGCAAACAGCATATGATTATATCTTGTTTTAAAATACATTTTGTCAATATATGTTTTTTAATTGTGGAGTTGAGATCATCTGCACTTAGTGTTACTATGACAGATTTTTGGGTTGTTGTGGAGAGATTTCCTGCCATCTTGGTTTATTTGCTAAGTTTAATTTGTTTGGTTTTCTTTTAGTTGCTCTTCTAGAGAACTTCATCCATTTGAGGGCTTTGGGGTTTGTTTTTGAGCTCTGTGTGTAGATACCTTTGAGTATTTTTTTGTAGTGCTGGCTTAGTGGTCATGAATTCCTCTAGTTTATTCTTAACATGGAAAGTTTTTATTTCTACTTTGATTCTGGAAGATAGCTTTGCTGTATATAGCAATATTGGCTCACTATTGTTTTATTTATGAGCTTGGCCTATCTTACTTCAAGCCCTCTTTGATTATAGGATGTGAGTTGATTAGTAAGAAGTGAGCCTTATTGATTTACCTCTAAATGTGACCTGATGTTTTTCTCTTGTAGCTTTTAATATTCTTATTTTCTATTTTAGAAATTTTGATATGATGTATCTTGGAGAGGTTCTTCTTTGATCTTGTCTATTTGGGGTTCTGTGTGTCCTGTACGTGGATTTACATTTCATTTCTAAAGTCAAGAAAATTTTCTCCTATTGTTTCACTGAAAAGGTTCTTAATGCCTTTAGCCTGTTTCTTCATGTTCTCTTCTATCTCAATGACTCTGAAATTTGGTCTCTTGATGTTGTCCCAGAGTTCTTATATATTCTGATCATGGTCTTTCATAAGTTTTTCACTTTATTACATACTGAATATTCAATTTCATATACCCCATGTTCAAGACCTGAAGTTCTATTTTCAACATTATCTAGTCTGTTGGTGATACTTTCATATTTTTATTTGATTCCTTGTGTCTTTCATTTCATGAATTCTGAATGGTATCTTTTCAGTATTTCTATTTTTTTATTGAAATGGTCTTTCACCTCCTGTATTTGCTCTGAATTCATTCCTTAAATCTTCTTTTAACTCATTCATTGAACACTTTAATATTTAGATTTCTATAGCCTTTCTCTGTAATTTAATCCTCATTTATATCTGTGGGTTAGTGTTTGAGGGATTGTAAATTCTCAGGGAGACTTATTTGTTACTTTATGTTTTTAGAGGTCTTGGACCTGTGCATCTGTTGAGATGGATTCCTCTTCCTTTTATATGTGTGGGTCCTTTGGTGTGTATTTTTTTTCTATTTTTGTTCTTGGGATTTATGTTTGTTTTTACTGTATATGTCCAGAAATGAGACCTGAAAGTCCCTTTCAGGCTGTTTCTACTTGGCAACTGGTCATTGGTTTGAGGTTTTTGTCTGTCCTATTCTATGTGTTGAAGTACTATTGAAGCTTGAGTAGGGCTAGTTTGTGAATAGAGTGAGATTTGCTGTCACTTGATTGATTTGTGAGTTCAGTTCAGTAGTAGGATCTCCGTCCTGTGATTTTTTTGAAGTGTCCTAATCACTTTTCTGCCCCTCTTAGAAAAAGGGGGAGCAAGGAATAGAAATCATGGTAGCAACCACTATACAGCCTTAAAAGACATGTCTGGTGCCTACTAGTGATGTTTGACACCTGAATAGAAATACTGGGGTCAGAATTTCACATTAGCATCAACAATAAAAAGCCATGAACTGGATCTGACATTAAATAGCAGGTGTTAATTCACTGACTATTATCCAGTGTATTAACAACCATAACAACACGAATGGTGGGGGTAGGGTTTATATACGCTAAATAGTTCTATCAGATAGTGAAATTGTAGTTTCTTAGGTGAAGAGAAAATGAGGTAGGAAGGCAAGTGAAAGTTTGAAACATTTAAAAAGTGAACATAAGGGAAGCAATAGAGAGATATCAGGTGACAGGTATAAAGAATAAAAAATACAAGTAATACAGGAAGAGGGAACAAGACAGTTTGGCTCTAAGAGGGAGTAGAAAGTGAAGAAGGAGTAAAAAGGAGAACAAAAACAGAGGTACAGACAAGTAAAAAAAATCAAACCAAAACAAATCCATATAAAGTTTCATCTCTCCAAAATCAAAACAAGGCTGAATAAAGGGAGAAGAACAAAGCAACTAAAGTGAAAGAAAAAAATTAAGTGACTATATTAATATATTATTATACATATTATATATATAAAATATATTCATAATATTACATTTTCAAACCTATCAGTGCAGCAAGAACATACACATACACACAGAATGGAAAAAATAAAAATAAAAAATAAAAAGGGGGAAAAATTCTTTAATGAGAAATAAAGGGCTTCTTCTGTTGAGGTGGTTAAAACTGTTGGCATGGATGGGTAGTCATTGCCTATGCTGTTGAACCATTCTTTGCATTTTATTCTGGGCTCTTACCCCTTAGATCAAGGGCTGGGGTTGTTAAATCTGACATCTTTGTTTTCTCCAAGAAATTGTTAGGGGCCTGGAGACAAAGCTGTAGCAGCTGTCAGCTTCCTGTCTCATAGTATAGGGTGGGATAGACTGGGGAATCTTGAAAATTGGAATTTTACCTGGACTGTCCAGGTTGATGCCCTCCCTGAGTGAGGCTCATATGGAGTTTTAAATGAGAAGTTCTGGCAGCTGGGTTTAGTTCTTGCTTTAGAACTTTATCGGAAGGTGTGAGATTAGACCAACCTCCTGTTTCTGGGCAGATGCTCACATCTGCTGGATGTCTGGGTCTGAGGGACTTTTCAAAAATTCTACTCTCCCCATGGGTATCTAATTCTTTGAAGTTCTCATGTAGTCCATTACCATGGATGTGCATCTCCCCAAAGGGCTTTGTCAGACCTGGACTACAGATGTGCTTTTCTAATCTGCCGTTGGCCTCTTCCCAGTTTCTTGATTGGGCCACCATCACAAAGGGAACCCAAGCTTCTCTCCCCTTGGTATTCCTATCCTGGATTGCCCTAGGCACAATCCTTTCTGTTCCTCTCAGGTGGCTGCTGGATCTAGGTGGCGACACCCTTTATGAGCTTCTGACCTTCATCCTCTCCAGGCTGTCCTGTGGCCACTTGCAGATGGTTCCCACTATGATTCTCCACTCATTGGACAAGAGATTCCAGTCACTTCTCTATCAGCAGCTTCCTCCACTGTCTCTGGGTCAGTTAGGATGGGCCTTTCTCTCTATTCCACAAGTTCCCCTATGTTGATTTTATTCTCCATGCTTTCCTCTTTCAGCCTCTCCTCTGCAGGGGGCTGGAGGCACTGACACTGCTGCCACCAGCTAAGCTGGCACATCTCTAATGTATTATTTCTTATTTTATGTTCAAAGCTTCCGACTTTCTGTGTCCCTATACTTATTGTACTGTCCAGTGTTGGATTTCAGTGAATTCCCTGTCACCCACGTGGCTGAGAGGCAGTACTCCAGCTGCTTGAGTCTTGGCCTGAGGAGCAATTGAAGGCTAAACCCTAACCCTCTAATCCGTTATCTTCCATCCTCAATATGACATTTAAATTTTTTTAAAAAATTCTAATTTGTTATATATGACACCAGAATGCATTAGAGTTCATATATCACATATAGAGCACATTTTTCATATCTCTGGTTTTATACAAAGTATATTCACACCATTCGTGTCTTCATACAGGTACTTAGGGTAATGATGTCCATCTGATTACACCATCTTTTATAACCCCCAGGCCCTTCCCTTCTCCTCTCTCCCCTTTGTCCTATCTAGAGTTCATCTAATCTTCCCATGCTCCCCCTACCAACCCCACTATGAATCAGCCTCATAGAAAACATTTGGCATTTGGTGTTTTGGATTAGCAAACTTCACATAGCATTATATTCTTCAACTCTGTCCATTTACCTGCAAATGCCATGATTTTATTCTCTTTTATTTCTGAGTAATATTCCTTTTTTTGTGTGTATATATGTATGTATGTATGTATGTATGTATGTGTGTGTGTGTGTATATATATCACATTTTCTTTATCAATTCATCTACTGAAGGGCATCTAAGTAGGTTCCACAGTTTAGCTATTGTGAAATGTGCTGCAATAAACATTGATGTGGCTGTGTCCCTGTAGTATGCTGTTTTTAAGTCCTTTGGGTATAGACTGAGGAGTGGGATAGCTGGGTCAAAAGGTGGTTCCATTCCCAGTTTTCCAAGGAATCTTCATACTGCTTTCCATATTGGCTGCACTGTTTTGCAGTAGCACCAGCAGTGTTTGAGTGTGCCTTTTCTGCCACATCCTTGCCAATACTTATTGTTGCTTGTATTCTTAATAGCTGCTATTCTGACTGGAGTCAGATGAAATCTTAGAGTAGTTTGGATTTGCATTTCTAAAAATTGCTAAAGGTGTTGAACATTTTTTCATATATTTGTTGATTGATTGTATATCACCTTCTGAGAAGTGTCTGTTTAGTTCCTTGGCCCATTTATTGATTGGGTTATTTGCTTTTCTGGTGTTTAGCTTTCTGAGTTCTATATATACCCTAGAGATTAGTGCTCTATCTGATGTGCAAGTGATAAAAATTAGCTTCCAAGCTGTAGGCTCTCCATTCACCTCATTGATTGTTTCTGTTGCCGAGAAGAAACTTTTTAGTTTGAGACCATCCCATTAATTAATTCTTTTGCCAAAGGAGTCTTATTAAGGAAGTAGGGGCCTAATTTGATATGATGGAGATTGGGGCCTATTTTTTTTCTATTAAGTGCAGGGTCTCTTGATTCACTTTGAGTTCAGTGTTGTGCATGGTGAGAGATAGGGGTTTAATTTCATTTTGTTGCATATGATTTCCAGTTCTCCCAGTACATTTGTTGAATAGGCTATCTTTTCTCCAATGTGTGTTTTTGGCACCTTTGTCTAGTATAAGATAACTGTAATTTGTGAGTTAGTCCCTGTGTTCTTTATTCTGTACCATTGGTCTACATTTCTATTTTGGTGCCAATAACATGCTGTTTTTGTTACTATTGCTCTGTAGGATAGTTTAGATTCTGGTATAGATGCCACCTGCTTCACTCTTCTTGCTAAGGATTGCTTTAGCTATTATGGGTCTCTTATTTTTCTGGATGAATTTAATGACTGCTTTTTCTATTTCAATGAGGAATGTCATTGGGATTTTACTTGGAATTGCATTAAATCGGCATAGTGCTTTTGGTAGTATGGTCATTTTGGCAATATTAATTCTGCCTATCAGAGAACAAGGGAGATCTTTCCATCTTCTAAGGTCTTCTTTAATTTCTTCCTTTAGTGTTCTGTAGTTTTCATTGTAGAGGTCTTTCACTTCTTTTGTTAGGTTAATTCCCAAGTATTTTAATTTTATTTTTTGAGGCTATTATAAATGGGGTAGTTTTCCTTGTTTCCCTTTCAGAGGATTTGTCACTGACATACAGAAATGCCTTTGATTTATGGGTATTGATTTTGTATCCTGCTACTTTGCTGAGTTCATTTACTAGTTCTAAAAGATTTCTGGTGGATTTTTTTTTGGGTATTCTAGGTATAGAATCATATTATCAGAAAATAGTGCTATTTTGAGTTCTTCTTTTTCTATCTGTATCCCTTTAATTTCTTTCATCTGTTTAATTGTCTGGCCAGTGTTTCAAGAGCTATGTTAAATAGAAGTGGTGAAAGAGGGCAGCCCTGTCTTGTTGAGAGCCACAGCCGAAGGGGCCCCAGCAAACTTCCAGCTGCCAGCAAACTTCCAGCTGCCGGCTGATGATTGGCTCACAGTGGCCCCAGCAACATCTAGCTGATTGGCTCCTCTGCGGTGATGCTCATTGGGCTGTTTCCCTGCCCTTTCAGACCACGGAGCTGCTCATTGGGGGACTTTTTTGGCTCCGCCCACGTGACCCAGCCAATCGGCCTCAAGAGCAGGAGGATTGTGGGAGGTGGAGAGAGGCTTGTGTTGGAGAGAGAGGCTTGTGGGAAACCCGTGGTGGCAGTTGGGGCTCTGAGGGTTTTTCCTGAGAGGCTGTTTTGTTTGGCGTGTGTGGTTCTAAAAATAAAGTTAGTTTCTTTTGACAAGTGGCTCCTGATTGTGCCCAGCCAGACTTCGGCATTGTCTTCTTCCAGTTTTTAGAGGTAATGCTTTCAATTAAATTTCTAATCCATTTAGAATGATGTTGGCCTCGGGCTTAGCATAGGTAGCTTTTACAATTTTGAGATATATTCCTGATATCCCTAGTTTTTCTAATGTTTTGAACATGAAGGGATGCTTTATTATGTCAGATGTTTTTTTTCTGTGTCTATTGAGATGATCATATGGTTCTTATTTTTAAATATATTGATGTGATGGATTACATTTATTGATTTCCATATGTTGAACCAACTTGCATCCCTGGGATGAACCCCACTTGATCATGGTACATGATCTTTTTGATATGTTTTTGTATTCGATTTGCCAGAATTTTATTGAGAATTTTTTCATCTACATTCACTAGACATATCGCTCTGAAGTTTTCTTTCTTTGATGTGTCTTTGCCTGGTTTTGAAATCAGGGTGATTTTGGCCTCATAGAATGAGTTTGGAAGTGCTGCCTCTTTTTCTATTTTCTGAAATAAATTGAAGAGGATTGATTTGGTTCTTCTTTAAAGATATTGTAGAACTTGGCTGTGTATCCATCTGGTCCTGGGCTTTTCGTGGTTGGTAGGCTTCTGATAGCATCTTCTATTTCATCGCTTGAAATTGATCTGTTTAAATTATGTATATCATCTTGATTTAATTTGGGCAAATCATATAACTATAGAAATTTGTCGATGCCTTCATATTTTCTATTTTATTGGAGTACAAGTTTTCAAAATAATTTCTAATTATCTTCTGTATTTCTGTAGTGTCTGTTGTGATGTTTCCTCTTTCATCATGTATGTTAGTAATTTGAGTTTTCTCTCTCCTTCTTTTAATTAGCATGGCTAAGGGTCTGTCAATTTTATTTATTTTTTCAAAGAATCAACTTTTTGTTTTGTCAATTTTTTCAATTGTTTCTTTTGTCTCAATCTCATATCTGATTTTAATTATTTCCTGTCTTCTACTGCTTTTGGTGTTGATTTGTTCTTTTTTTTAGGGCTTTGGGATATAATGTTAATTCATTTATTTGTTGACTTTCTCTTCTTTTAAGGAATGAACTCCATGCAATAAACTTTCCTCTTTGTACTGCCTTCTCAGTGTCCCAGAGATTTCAACACATTGTATCTGTGTTCTCATTCACCTCTAAGAATTTTTTAATCTACTCCTTGATGTCTTTTGCAACCCATTATTAATTCAGTAGCATATTATTTAGTCTCCAGGTGTTGGAGTAGCTTTTATTTCTTATTTTATCATTGATTTCTAATTTCATTCTAGTATCTCTACTTTATATTTGCTAAGAGTTGCTTTGTGGCATAATATATGGTCTATTTTAGAGAAAGAGCCATGTGCTGTGAGAAGAAAGTATATTTGCTTGTTGAAGGATGAAATATTCTATATATGTCAGTTAAGTCTAAGTTATTCATTGTATTATGGAGTTCTATAGTTTCTTTTTTCAGCTTTTATTTGGATGATCTATCCAGTGGTGAAAGAGGTGTGTTAAAGTCACCCAGAATTATTGTGTTGTTGTCTATTTGACTCCTGAACTTGAGAAAAGCTTGATGAAAATAGATGCTCCATTGTTTGGGGCATATAAATTTATTATTGTTATGTCTTATTGATGAATCGTTCCTTTAAGCAGTATAAAGTGTCCTTATTTATCCCTTTTGATTAACTTTGGGTTGAAGTCTACTTTGTTTGATATGAGGATGCAAAAACCTGATTGCTTCCACAGTCCATGTAAGTGGTATGATTTTTCTCAACCTTTCACCTTCAGTCTGTGGATGTTTTATGTGGATGTCCTATGAGATGAATCTCTTGGAAGCAGCATATTGTTGGGTCTTTTTTTTTTTTCCAAATCCAATCTGCCAGTTTATGTTTTTTGATTGGTGAATTTAAACTATTAACATTCAAGGTTATTATTGAGACATGATTTGTATTCCCAGCCACTTTTGCTGATTTTTGGTATTTAACCTGATGTGGTTTCTTTTTTTGATTCATTTTTCCTTTAGTGTAGTTTCTCTCTTTACTGATTTTCATTGTTGTTCTTCATTTCTTCCTCATGGAATATTTTGCCGAGGATGTTATGTAATGCAGGCTTTTGAATTGTAAACTCTTTTAACTTTTGCTTATCATGGAAGGTTTTTATTTCACCATCAAATCTAAAGCTTAATGTTGCTAGATATAAGATTCTTGGTTGGCATCCATTTTCTTTTAGAGCTTGATATACATTGTTCCAGGATCTTCTAGTTTTCAGGGTGTGAGTTGAAAAAAATCTTCACATAATCTTATTGGTTTCTCCCTATATGTAATCTGATTCCTTTCTCTTGTGGCTTTTAATATTCTCTCCTTATTCTGTACAATAGGCATTTTCATTATAATGTGCCTTGGTGTGCATCTGTTGTGATTTTGTACATTTGGCATCCTGCAAGTCTCTTGAATTTGGTTTTTCAGTTTGTTCTTTATGTTCAGAAAATTTACTGATATTATTTCATTGAATAGATTGCTCATTCCTTTGGGTTTGAACTCTATTTCTTCCTCTAACCCAATAACTCTTAAATTTTGTCTTTTTATGCTATCCCATATTTCTTGAATGTTCTGTTCATGATTTTTTACTATTTTCACTGTGTGGTCTACATTTTTTTTAAGATTATATATTTTGTCTTCATTGTCTGAGGTCCTGTCTTCCATGTGGTCTAATCTGTTGGTGATGCTTTCAATTGGACTTCTAACTTGGACATATTATTCCTTTCATTTCAAGGATTTCTGTTTGGTTTATTTTTTAGAACCTCTATCTCTCTATTGAAGTAATCTTCTGCTTCCTGTATTTGTTTATGTAGCTCCTTGTCAAAATGATCTTTTGCTGCCTGTATTTGCTCTCTTATATCATCCTTAAATTCACAGAACATTTCAATTATGTACATCCTGAACTCCTTTGAGATGAAGGATAATGTTATCAGATCCCAATATAAACCATATACACCCTCAAAACAAATGTTTGCTATGAACACGTTTACAGTTTGGTCACAATGTACAGAAATGGTGAATTCAATTATTATCTACAGTATACTCCATAGGTTTGTAAAAGGGTTTACAGTTTCTGATGGTGGACGAGAAACTGGGGGTGAGGAATGGATGATATGCTGAGGAGGTGGAAGTGAGGATATAGAATTGTTATATCTTAGGAAGTGTGAAAGAGAAATATAAAGAGGAAGATTAGTAGCAGGAGAAGGAGAAGATGTAGTAGATAAAACAAACACACATATATATTAAGAAAAATAAAAAATGTTAAAATAGTAGAAATTGATGGGGAAAAAAAGAAAAAAACAAATATACAACACAACTGTAATATACTATTCAGCCATCCCAGTCCTTAGAATCCTAATTCATGCAAAGTACTTGGTTGCACATATGTTGGGGATGTTAGGGTGGAGGAATAGAGAGGGAAAGGAAACAAAAATCTTGAAAGAAGAAACAGGGCTTGTTTTTGTTGGAGATCAGTATCTTTGCTGCTTCCCTTTTCATCCAAGAGGTGTGGTTGTCAGTTGTTAGCTGGTATCTCAGCCCTCAGGGTGATGAAGGTAACCAGGGTGTCACTGCCGGGGTAGCAGCTGCTGGGGTGAGGGGGGAGTTAGAAACTGGGTACCTGGCCGACCAGAGTTCCAAACCGGGAGTTGCTCCCACTGAAGATGGTGATGTAGGGGCCCAAGATGGAGACTCCTGCTTTCAGTGGTGGGGTGTTGGGTCGAGTTGGGTGAGCCAGGCGATGGCCTTGGATGAAGAGTTCAGAGATGAGCTCTGTGATGCGCAGGACTACTGGGTGCCTGAGCAGAACCATCAGCAGTGTGTGGCTGGGGGCTGACTTCAGAGCCTGTGTGAAGTTCTTGGGTGCAGGCAAGCGATGGCCTGTAGGGGACTTTCTCTGCTGCTGTAGAGTCCCAAGATGGCAGTGACCGGGGGAGCCCCATGTTTCTACAGAGGAGTGGCGGCCAGAGTTCCTCCATGTGGGAAGCTGCTGGGTGTCTTGCGTGGGAGTGGTGTGGGTGATTTCTGCTCAAGTCGGTGGCCAAATGTTCTGTATCAGTGCTGATGGTTCTGCGTGAGCACGTGGTGGTCCTGCATGGGCGAGTAGTTGGGAGACCTGCTCTGACGCTGAGGCCTGGGGCCCTGAACGGGCATAGTGATTCCCACACAGGAGCAGGAATATCCCTTGCAGAGAAGCAGTATTCTTGCTACTTGAGTCCCAGGTCATGGAGTGACGCAGAATGCTGCCTCCCTCGGGCCTGCTATCTTGGATCCTCCTCTCAATATGACATTTTTAACCAAAGGATGTACAGTTAAAAAGTATGGAGTTGATTCCCAGGTGATAGAAGCCCAAAATCATGTTTAGACTTCTCTCTCTCTCTCTCTCTCTCTCTTGTACTAGGGATTGAATCCAAGGGGGAAAGCCTCTACCAGTGAGCTACCTACCCAGTCCTTTTTATTTTGAGACAGATGTCCTTAAGTTGCTCAGGCTGGACTCCAGCTTGCAATTCTCCTGCCTTGGGCTCCCAAATTACTGGGATTACAGGCTTGTGCCACCATGCTTGGTTCCTTTTTTCTTCTTTTTACAGATAGTCTTCTTTAAAATTTTTTTTTTTTATTTTGTTCTGGAGATTGAACCAGGGCCTCATACATGCTAGGTGAGCACCCTCCCATTGAGCTACCCACCCTCACCCCCACCCCCAGCCCTCCTCTAGATGGTTCTTAAAGATCAAACCTTTTAGTGGTAGCACTACTGAAAGTTGCTTTACTTTCTTTTTATCCCTTTGGTAGTTAGAATTGAACCCAGTGGTGTTTTTACCACTGAGTTATATCCACAGCCCTTTAAAACATTATTTAAATTAAAAAAATTTGTTTCAGAGAAGGTCTTGCTAAATTGCCCAGGCTGGGCTTGAACTTTTGATCCTGTTGCCTCAGCTTCCTGAGTATCTGGGATTACAGGAATGAGTCACCATGCCAAGGGACAATTTGCTTTATAATAACCCCCTCCCTTGAGAATGACATTCTGAGGGGAATGTCCCATGCCCTAATTATTTTCTAGTAGGCTCCACTTTTTAAAATTCACTAACTGTCAATCCTATTACTTTGGGGATCAAACCTCTACCACAGGATCTATATTTCTATGTTCCAGTACGTAGGAAAATCATAGAATAGGTTATTCTAGATGATATATAAATGAATGGGGTATGGTTGTATTCAATAAAACTGTTTATAAACACAAGTGGCCTATTGGTTTTGGCCTATTGGCTTGCTGTAGTTCGCCAACCCCAGGCCTATAGTGAGAGACTTTATAGTAATTTCTAAATTGTGTTTGTTGTTAATGATCAGTGCATATTAAGTGCATGCTTTGTGTCAGGCACTGTGCAAACATATTCCATGTGTAGGCTCATTTGAGAGGCTAACTCTAGGAGGTAAGTACTTTGAAAATCCTATTTTATGGGCAAGGAAATGAAGATGTATCTCACAAGCAAACCTAGAACTTTATAGAGACTTCATCCTTAAAGATTGTATTCTCCTGGTCAAAAGAGGCTGTGTTTTTTTATAAGTATGGCAGCATTTTAAATTTTTATTACACTACTCATTCTGGTACACTTGGAAACTTATTTGTTACCATTTCAGTTATCCATATTGTTTCTTGAGTCTGCAGTTTATTTTTCTGCAGTTTATGCCAATGATCTTGATAATTTTATTCTGTGTCTTTAAATTTAAATAAAAGTCATGATTGCCCATTTTGCATCTGATGCTTATCATGTAGTCATTAATCTTTATATAATATCCATGGCTTATGATAGCATATCTGTTTGTGACTATGAGCATAAAAGGTCTAATGACTTTGAAGAACACTTAAGTGCAATCTCCAGGAATTCATGAGATAAGTGCTTTTGTAACCACTCAACAAGACTGTACTGGAAGATGCAGAGACAAGATCACTTCTCTCTGCGACAGAGTACTGAAGACAAAAGACCATCCTGGGAATTTAAGAAGGTTTTCTTTCTGTTCTTTTCAAGTATGCATGTGCCAGCTGACAAAACTGGAACAGATCAAATAGAAGGGCATGACTGACATCTCTTGTGAGAATTTTAATTTTTCTATCACCAAAACATGGTGGCCTTGCATCTGAACTCCTGGTGAATCTCACAGGTGCAGTGAGATCATGAATCAAGCAAGCATTAGAAGTCATCAGGAAATAATTTTCATATACACTGAGGCATATTTTCTTTTGAATTAGTGTTTTAATTTAATCAAAAAAGTAACACAGCCATACAGTGTGAAACAGAAAAAGGAATAGTCATTATTTATAGGCCCTCTAGAGAGTTTGCAGAGACTGCATGTAGAATGTCATTGTAAAACTGATGTTTTGATAGCTTGTTTTTGAAGTGAAGATGAGTTTAACCAAAGGTCTCAAGGAACACAATAAACTGTCCTATTTTTGCTAAATACTCTTGGTTGTAGCTGTGTTTGTCAGCTTTCCATCACTATAAGAAATACTTGAGAAAATCAACTTGTAAAGAGAAAAGGCTTACTTTGGCTGATGGTTTCAGAAGTTCCAGTCCATGATCCATTAGCATCATTGGTTTGGACCCATGGTGTCACATCGTGGTGAGAGCACATGATAGAGCAAAGCCGTTCATGGCGGGGATGTGAAAAAAGAGAGGAAGAGAAAGAGATTGGAGTCCTGTGTCCCTTTTGAGAACCTGTGTACCCTATGATGGGAAAACTTCCCAGTAGGTCCCACCTGTTAAAGTTTCCACACCAGTCTGGGGACTAATCTTTTAATACATGGGCCATTTGTGGACATTTAAGATCCAAACGGCAGCAGTAATTTTCAAGTAATATCTGTTATTTTCCAGTAAGATCAAATAAAAAAAAGTGCAGAATATAGAGCCTGCTAAGGCTCTGTAATAGAACAGGGCAAGGGTACAAGCGAATATTTGTTCCCTAAATGTTTTTCTGGATCAAGCAAATAGCTGATTAAAAATAAAGGATGTCATTTAAGGGAGAAGTTTCTGCCATTTTTCCTCTTGCTGTCTTTTTTATTCACTTAGAGCACATCTCCAAAATTATGGGAGTTTGTTAAGCATTATAACCATTTCAACTTTTGAATGTATACAAAAATTATTTTACCCTATTCTCTTTACGTCCTACATAGGTTTGATTACCAAAATTGATATCACCATTTTTTGCCCACATGTAATTAGATCACTAAAATTAATATAATTCTTGTGAACATAAAAATAAAGAATCAGAGAATCTCAGAGATGAAAGGAACTTTAGATTTTATTTAGGGCAGGATTTCTTGTCCTCAGCACCATTGACATTTTTTTTGTACTTCTATTTTCACAGCAGTTTTATTCATGATTATTAGGCAAACCACCAACACATTTCTTTGAAATACTAAAGAATAAACAACTGGTGTATAGTCAGTCACACAAGGGAATACAAATTAGCTATAAAAATTTAGTTACCTATTTAGAAAACAAAACGGATACATTTCAAAATGATTAGGATAAATGAAATAACTTAGATGCTAAAGACAATATTCTCTTATTACATTTATAAGAAATTCTAGAAAGAGTCTGATTAGAACGAGAGGATTAACCAGAGCTCAAGGGCTAGAGGCAGGAGACGGCTGAGGGGCAGAGTCTCAGTGGGTGAAGATAATGTTTTTACATTCTTGTTTGTTGGATATACATTGTCAAAGCTCACCAGGTTGTATGTTTATAATTAGCACCACTGACATTTTGGAGTGGATCATTCTTTATTGGGAGGTGGGTGGTGCAGGGAGTGTGTGCAGCGGGGGGCAGTCCTGTGAATGTGGGATGTTTGACAGCATCCCTCATCTTTGCCTACTAGGGGCAAGTAGCATAGCTCCTCCACAGCAAGGTACTAGCTGTGACAATAAAAAGTCTCCAGCTATTTCCATAAGCTCCCTTGATCGGGGGCAAAACAACCCTCGGCTGAGAACCTCAGATTTAATGCAACCTCTTTTTTTTTTTTTTTTGTAAAATGATGTAATTGTCCTACCCGGGTTTTCTGATTTAAGAGATTTGTTCTTAAATAGCATAGTGAGGTCCAGTACACTAGAGGTAAGAGAAAACAAAGAATGGAATTATGAATATAATTTAAAGCCTGGCCTTAAATAGAGTAGATGCAACGTTTTCACTTCATGAGCTTTTTGCTTGCTTGCTTACTTTGTCCTTTCTATGACTTTTAATTCTTTTTCTAGGGTCTTCAGATTATACTATAGATTCATTGCTACTAAAAAAAATCACTAAACATATTGTTTAATTCAGCTGATCCCACATATATAGTGTGTATAAAATTACATATATATAATGTGCATGTAATTACAAATACATGATGTTTCTTACATATATATGATGTGTGTGTGTATAATGTTACCCACGTGTATAATGTTACCCTGAGTAGCTGGGACTGCAGTGTGTGCGACTATACGTGGCTTATTTATTTATTTTATAGCAAGACTTCCTCAGTGAAGCAAGCAGTATGTTGATTCTTAATATACACTCCTGTCTTCTCACTGACCTGTAATGAAGAGTTCCCAGACCCACACTGATACCCAGTCTCCTGTTTAGAAGCACTAGAATATATGATCCTGGTCCCTGAGGGGCTCCCCATCCAGTGCTCTGCCTGCTAATCTGCTTGGATGTACCCCACCTTGCAGTTCTGTTCTCTGCCTGACATAACCACAGAGCAAACTGTATTATTATCTTGGCTAAGTACATTCCATAATTCTACATCAAGTCTCTTGAACTTTATGCTTTTATCTTCACAAAGTGTCCTAGTAAAAGAGAAATTTTGAGACGAAAATCTTCTGATGACAATAACAATTCTATTCAACACTGAAAAATTCCAGATATATAATTTATGTGAGGAGTGGGGAGACAGAAGGGATGGGGTACTTCCAGCAAGAGTGTTCAGGCAGAGAGAAAGATGTGTGCAGACTCCAAAGCAAGAAAGATCTTGGAGCCTTCCAGAGTGGGAAGAAGTTCACTGAATCTGAGGCTAGAGTTCAGGGCAGAAATTGGAAGAGTAAGGAGAAGGCAGATGGTGGAGGACTTGTATGCTAAATTAAGTACTTTTGATTTTATCACAAGGACATTGGAAAGCCAAGGCATAAAATGAACAGATTTAACAAAGACTATCTACCAAGTATCTATTTCTATGATTTGAAGGTTTCTAAACTTTTTGTTTCTGGATCATAGAATCTGCCTTAAAAGTGACCTAGGAGAGAAAAAGCTAAATCATAATTACAAGGATCTTAAGACAATGCTATTTTCTAAATGTGTATTTGTGGAATGTTAAGCTAAATGTCAAATCACAATGTCATACAAGATATTTAGTTCAGAGTCTAATGGCCAGGAAGAAAAAAAAATCTAGGAGTATGACCAGATCTTCTGGACAGGAGAGAAAAGAAGCAGTTTCTAAGTTCAACTTAGATAGCTGGTGACCACATTAACTTTGCTTAGCATTTCAATAAATAACCTTAGATCTGACTAGAGCATGCACACTTGGAAAACAGTCTCAGTTCTGGAGAAAGCTGATGCTGGTTCAATTTTTGTTCTGCTGATGGAACAATCTGTCCCTGTTATGGTGCCCTGATACCTCGACGAAATAGAAAGATTGCAAGCTGTATAGTTGGAAAACCAACAAAGTCAAGCTGTCCTGACTTTTCTAGTTTAGCCTTTGGATTTTCAACTTAGCCATAAATGGGGAGATGTTTAACACAGGAGGAGGTCCATATTGCTACCCCCAAAATGTGGAATGCTTATTACTTTTTCCAGCTTTAATTAAACATATGATTGTTCTATGCAATAGGAAGAGAGTGTGGCCAGTGAATCAGAGGATGACTAAAATAATACCATGGTGTCCTTTGATGTAAAACCATAGCGTTTATATAACAGCGGGATCTGGCAAAAAATAACTCCTGTCATTGTTTTGAAGTATAAGCCTAAAGTTTGACTCCTTTCTACTGTACTTCATGTGGATAACCAATATGATGAGATTATTAGCAGTAAATCAATTTAGGACTTTCCCCTGAAGCCATCAGACAAAATTCTTTTTTTTCATATCTTGAGCTAATAAACCAGAATCTAGTATTTTATGCATGCTTCTCCTCAGAGTTTGAAAAGCGGGAAGTATTTTATTGTAATTTAGAAAAATGTTCTTTTCAGGATCGTTTTTGGACAAGTATATGGTAAGAGTACTATTCAGAAGATTTAAAAATAAATGTTAAGTATTTGGCACAATATTTTGAGATGCTTTAGTTAAACTCAAAGAACTTATGTGAATTTTCACATTAAAATATCAAATTCTTTTCAAATGAGACTTTGGGGAAAATTATCTTGATCACATTGGGTTTGGTAATAATGCCATTTATTCAATGTGCTTTATTCTCTGTTTTTAAAAGTACTAATTTTGATTCTGAGAAAATTAAGAAAGGCAGTGTGCTAAAAGCAATTTTCCTTTTATGCAAAAAATAAAAGCCTTACTAATTTTTGAACTTAGTTTTGCATTCCAAGTGTGAAGTTTTTTCAAGACCTGCACATTTTGTTTTTCTGTTTTGGAGAGTAAAGGGGTAGTTGTTAAGCCATAATTGGAACTTTCAGCAATATTACAGTTCTTTTACACTCTTTCTTGAAAATAATAGGGCAAATTTCTGCACTTGGAATAGAACAAAGAGATTTTAAGTGTAAAAGTATCAGGGTAGAAATATTATAAAGGCATTCTTCTGAACTGTATTAAAAGAAGAATGGAGGAATCAGCAATGGAAGAAACATATCTTTTAATATGGGCTAGAAAGAGAATGTTTATCCTGAGAAAGACTTTGGTGGACTTGGGTGTTTAGAATTAGCTACCTTTGCCGGGAATAAAGGAATGAGCCTTGTAGTTGGATATTTGATTTATTATTCATGCTTTCTCTTATATCAATGGATAGTCTTTACCAGCTATTTATTTTTTTTTAGAGGAATGTCTAGTGATTTGTTTGTTTGTTTTGCTTGATCACCAGGTTGAATACTAAATGTGCATCGATTAAGTACACTAATAGTAGTAGTTAGAAAATCCAGTAAATAGTTCTTCCCCAAACTGAAATATTTTGGTCATCATCTTTGGTTTTTGTATTGTGCTGAACTAGGAGTATCAATTTTGATTCTGTCTGAATTTAACATTACTCCAGGTAGTCAGGTCTATGTTGTTGTTTTTTTTTTTTTTTTTTTTTTTTTGTGTGTGTGTGTGTGTGATTTTTATTCTGCTTTCTACTCCAATAGGTACTTCAGATCTCCTGCAATAAGTGTTCTGGCCTGTTTTTCTGTTCTTTCCATTTCTCAGGCATCTCACAGTTTTCAGTGTGTAGCACGCACAGTGAGTGCTGAACTAGCAACCTGTGTACTGTGGACATGATCCTTTCTGTCTCTAGGCCCATCCTGACTGGACTGGAATATGAGGGATGGACTGAAGCAGTGTGTCACAGTGGGGATTATCTTAGATGGGATTCTGTGGAAACAGACCCGAGGGGGAGTTGAGAGGAGACTTTGACTGGGGTGTTCATAGGACATGCCTATTATAATGAAGTTGGGAGGACGGATAGAGAGGCTTTCCTGCAATAGGATAACTGAGGCCTTTCAATCCACCCTACAGGAAGCTATAGGGGTAAGAAGGTCCTGTAGAATTGTCTCAGTTCTTTGTTTCCTTATCAGCTGTCTCCACGGGTACCTCCTGGGTGGAGGAAGACTCTCAGGCAAGGCTGTTCTAGGTGGCTATGCCTGATCAGGAACACAAATGAGCCACAAGCTAATGGTGTTCCCCGTAACGGAGTGGGTGCATTGGACTTGAAGAAGGGATAGAGCATCAGTTTCTGTTTCTATTACTTTCAGCACAGCAATTCTTTGTTTTGTGGAAATAAGCAGGCCCCACAGGCATACAGCATGCGTGTCCCCCACCTACCAGGACCATCAAACACTCTCTCACATTTTCAAATACCTTTCAAACCCTGTTTGAGAACCACTGGGTGGAGGGTGGCTCACGTCTGCTATAACTCTTATATTGTTTCTGGGTGAGCAAGTGTAGTGTGGATTTGAGAACCAAGTGATAAACTCATTGTGACTCAAATAATGCTGTGACTCAAATATAAACAGTTCTGTGGAATGACTGTGTCAAAGGGCATGAAGATTTTTAAAGAGTGTTGTAGGCATTGCCTTATAAAGCCACTGGACCAATTTATATTCTCACTAGCAATCAAAAAATCATTTTTTAAAAAAAAACCCTTTTATCTCTATTAATTTGAATCTCTGTAAATTTCACTGATATTGAGGATGAGGTCCCGGAAGGTAGATAAGGAAGGGGGCTGTGTATAACACAAGTTATGCTGCTGTGCCTATTTTTATCCAAGTTTCATTAATGCTTCGAAGAACTGCTCTGACAACATGAGAAAGAGCCAGGCAAAAGGGAGCAGGAAAATTGCTTGGCACTTTATCTATAATTCATATTTAAGAAAATTATTGTGACTCAAAGCACTTAAGAGATAAGCAATTATTGGGAAGAACATGGGAATATTTTAAATTTTGACTCTGCGATTCAAACTCTCTTGGAGGTAACCCCTTATTCCAACTTAATAAGTTTAGACTAGTTCAATTTTATCCTTTTAATATCTACTAACAGTTCAAAAGGAAATATCTGCTGTTAGTTTAGTCTTGTTCCCAAGGACCAGCTGGTGCTGGGTTTGGCATCTTCTCTGGAGAAAGACTCAATGAGTGTGGAGACTAAAATAACAAACTTGTTTTGAGACTGAGTGCTTCAAGAACATGATTGGAGACTTAAAAATTAATTGCCAAAGTATCCAACTATCATCTATGAATAGAAGAACCTATAGTTTTCCACATTTACACAAAATTCTTGATGTAGTTAATTTCAGGATCCTTGTTTCCCTGTTTATTTTGCCTTTCTGTAATTATGATTTACACAGTAAAAAAATCTCTCATCTCATTTTAGTGTTAGTAGACACCGTCATATTTTTCTACATTGCTACAAAATGAGCCAACCAATCAGCAGCATGCATTAGTTACCAACATTGAGTTGCCCATATTTCTTTAAAAACAAATTGACTTAGGAAGAAGCTTATAATTTTTCTTCAGAAATTCTGTATATTGTATGAGCTGTATCTCTTAATATTACATTTTTAGAAATAACTAATCAATTATTTTAAATATGAAAAAAATATCAAGAAGATTGGAATATTTTGCTGTAACAGCAAAAACCAATATTATCCTATAAAACAGATTGGTTTTCTGTAATTAATGCTTATAGGCCTATTAAAAAGATGGATGTTTTAATCTACATTATTTGCTTGTAAGAAGTTTAAATAATTATTACAAGGGTAAAACACATTTATTAAGGAAAGATCAGGATATATGGAAACAAGGAAGAAAAAATATTCATAGACAATCAAGCTAACCTGAAGTTTATATTCCCTGTTCTTTTCTTTTTTGTGTACACGTTTCCACTTTAAAAAATTGTATGGTGAAAACTGTATTATGAAATTATATGCATAAATTGATATGCTATAAATATTTATACCATAACCTGTTTTAATAATATGTCATGAACAGCTTTCTAAGTATCCATCCTCTTTATTTTTCTAAACAAATGAATATATTTTATAATATGGAAACATCATAATTTGACCAATGAACTGAGAAATACTTATATTGTTTAAAAGATGTCATTGAAAAGTATTTTTCTATAAATATATTTGTACACAACTGAGTCTTTTTTAGACTGCATACTTGGAAACTTTTCTAGCAGCAGATTACGATGTTGAAGGCACAGTTTGTGTTGGATGAAGATTGTTACATTTGCTTTTCAGAAGAGTCATACAAGTTTATTGTCTCCAGTAACCAACCAACCGAACCCATGCTCCAGTAGCACTGAACATAAATAGTCATATTGACTTTTTAGACAGGGTGAGTAAAAATTATGAGCATTGCTTTGTTATCTTTTTGTTATTAGTGAGTTTGAGGGTCTTTAAGTTACTGGCCATTTGCATTTCTTTCATGAATTGTCTGTATGTCTTTTGATTCTTTTAAACCCTCTTAATGGTTCAGCAGTATTTGATAGTGGTTAAAGATATTGGCCTTTTGTTATATGTGCTGCAGATAGTTTTCTCAATGATTTTATTTCTTTTAACATTATGATGTATTTCCTTGAGCAAAAGTTATGACTTTAAATGTGAAATCTTTTATTTTATTTTAGTTGTGGTTGGACACAATACCTTTTATTTATTTTTATGTGATGCTGAGGATGGAACCCAGCACCCTGCTTGTGCTAGGCGAGCGCTCTACTGCTGAGCCCCAAACCCAGCTCCTAAATGTGAAATCTTTTTTTTTTTTTAAAGAAAGAGTGAGAGAGAGTGAGAAAGAGGGAGAGAGAGAGAGAGAGAGAGAATTTTTAATATTTATTTTTTAGTATTTGGCGGACACAACATCTTTGTCTGTATGTGATGCTGAGGATTGAACCCGGGCCGCACGCATGCCAGGCGAGCGTGCTACCGCTTGAGCCACATCCCCAGCCCTAAATGTGAAATCTTTTAAAAATTTTTTCTGTATGATTTCTGGGTTTTAAGTCATGCTTACAATAGTCTCAAGCTGAAAGGAAGTATTCTAATTTTGAAAAGAAGCAATTGGACATTTATATATAAAAGTTTATTTTTCTGTGGAGTTTATTTGTGTGTGTTATGTTTATCTTGTGTGTTATGATATGAGGTAGAATACCTTTACCAAATGGAAGTTATTGTCTCAATTATTTTATAATTTGTTTCCATTTATTTTGAAATCATCCTTTTATTATCTACTTAGGTCCTCATTATCTGTTGATATTTTTGGATTATTTACTGTCCTTCATATATATATGTGTGTATGTATATACATATATGTGTATATATATATACACACACACATACATATATGTTCCATATATATATATATATATATATATATATATATATATATATGTATATTTGCAGTGGATTAAAGAAAGATAACCTAGTGTCTAGGACTCATTTCAGGCAGAATCTACTCTCTGCCCACTGCCATCTGCTTTTGTACTTGCTTTTGGTTCTGATACACTGCCAACCCCTATGCCTGACATTTGCTGCCTGTGACCTGGGGAAATGCCTTCACATCTTTGACTTCTGATTCCTGCAGTTGTAGGATAGAAATACTAATAGATAATCATAGAACCACCTCAACTGGATTGTTGTATCTGACATATTAGCTATTATTAGAATTGAGTTTTCCTATGAAGTAATTTTCCACCTATCAGAAAAATTCCACAATGGTCACTCTGGACTATTTTCAGAACCCATAATAGCAAGATGTGTGGGGCACCTGCCCAGTCTTTGTCTTTGCCTTCTGATATAATGACTTCCATAGCCTTTTTAAATTCAGAGTTAATAATCGATGTCATACACTTCTTTGAACAACATACACAAGCCCATGCAATCCTTCTGGATGATAGATTTTAGAATCTATATTTTATATTTCAAAACCCAAACCAAAGTTCAACAAACAAACAAACAAGTAACCAGAAGAATAAAATCCAGACGGTTTGAGTGTTTATACAGCTAACATATCTAGGAAGGGTACCAGTCAGGATTCTAATTCAGGTTTTTGATTTTATGTAATTCTTCAAATAGTGAAACTTTTCAACATTTTATCCTCTGGGTACTTGGCCTTTTGTCTTGAGGTAAAAAAGCATGCATTTAAATGTTTAAAAACTATTATATCATTTCTGTTCTTCATTGTAAATTTGGGAGTGAAGATATGAGTTTGGTAAATACACCTGGACTTCTTGCCCATTATTGCAACAATTTATTTCTTATGTTCTTTTGGGGATTTGCTGTAATTCCTGTTAATCTCTGAAAAGCCTGAAAACTTAACCAACATCTTTAACTACTTGGCTTTTCGTGGAAATACCTGGCAGTCTGGTCTTTTCCCACTGAGGAAGATCTAAATAAAACTACCTAGAAAGTGGAATGCTCAAAAGCTTTTCTGACTTTATTTCAACCTCAATGACATTCCTTCTTGTTTTATTACCAGTTTGGTAAGAAGAGTTGAACTAAAATAAATTGCCAGATGTAAGTAGTATAGTAATTGCTCAAAAGGTGAAAACTTGGAGGCTTCTGCCTTTGAGCTAACCTGGTTGCTAGCCAGCTTTGCATTTTCAGAAAATTTCCAAGACACTCAAGTCTTGCTCTTCTTCAGTTTTCTGATCCATTACTCTATTCTGCGGGTCACAAATATTTACAAAACCAGAAGAATACATCCATGTTCATTTAGAAGTCCAGGATTCCTGAAATCTTTTTTTAGAGTGTCCCTAGAGTGATATAATATTGAAAAGTTACAAGTCAGTGTTGTTGGTGAATTATGACCAAGGTCATGGAAAACACATTGCTTTTTCTAGCGGTTGCATGATTATCAGGCCTTTGATGATAAATCTGCACCCACTGAAAATGCAGTTAACTTACCTTGGTGGTTTTGATTTATTAGCCTTGCAGTGGACAAGGTTGCCCATTTGTTAGTGCTTGTTTTATATTTGAATGGCTTGGAAGCATATAAATTTGAGGCATAGCTTAAAGTTGATTTAAGTATTTCATATTTCATAGGAAGCACCTGATCAGAGCAGTTTGGCTCCTGATATTTCACTTGTGATGCTTATAGTTTTTAACATAGCAAGGACACCTCATTTGCATTTTAGATCATCTCTCCATGAATGGGTTTGCGGTTTCAGATAACTATTAAAAACAGGAAAATTATTAGTGAACAATCAGATTCATTTGAGGAGTAAAAATTAAATAGTTTAAATAGAGGACACTGAAGAATCAGTGATTGATAATGTGCATTCTGCTTATCTTCATTTTGAGCTTTTCTTAAAAATGGACATATGGCCCTGAGGGCTTTTATTAAAAATTATGGATAATTTTAATTGTACAGAATCTTCTATCATTGGTCTGGAATGGTATCAAGAATATTTTTAAAAGAAAGAGTGCCACTAGAATAAAAGCTTAATGAACGTGGGTTTTGAATTCCAAAATGTACAATAAGTTCCAGAGTTAGGTTGACCATGGAGGCAGTTTTATGTTAGACCAAGCCTTCTCTCCTCCCTCATTATTGCAACCCAAGGCAATATATATATTAGTAGGAGCTTTGGGGTGTTAGTTCTTTGAGTTTCTCGACCTCCACAGTATTGTGATTTTGGACTGGATAATTCTTTATTGTCTGGGGCAAGGGTGTTTTGCATCATTCCTGGCTTCTGTCCACCATGCACCTGGAGCACTACCACTGGTTTTGGTTGTCAAAACCATATCCAAGGCCGGGCATGCCTGTAATCCCAATGGCTCCAGAGGCTGAGACAGGTGAATTGCAAGTTCAAAGCCAACCTCACCAACGGCCAGGTGCTTGCTTAGCAACTCAGTGAGACCCTATCTCTAAATAAAATACAAAATAGTGCTGGGGATGTGGCTCAGTGGCTGAGTATCTCTGAGTTTAATCCCTAGTACCCCCCAAAACAAACAAACAAATAAACCTTATCCAGATGTATTAGTTGGCTTTCCATGGCTGGAACAAGAACAACTTAGAGGAATAAAAGTCTACTTTGGACTCATGCTTTCAGAGGTTTCAGTTCATGGTTTTCTGACTTCATTTTTCTGGGCCTCAGGTGAGGAAGAGCATCATGGTGGAAAGTGTGGTGGAAGAAAGCTGCTCAGCTTTTATCAGTCAGGAATCAGAGAGAGTGAGTGCAAGAAGCCAGGGACAAAACAGATAATCCCCAAGGCACACCTCCCATGTTGACCCACCTCCTCCAGCCAACGCCCCACCTGCCTACACTTACCATCCAGGTAGTACTCTAAAATTCTTAATCTATCAAATATATCAATCCACTGATTAGGTCACATCTCTCGTCATCTAATCCTTTCACTTATGAACATTCGTGCATTAGCACAGGAACTTTTTGGGGACAACTCATGTCCAAACCATAATACTGGGTATTGCCAAGTTTCCCTGGGGTGATTGGGTGAAAGCACTCCTAATTATCACTGCTATATAGTAACAATACTGGAAAGAGAGAAGAGTGACCAACAATAAGGTGTCCATATTGAAGACACCACAGTCTGTATATTAAATGAAGTGCAAATTGCATTATTTAATACACTTGCAGAGTTAAGTCCAGCAGAGCTAAGTCTTGCAAGTTTAAACCAGAGAGGGCGCCCCTCCCCCTGCGCCGGCAAGGTAGACGGAACTGTGACCACCCACAGAACAGGCCCAGTGGCCTGCTGAGGGGCAGAGCCGCCCCCCACCCCCCGCGCCTGCCAGGTAGGTGGAACTGTGACCACCGACAGAAAAGGCCCAGTGGCCTGCGGAGGGGCAGAGCTTCCAATCACTCCTGCAAGGTAGGCGGGCCTGCGACCCACTGGCAGAACAGGCTCAGCGGCCTGCTGAGAGGCAGAGCCGCCCCCTCCCCCCGCGCCTGCAAGGTAGACAGAACTGTGACCACCAACAGAACAGGCCAGACCTGCAACCGACAGACAGAACAGGCCCAGTGGCCTGAGGAAGGGTAGAGCCGCCCCCCCCCCCCGCGCCTGCAAGGTAG
>NW_026000057.1:7615147-7621649 GCF_001458135.2 Marmota marmota marmota | reverse complement strand
GGAGGGGAGGGGGGATAGTAGAGGATAGGAAAGGCAGCAGAACACAACAGACACTAGTATGGCAATATGTAAATCAATGGATGTGTAACTGATGTGATTCTGCAATCTGTATATGGGGTAAAATTGGGAGCTCATAACCCACTTGAATCTAAGTGTGAAATATGGTATATCAAGAACTATGTAATGTTTTGAACAACCAACAATAAAAAATTAAAAAAAACCAAAAAACAAAAAACCAGAGAGGGCACTGTCAACACTGGATAGTTTGGTGTTATATTTTAATACAGCTGGGAGAATTATCAAGTCTTCTGAGGTGATATACTCCTTAACATTTGTAAGTACTTTAGTTTTTAATCATGCATGGACAACTATGGTTTTATATGATTATGCAGTGCTAAATATTTTAAGAAATAAGAAGAAATAAGGGTCATCCTACAGTCAAACTGTTTTTTGGTTCTTTTAGGTCTTACATGTTAAAAGTAGAATCTTGGGGCTGAGTTGTGGCTCATCAGTAGAGTGCTTGCTCGAATGTGTGATGCACTGGGTTCGATCCTCAGCACCACATAAAAATATATAAACAAAATAAAGATATTGTGTCCATCTACAACTAAAAAAAATTGAAAAAAAAAGTAGAGTCTTGGTTATTTTTTACTGTGCTCTGTGGTCAAGTTGGGTGCTCCTCACAAGGGAGACCAGCCTCAAATAGAGCTGGACTCTGGAATAGGAGAACTCTTATTAAAGGCAGTGGGATTGTTATCCATCATCTAATGCATCACAAAGAAATGTTCCAATTCTGGAATTCTTTGGGTGCCCAATGAAGACAGGCATATGTGAGAATTAAGACGTAGCCTAAGGTTGGAAAGAGAAAATTATTTGAATTTTTTGTGACTTATTTGGAATTGGTCTTAAAAATTAAGACAATGTAAAGTTGGATAATTAAAGATTAAAAAAAATTAAAGGAAGAATTCATGCTTAGATACTCTTAAACAATTGAGATCATTATGATTTCGGGGAATTGAATTTGTTTCTGGAAGTTCTGTTGGAGCTAAGACAAAAAGGTAAGTAAGAAGTATTAATTGGCTTTAGTAGTTATTCATAATCTGGTTTTAATTTATTTACTTTTTATGGATACTAGGAGTTGAACCCAGGGCCTGGCACATGCTAGGTAAGCACTATACTGCTGAACTACATTTCCAGCCCTTTAAGAGATTTTTATTTTGAGATATAGTCTGGCTAAACTGCTTGGGCTAGCCTCAGTTTCCTCAGTAGCTGGTTTTATAGATGTGTGTCACTGCACCTGGCTCATAATTTGTTTTCTTAAAAAGGCCTCAAAACTTTCTTTAAAAAAGAAAAATATATGATTTTTCCTCTTAGAATTTAAAAACATTATGTTTATGGAGTTTTTGCTTATAGACATTAAGGTATCATTTCTTTCTTTTATCTATCTACCTATCATTTATCTATAGATAGATAGATAGTTATATCTTGACAATGTTTTCTGTTTTACAAGGATATGAGAATGTTGTCCATTAGCTCTTAGTATTCTATGCCATATAGGAAGAAAAGCAAATTACTTTAGAATGAAAAAATTAAGGTGGAGGTTACTAATTTACCTCATTGCCTATATAAATCAAAGTTCCTTTGGTTGATGTCCTATTTTAACTGTCATTGTAACTGTCATGCACCCCAAATTATATTCTACTTCCATCTAGTTTTGTGAGTTGATTTTCTTATTTGGGCTACTTAAATATTCTTTTTAATGATTGAAATATTTTGCCAGATTAAATATATTTTAGTACTATTGGTCACATGTTAATGACTATTGTCAACAAAGGCCACTTCTTTTAGAGATTTCTTATAGGATAATAAAATCGTGCCCATTTCAAAGAATGGGATATTCTCTTGTCATTTTTTTCCCTAAAATAAACAGTCACTAAATCATGTTGTTTAAAGGTAGATTTTTAGAGTGCTCTTGGACATACTTAATCTCTTTAGACTGAATTAGAGATTAAATGTGACATTGGAAAAGTCATAGACTTTTAGCTTATATATAATTTATATTCCAAAAGGGTAATATGAAGGATCTTTGTCAGCATTATACGTTTTTCACTCTTGATAGTCTCTGTCCTTTGGGTCAAATGCTAATGATAGACCCAAGAGATAGATCAAAGAAATTATTCAGAGGAATTATTCTTAACTCTTCCTAAGTGAGATGGAATAGAGGTGAATGGTGATTTTGGAATAATCTTTCTGGGCACCTGATTGATAATTGCCATTTGTTATGAAAAAGTTGTTATGGAATTCTGAAAACATACTAAAAATATGAATTCTGAAAACATACTAAAAATGTGAGTTCTGAAAATATAATAAAAATATCAGTGTATTCTTTTGGGGTGATTAAATGTAGATAGACCACCTTGTCCATCTTGAAGTAATTACCATATAGACTTAATTAAGATAATTAGCTTGTTAAAGACTGTTTCAGAACAGACTGTGAAAACAATTCTGATCGTAAGAAGTCATTTTCTAGAACTGTTTCCAATACAGCATGACTAATTATATGTTTTCAAGGGGAGGAAGTTACAAATCTTCAATGTGATTTTTAATAAGGAACTACCAACATAAATTATTGTTTGAAATAAGATTACTTGACCAGTATCTGATGGAATTTTGCACTTCAATATTTCCTCTTGGAACGTCTTGCTCACCCATCTTGTGGAGAAGCTCTCTGTCTGCTTTCTTGGTTTCACGCCATGGAGCAGCCAGGAACATGACCTCCTCTGTTCTGCCATCATGGATCTCCTCACGTCTTCTAATTTTAAGACATAATTCTCTATATCTGAGAAAACTGGTAGTGTGCACAGGTTTTATTCTCAAAAGTATTAAAGAACCTAGAACCTACATTCCACTTGATTTTTGGTATCTCAAGCTTATCCGGAGAGTCTTTTGCTTATTTTTAGAAATGTAAAAGAATTCAGAAGATTGTTTTCAGCTGATCCTATCATTTAGCCAACTCCTTCTTGAAGCCCTGGATCTCAGCATGCTCCTAATGAACTGCAGATTTCCAAATCTTGGGATGTTTGTAATGAAGCTTTGGGATTCTATAAATGGATCAGAGCAGGTTTTGTACTTTATCAAGTTGTGAGAAAATCCAAGAGGCAATCTGTGTTAAAGATGGTAAAATAATAATTTTGGTACTTGCTGGTTTTGGCTTTTTCTAATGAAATGACATTGTTCTGGACTAAACAATGAAAGAGCTCTTTAGGGGCACTTCTTTTTGATGGATGGTTCAGTTGTTCCATTTCTTTATGGAGATACTTGGATTAACACAAGATTCCAGTAATTTAAGTAGAGTAGGAGAAGACATCTAGGTATCCAGCCATTTCTCAAATAACTTTTATTCCACCCTCTGTATTTTAGTTTTCTATCTCCCTACCCATCTCTATTCTCAGTTCTAGAGAAACTGGTATTTCCACTTTCTGGGTGTTTTGGGGAATCTCTTGTACAACTAGTCAATAGTTGACTTTCTCTCTGCCCACTTAAGATTGAGCTTTGTTAGGTTGAGTAATTCAGTTACTTTTTAATCCACCTACTTTCTGGCTTTCAAAATGAAGTCACCATTGTGTCATCTACTGTTCTTCCCATTCTTTCCAGATCACAATTTTTTTAAAAAGAAAACCAAATTAAACCTGTTTGTTCAATATCTTACATTACCTTGGAATACCCTTTGATGTATGTTTGAGTCAGAAATTTAGTTTCTTTCAGAAGCCAGATTTTAAGTTCATGGTGCACCAGAATATGTAGAAAGTTTACTTAGCTGAGAAGAGAGATTTATTGTTTTTGAGTTAAAAGAAAAACAATAATTAAACATTTTTTTTCCTTTGAAGTACAGATACCACAACTAAGAAGCCTTTCTTGCATATAATAACTTTCTATCCAGTACCCACTCCTCATGTAAATTTTGAAAATTAAGATGAAGTGTGATCTTTCAGTGTAGTGAAAAAGTCCACCATGGGCTAAGTATATCTTTTAATACAGTGGAAAAGTTTATCAAGGACTAAGTATGGTCTGACAAGATGCTTAGAAATCTGAGATATTAATATAATTGACTGATAACCAGGAATAGATTGTTGATTTTTTTTGTAATTATTACAACAGAGTGAAATACTAGGAGCTTTTATCATGACCACAGAGACATGTGTCATGATCTGGGGAGAACAAAATTTGTAATTAGCCAGAGCAGAGGATTCACTTCAATTTATGTGTCTCAAACAAGAGGCAAACCATAAACAGTTCTCTGCATTTTCTGCCTGGAGATAAGGCAGAAAAAATAATGCATGGCCAATCAAAGCAAGAAGTTAGTTGTAATTACTTCTAGTCTATTTTACCACCAAGGATATGTGAGCATTTTAATTATCAATATTATTCCAAAATGGTTAGATGATATGTAGCTAAATTTTAAGAGGATACTCTGTCAATACTGTTTGAGGAATAGGGGTTTTGCTCTCACTTAAGGAGCATGTGTGTGTGTGTGTGTGTGTGTGTGTGTGTATAAGGCAGAAGGTGGAACTGATGAGATGAAAGAATGAACTTTAGTATGAAGCTTGGAGAGCCTCCTTTTCCTTTATGTTCTCGTTTGCATCTTTGCAACATGGGGTTATATATCATGTATTTCTGGTGTTCATTTGCATCCTCCAATTAAAAGTTAAAAACATGTAATGAATCTAAAAAGGATATCTGTAGGGTCACTTCAACACAATAAAGGATTTACCCTTTGTCCTATTGATATTTGGTATTTGAGGATGGCTCTTAGAAATTTGACTCCAAGTTAAAAGAAGCATTTATATTTTTCAGTTCACCCAGAGGAGTAATAAACCATATTTTGACTTCTGAAGTCCGTTTCAAAGTCAAATGCCTTCCTTTGAGAGTACTTTCCTGATCACTTATAAAACTAGAAAAGGGCATTTCAGTCAGTGCTTTATTCTCCTAGTTAGGAATGGAGGCTGAGTACTGGCCACCAACAGGGATAATTTAAGAGATCCTCAAAAGGCCCTTCTATCAAAACACATCTCCCTGAATGAAGCCCATATAGTTCTCTTTACTTTTTGGAACTGTTTAAAATTCTGCCTATTCCAGATTCACTTACATTACGGTGTCCTCTTAAAAAAAAAAAAAAAGGTATCCCAGGGTGGGTTAAGTAGTCTATTAATCAATCATTCACAGTCCAATGTGGCTTAGTTTAATTAAATTGCTTTCCTCCAGTAATGGAAGTTTTGATGAGGGTCAGGAAGAGAGAGAGAAGTAATTTAGTCCCTGGGGTTCTTCAGTGTAAGGCAAGCCTAAGCTGAAAGTGTGGAAGTGGGCTCCCTCTTGACATCTGAAGGGTAGCATGAGGGCTCTGGATACCTGGGCCCAGGGGCGGAGGAGAAACGAAACTTAGGAGAGTGAAAAAAAAAAAAAAGAGAATTGGGCAAATGCCAAAGGTAAACTTGGCAATGTTTGGGCCAGTCCTTTCTCTGTCATAAAAACCCTTGATTTAATACTGTTGGCCACTGTGTAGAAGAGTTTCCTATTTCTTTTTGGAGTTTGTGTTGTATTTTGTTTAACGTACATCTTAATATTTTGGGAAGGAGAATATAGACTCTATAAAACAAACAAGTGTATTACAGCAATGCCAAAAACATATATAGTGCTAGTATATTTTATTTCACTTAGCAAGGAATAAATAATCAGGGTAATGAGATTAATTGTTGTCACAGGCAAGGAAGAGAGTCAGAATTATTCAATAAAACAGTTCTGCAACTCTTGATTGAGGGAAATCACTAGATTGTTTTCAGAGATGTGATTTTTTTTTCTTTGTTTTGCTACATGACAAGGATAATATAATGTACTTATCTGTGATGGGCTTGAAAAATATTTTATCATATGCAATTTTTAAAAGCTTGCTCTAAATTATAAAGCCTTTGATCTATTTAGGGATTATTAAGCTTATTTTTCTGTACAACAGCATTTAGGAATAGAAAAGCAAGCTAATTTATCATAACATAACATAATGGGAAGTTGGCAGCTATAGTAGAGTCCAGGTACCACGTACCAGTTTGAGTGTTTATTTAATTGCAGCTTTATTACCTAATTAGGGACAAATGATGTCATTCATACAAGCTGGTAAAAGTAAACTTGGAGGGTTGGAAGCCACCATTTTGTATGTAATAGTTACGTTGATCATGTGATTTATTACCTTTTCCAAATGTAGGCATTTTTAAGAGCATTCAAGAAGTGCTATATGCAAAATAATTAAAATTACTTAAT
Source organism: Marmota marmota marmota (assembly GCF_001458135.2). Taxonomy (NCBI): domain Eukaryota; kingdom Metazoa; phylum Chordata; class Mammalia; order Rodentia; family Sciuridae; genus Marmota; species Marmota marmota. Next base: position 7,615,340 of record NW_026000057.1, on the reverse strand, counting down.
TTACTATGATCTACATACTGTGGGGTCGGGCTCCAAATTCCTCAATAGGACACCCATAGCACAAGAGTTAATAACTAGAATCAACAAATGGGACTTACTCAAACTAAAAAGTTTTTTCTCAGCAAAAGAAACAATAAGAGAGGTAAATAGGGAGCCTACATCCTGGGAAAAAATCTTTACTCCTCACACTTCA
>NW_026000057.1:7576624-7611603 GCF_001458135.2 Marmota marmota marmota | reverse complement strand
AGACACTAGTATGGCAATATGTAAATCAGTGGATGTGTAACCGATGTGATTCTGCAATCTGTATATGGGGTAAAAATGGGAGTTCATAACCCACTTGAATCAAAGCGTGAAATATGATATGTCAAGAACTGTGTAATGTTTTGAACAACCAACAATAAAATTAAAAAAAAAATCTGTATGTTGATCCGTAAACTGACTTCTTATGTTGGTATGGAGACTTCAACATTCTAATATCTATGAGCAGAAAATGGTTAGCAGCTAGGTGAATAACTGAAGTGAGAGTGAGAGGGAGAAAAAAAAACCAAGTAATTAATTAGACTCTAGGTATTTACTAGGGGATAGAGATAAATGAAATCCTTACCTATGAAATATTCTTAGCAGACTATATCTCATCTGTCTCACTTACTTGTGGTAACCAACTCTACAGATTTGAAAGATTTCCAGAGCATGTCCTGATGGAAACTGTCAATGACAGTTGTGTAATTATCAGAATATGAAATGGAAATGCTTTATGATCAAAATGGCTCTAAGCAATGGGTCCCATGCATCACTTTGATAATGCCTGTGTGTTAGACTTAACCAGAGTGCATCCTAAAGTGGCAAGGAACAAACAGAAGGTTGTGCTGCTGATCTTAGACTTCTCCAGACTTTTCCTGTGTATCAAGATTACTTTAACCTTTCAAAAGCAGTAAAGTTGGATATTGCAGAAGAGCTCTCATTTTAAAGCATTTCATTGGCAAATTGATTGTTTTTGGGTCATTGCCAATAAAATTGTTCTATCTGAAGACAATTTTCAAAGATAAAAATCTTGAAAACAATTAGAATAAATATGTCCATATATATTAAGCTAAACAAGCAGAAAAATAACTGTAAGTGAAATAACTATTTTTGGTAAGTGAAGCATTCATGTACTAGAGATATGTACTAAAGTAACTCTCAGCCTGTTTTTATTCCAGTGATAGTATTTATCTGAAAATTTTATTTTTCAACATAGTTGTTTTATTTTTAGTTTTTTTTCCCCCACAAAATTGAACTCATTGACACCTACACTGGTTCTTCCCCATGATTATTTTTAACTGAGAAAATAACTCTGGATAGGTGCTGAGGTGCCTGGTAAAGGCATGGTAAGTGTTACTAAATAAAAATGTCCTCAGTTATTTTTTCTCTCTTTTTCTAGCACTGGGGATTGAATAGAGGAGTGGTTTTATCACTGTTTTATATCCCCAACATTTTATAAATTTTTAATTTCAAGACAGGATTTTGCTAAGTTGCCAAGGTTGGACTTGACCTTGTGATCCTCCGGCCTCAGCCTCCCCAGTAGCTGGGATTACAGACATTTGCCACTGCACCTGGCCTCAGTTCTTATTTAAAAGAAAAATATATTACTATTTCAACCCAAATATGTTCAAAGGTATTTGTTTGCTACCTTTTAACCTTCATTTAGAGTAACTTCTTTTGATAAATATTTTTATAAGACTCCTTGTCAAATTTCTTTTTGTTTATAATTCCTGTGAATATTTCATAAACTTTGGATGTTGCAAAGTCATAGCCTTCCAAATTTCACTAGTCTGATAGAGTATCTATATTCATCCTCTCTTCAAAATAAGAGCTGTACCAAGAGTTCTTCTAAGTTGAGAAATGTGAAACACAAATAGAGATTTTCAAAATAATAAATCCTGTATATCTTTTAAGCCTTCATCATTTAACTTGTTCATTTCCCTCCTTTGCTCTTGCAGGGATGCAAGTATATTTTCCTGTTTCCAAGCTGTTTTCAAAAATTGAAATTTACTAAAACTTAAGGCTTAAAGATTTTTGTTCCTCTATTCATTGGCAACTTTGATTAAAAGCATCCAACAAATATTGACAAGAATATAATCAGAATTTAAAGCATTTGCTTATGAAAGTTTATGGCCATATTGTAAAGATTGATTCATAAAATATTCAAAACTAATATTTCTCAAAATTCAATTGAGTAGCCAAAAAAAGAATACACATATTTCCATATTAAGGTATACACATGTGAAAAAATTAACAATAGCTTTTCATAAAACACCTCTAGATTAGTACCTTTAATATTTCTAGACACTCAATATTTTGCATATTTTGACAATTGAATTTTCTATTTCATTTGGCAGATAAACACAGCTTGTTTCAATACAATTATATATTATGTGTGTACCACAGTCAGCTCCAAGTACGTTTTTCCAGTCTTAATTTAGCATGGTTGCTGTTTTTAATCTTGTCATTGTGCTCTATCAAAATTTGTATTACTGTCACAGAACAAATAATCGTCAACACTACTTTTTTATCTGGTGTTACATGCTTATTTGCAAAAATGTCAGATGTTTCACCTTTGACTGGATGAGCATTCATGAGATTTAATTTCAGTGCGTAAATTAGATGAAAAACAAAATCAAACCATTATAGGTGTTAAGTGCTTTTTTTTTTCACTAACAGCAACAGATGATATTGGTAGGAAATTGGAAATACTTGAACATTTACAAATTCTTGTTATGCTAACAGATCTAACACTTTAATAGCTGTTACGCTTGTGTGATGAGAAAATTTAGAAATAAAAATGTGCAAAATTATTTTATTTTTATTTTTTCCCATATTTTTATTGTGCATTAAAATTATACACATTGATGGGTTTTGTTGTTACATATTCATGCATGCACATGATATAACAGTATAATCTGGCTAATGTTGTTCCCCATTATTTCCCTTTCCTACTCCTCTTCCCTCCTCCTTTTTCTTCTCTCGCTTCCATGTATGAGAGAAAACATTTCACCCTTGACTTTATGATTTTGGCTTATTTCACTTAACATAATGTTCTCAAGTTCCATCCATTTTCCTTCAAATGACATAAATACATTCTTCTTTATGGCTAAATAAAACTCATATATATTTCTTTATCCATTTATCTATGATGGACACCTAGTTTGGCCTGCTATGAATTTTGTTGCTGTAAATATGGGTAAATATGTAAATATTGCTATAATGTGCTGATTTTTAATACTTTAGAAAAAATACAGGGTAGTAGTACATTTGGGTCATATCAAAATTTAATTCCTAATCTTTTGAGGAACCTCCATACTGGTATTCATAGTGGTGATATTTACAATCCCACCAACTGTGTAAAACTTTCCTTTTTCTTTACATCTTATCCAGCATTTATTATACACACACACACACACACGCACACACACACACACACACACTCAGGGGCACTCACCTTTGAGCCACATCCTCAGACCTATTTTGTATTATATTTAGAGACAAGGGTCTCACTGGGTTGCTTAGCACCTTACTGTTGCTGAACTTTGAACTTGTGATCTTCCTGCCTCAGCCTCCTGAGTTGCTGGGGTATTATTTATGCCATTCTAAGTGAGGAAATCCCAGTGTAGTTTCGATTTGCATTTCCCTGTTGCTACGATGTTGGACATTTTTTTCCCTTATATTTCTTGGCTATTTGTATTTCTTCTTTTGAGACACATCTGTTTAGTTTATTTGCTCATTTATTAATTGGACTTTTTTGAGGGGTTAAATTTTTATATATATATGCATATGTATATATTCTAGATATTAATCCTCTATCAGAAAAGTAGCTATCAAAGATCTTCTCCCATTTTGTATTTTCTATCTTCAGATTCTTAATTATTTTCTTTGTGAAGAAGAAACTTTAAAAATATTCTCCTATTATTAATTTTTGTTATTATTTATTGAGTTTTAGGAGTCCTAATAAGAAAGTTGTTGTCTGTGTCTATATATTGGAGTGTTGATATATCCCTCCCCCCCCAATAATTAGTTTTTGATCTAATTTCTAGACCTTTAACCCATTTTGAGTTAACTTTTGTGCAGGGTGAGAGATAAGGATCTAGTCTTGTTCTTCCACATACGGATAACCAGTTTTTCCAGCACCATTTTTATTAAAGGTCGTCTTTTATCTAATCTATTTTTGGCACCTTTGTCAAGGATCAGGAAACTCTATCTGTGTTTGTCTCTCTGTATACTATTCTGTTTGTTTGTTTTTCTAAGAGTAGCATGAAGTTTTTGTTGTTAGAGTTCTGTACTGTAATTTGAAGTCAGGTATTGTGAAATTAGCATTTCTTTCTTTTTTTTTTTTTTAAGAATTGCTTTGGCTTGTCTGAAATTTTTATTCTTCAAATTGAATTTTAGTACTGTTCTTTCTATTTTGATAGGGACTGAATTGAATCTATATATTGCTTTTGGTACTATGCCCATTTTAGCAATCTTAATATTCTATTAATATTAATTCTGGAGAGCTCTTTCTATATGTGTTTCTGTGTTCCTGGTGTGGTTGATGGTCACTTGGCTACCTCAATTGCTGGGGGTGGGGGTAGAGACACAGTGTCAAATCAACACACGGACACTGGGAGTTGGTAAGAGAGCTGGCTGATGAGAAACCGGAGTCAATATTCAACAAGCTCAGTCGACATTCAGCAAGCTCAGGCTCATTTATTTTTGGAATGCATACAGCTGTTATAGGGTTCAGGTAGGGCATGCCTGCCAATCACACAGAAGCACCTTAACATCTATAAGCTAATCATCTCATGCCTAATATAACCACACCAGGAGGAAGTGCTAAATATTGCTGTCATGATGGGAGGCAGTCTGGAAGGGTCTTTGTCCCTAAGGGAGGGGGGTTATGAGTCGGGGGTTACATCCCTGAAGCACTTGACTCTTGGTTTCCTGACCTGGTAGTCTGGTAGCTTGGCAACGCTGACCACAAGTGCTGAGGATGTGGTTTCACAGACAGCTCGCTAGAGCAGAGCACCCCATCCTGCAGGTGTTCCTCTCAGGCCTGTGCAAGTGTAGGTTTTCCTAGCTCTGAGCTGCTCATAGCTACTAGCTGTGAACTAAAAGCTATTCCAATATCTTTCCATCCTGAGTCTTCTTCAGTTTCCTTCTTCAGTGTTCCATGGTTTTCATCGTATAGGTCTTTTACCTCCATTGTTAGATTCATTCCTCGGTATTGTATTTTTTTTTTGAGGTTATTGTGAATTGAATTGTTTTCCTGATTTATTTCTCATCATATTCATTCTTGGAGTATAGAAAAGCTACAGATTTTTGTATGTGGATTTTTGTAAGCTGATACTTTGCTGAACTTATTTATTGGCTCTAGCATTTTTTGGTGGAACTTTTTGGACTTTGTGAGTATAGGATCATATGAAATGCAAACAGTGATAATATAACTTATTTTTCCCCCTATTTTATATCTCTTTCCATTGCTCTGAGTAGAATTCTTAGTACTATATTAAACAGGAGTGGTGAGAGTGGACATCCTTTCTTGTTCTGAGTTTTAAAGGAATGCCTTCAATTTTTCTCCATTCACCACTTTACTTTGGGTTTTTCATATATAATATTTATAAGTATTGACCTTAGTTCTTCTTTAAAGGTGTGATAGAATTCAGCTGAGAATCCATCTGGTCTTGGGCTTTTCTTTACTGGAAGGGTTTCTATATCTTTGCTAGTTTTGGGTTTGTTTAGTTTTCTCTTCTTTATTAAATTTTGGCAGGTTGTATGTGTCTAGAAATATATCCATCCACTTCATCTAGATTTTTCAATTTATTGGAGTACAAGTTTTCAAAATAGCACCTAATGATCCTCTGGATTTATGTGATGTCTGTAATGATTTCTCTTTTTTCATATCTAGTTTCATTGATTTGGATCTTTCTTTTTCTTTTTGTTTATTTGACTAAATGTTTATATGTTGTTTATCTTTTCAAAGAGTTATTTCTTGATCCTTTATATTGTTTCTTTATTCACTATTTCATTGATTTAATCTTAATTATTTCTTTCTGTTTCTACTTATTTTAGAATTGGTTTGTTCTGGTTTTTCAAAGGCCTTGCAATGAAGCATTAGGTTGTTTATTTGAGATTTCTGATTTTCTTATGTAGGCACTTTAGTATATTTTGCTTACTCATAGTGTATTTTACTCAAAGTGTATCCTTTTTTTAATCGATTAAAAAATAAATAACAGTGGAATGCATTATAATTCTTATTACATGTATACAGCACAATTTTTCATATCTCTGGTTGTATATAAAGTATGTTGACACCAATTTGTGTCTTCATAGATGTACTTTGGACAATGATGTCTATCACACTAAATCTCCTTGAATTTATATAGTTTCTGGTGTTGATGTCTAATTTCATTCCATTGTGATCAGATAAGATGAATAAAATTTTATACACACACCACATATATGTATATATATAATTGCATTTGCTGAGAGTTGCTTAGTGGAATAAAATATGGTCTATTTGGAGAAGTCTCCATGAGCAGCTGAGAAAAAAGTGAATTTGGCTGTTGAATGAAATACTCTATAAATGTTTGTTGTGTATTTGATCTATATATTTTAGGTCTGAAATGTCTTTACTGAATTTATTTCTGGATGATCTGTTGATGAGAGAGGTGGGTCGAAATCACCCAGTAATGTTGTACTGGGATCTATTCAAGTCTTTGAGTAGTGTGTTTTATGTAATTAGGTTCACTGACATTTGGGATATAAATATTCACTATCATTGTATCTCATTGTTGTATTATTTTCATTACCAGTATGAATGACCTTCTTTGTTTCTTCTGATTAATTTTGGCATGCAGCTTGCTCTGTCACATATGAGAATAGCTACTCCTGCTTGTTTTCAGGCTTCCTTTGCATGGTATATCTATTACTCTCCTCTCATTTTCAGCCTGTGGTGATTGTTGCTTGTAGGTGAGTCTCTTACAAACAACATACAGTTGGGTGTTGTTTTTTATCCATGCTGCCAGCTGCCTATGCCTTTTTATATGAGACTTGAGTCCATTTTTATTCAATGTTATATAGAGAAATATTTATTAACTCCTGCCATTTTCATTTATTTCTAATGTTTAATTTGGTCCTGTTTCTCATTTTATTAGCTATTTTTTTTTGGGGGGGGTTACTGGGGATTGAACTCAGGGACATTCAACCACTGAGCCACATCCAAACATATTTTTATATTTTATTCAGAGACAACGTCTCACTGAGTTGCTTAGCACCTCATTGTTGCTGAGGCTGGCTTTGAACTGGTGATCTTCCTGTCTCAGCCTTCCAAGCTGTTATTATTCTTTAAGTGAGATTTGTCCATTTGGGTTATACTAGGTTTTGTTTTTGCTTTATTCTATATGTGGTATTTCCTTAAGTGCTTTCTTTAGTGCTGGCAGTTGTGAATTCTTTTCATTTCTGCTTATTTTGGAAGGTTTATTTCTTGTCAATGTGTTCTGGGATATCAGCTTGTTACAAATTTCTTAGTGCATTTCCAAGTGGACTTTGTAGTATATTTTCCCTGCTAGTTCTTTGATGATGATTGGTGTATTTTGATACAATACATATTATGTGAGAGCTTGAGGATTCTACTTTCCTTGTAAGTCTCAAAAGAGTGGAATTCTTGAAGATACGGAAATTGTGTGGTATTATAGGGTATGTGGGATACTCTCTCTGTGTTTGCTCCTCTTCATTTAACAACTCTGTATATTCTAAAAGGGTATGGAAGTGATCTAGATTGAGATCTATTTTTGCTGTAGAAGTGGATGTCCATGAGTGATAGCTGAGGGTCCCTCTAACCATTCATACATGGGGCCTAGTCATTAGTTTGGGGGTTTTATTTCTTTTGTTGTCTGTATTAAAACATCATTGAAGTTAGAGTGTGATTAGTTTTTGTGTGGAGCAAGATGTAGTGTCTTTTGACTTGGTTTACCTCGATAACAAGAGTCTCTATACTGTGGACTTGCAATCAACTTGTCCTGGTTGATTCTCCAGGACCTCATAGAAAAGGAGTAGGGGGAACAATCAACAGAAACAACAGAAGCAAACAATTTGCAGCATGGAAATAAATACCCACTGCCTACTATGATATCTGCAACACTACCACAGAAACAGGAATGGTAGGGCCAGCAGTTGCCAACAGCATAAACTGAAAGACTGAGAAGTGCTCATGGAGTTCTTTTATCTCTCTCCTTACCACAAAATCAGTAATCCTCTTTTATAATCATTGGAAATTATAGACCAATGAACTCTGCACATCTCAGAAATCTCAGTCTTTTTCTTAGCTTTATAGTAATATCACCTGCACTCTGCTTTTTTTTTTCTGATTTCCTACCTCATTTGCTTTTTGCCACTATATTCTTTTTCTACACTTTTCAGTTCATTTCAGTATTATTTGGGAGAAAAGCAAATGTTTGTGTTCAATCATCCATCCTGTCTCACCAGTAGCGTTCATTTAAAGTGTTATATTAAATTTCAATGCTTTTGGTCTTTTTATATTTCATATACTTTTAGGAGAATTGAATTTAGGTTTTAAGTGCCTCCTAGGTTTCTTTCCCCCTTCTTTATTCTTCATAGATTCTATCATGGACTGAGTTAATGGACAGTGTGACCCAGTAAATACTTGCTGAATGGATAATTGTTTTTCCCTGTGATTCTGAGGATTGAACCCAGGGCCTTGTGCATGCTAGGCAAGCACTGTAACAACTGAGCTATCTCCCCAGCCTCTGAATGGCTAATTTTTAAAATTCACTGGTCTAAACCATAAGTATTACAGTACAACGTGTGAAAGTTTTGTTGTTGCAAATTTGTGTTCTGGCAAAAGTAAAACAACTAAAAACAATTCATCCACATTTCAAACAATATATGCTTAGAATGAATATTGCTTAAAGCAATGTTTGGTTTTTCCTGATCTTATAGTTACGAAGCAGGAAAGGACTGAGGGAGTGGGATAGAAGCTGGCAAAATTAGTAGAGAGAACCTAGGAGGGGTAAAGTAAAAGACTAAAACCATGGGGGAAAGAGATGTCTAGAAATAAAGAATAAGAAATTAATAAAAAATTCATCATCTGTCTCCTTCCTTTAGCATAGAAGAAAATTTGAGGTGGCTCTGACCCTGAACACTTAGAATCAAGATTACAACAGAAAATAGATCTCAGTTTCTCTAGAAGATCTTGGGTTTAAAATGCCATGGACTCCTGTTTTCCTCAGTCAGAAGGTAGCCATGTACTAACTAAGCCAGTGGAGCGCTTACGTGAATTAGCAAAGGGATGCAAATCTCTCTTAACACTTCTTCATTAAGCCAAAATACCATCGAGGGATTTGTGATGACCTCATAGATAAACAAATGTGAAGTTTAATTTTTCTAAGTCATCACAGGTGCCAGACCAAGGATGTAGACAATTTATGAATAGTTCCAGGACAATCTACTGCATGTGCACATTGCCCGGCTGATAAAAGGCCCGAGGGCCCCGGTGTAGAGCCTGCTTTAGCATCATGGTTGAAAACTTTTGAAAGCCTTTGTTCTCCTGAGTACTTTGGAGACTGTTTCAAGGCTTCACTATAATTTTGCAGCATCACTTGTATTTTCCATAATTTTGTTTGATTGTTTGCTTTTCTCATCTCTGGGAATGCTCTAGTAAAATGAAAACAGTAAGCACAGAAACAGAAAAGCAGTTAGTTGCAACTTCTTTTTATAAACACATGGAATTGCAAAGAAGGTAACTGAAGATGTGTTAAAGCTAAAAGTCAAGATTACTTATATGCGAAGTTTTTCTATTGTTTGAAAATCACCTATAATGAATTTCAGGACCAATTGGACAGAAAAGTATTTTTAAAAATCTTCTTCTTTTCCCCAAGATGAATGATCTAGCTTTCTAGTGACAAGTTGGCCTACACTTGTAACTTTATGAAAATTACAATACAACTCTTTTAATTATGACACTCTGTGGATTAACATAATATGAAGTGCTCCTGGCTGAAAATTTTATATTTATTTTTAATCTTGCAGAATTACACTATAATTGTATAAATAGTCTTACACTATCAAAAGTAGGTTTAAAAATGCATATTTCATTTTTACATATGGTAAAATTTTCTCAAGTGAATTAAAATACCACTAATCTTTCACTGAATATAAATATGGGTTCCCCTCTGATGCAATTAATGTAACCTATACTGTTCAGTAGAGAACAGAAATGTTAAATCACACATAAAAAGTGGCTAAGAGTATTTCATTACCAAACCAATTCTGCAATTTCCATAGACTTATGGAAAATGTTATTCACCTCCTGGGGAAAACCTTTGGCAGAGAGCTGAATTTTGCTTGGCATCCTGTTTGCATCAATTTGGTCTCTGGTTAGCTTGTTCTTGATGTCAGTTGTGTATACACACTTTCTTCATGTGTTGAAGGAAAAACATTTTAGTTCTCAACCCATATTTATTTTTCTACTGGTATTTAATTTCTGTGTTGAGTTTAAGATTTAGGATTCCAGTGTGATAGTTTAAATGTGTACTGTTTGCAATGATGACTGTTTCCAAGTGATCATATGGGATCTTGGAGCTTTGCTGCTTATTCTGTTACACGCTCTTCATCTAAACATCGAGATGGCATAAAATAAGGACATTGTGTAAAACAAGGTTATGTTTCTGATGTACAGTGAACCTTTTGGAATTCTCCATCATTCAATAGTATAGCTGTAGAAAACTCATTAAAATAATTTCCAGGTTGAAAATGATAGTTAATGAAAGAAAGCTGGAGAAAAACAACAAAAGACACTAATGAAATTTGTCAGTGAACTGTGTTACCTACAAAAATGGTTTATGTGTAATGAAATAGACTGCATCATTGCCAGTGTTGACTCTTTAATTGGGATTTTTAATTTCAAAATTATTTGTACGTTAGATTATATTGCTTTATAATTACTGAAGTTTTGATTTTCTGTGATCACCAATGCTCTTTCTAAAATGATGTCAATGACCTAACATATAGGAGGATACTAATGTGTGTAAATTCATATTTGTTTCATGTTAGTATTGAGATGATGAACTTAAAGATATAAAGAACACTAAAATTGAATGGTTGAGTTCAGTCACCAGACTCTCGACTAGGTGTCCATTAAATTGATACTAGAGGGACGTGAGTATGCGTGTTTTTCCTTGGTATTTGGCTTGACCCTTGAGTTATCTCAGAATAGAATTTGTAGTTATTTACCTTGGCATTGAGGCTTCAGTTTATGTTCTGGGAAGAATTTTATTTTTAATTATGCAAGGACCCTCCGCTTCATCTTTATCCCTTAATTGAACAAAGCACGCCATCATTTTCTAATCATCATCTTAAATCATCTCATGAGTTATTCAGTCCTACAGACATTTTAAAGTTTCTTGCATCAGAAAACATGTTTCAAGATCTTCATTCTCTAGTAACAGATTCAATGTAGAGTTTGTACTTAGGTGATTTTATTGACAAGATTTTTTTGTGGGTACTGGGGATTGAATCCAGGGCACTTTATCACTGAACTCCATCCCCAGCCACTTTTATTCATTTATTTTATTTTGAGAACAGAGTCTTGGTAAATTATCAAGGCTGACCTTGAACTTATGATCCTCTTGCCTGAGCTTCCACACTCACTGGGATTACAAATGTGTACCACCACATCCAATCTGGCAAAGACTTTAATTAAATAAAAACATTATTCATCTTCTGTATTAGGGTTCCCCAGAGACATAGAACCAATAGGATACCCACAGATATGTACAGACATGAAAGGGTTCTATTATATGAATAGGCTTCTCACATTTATGGAGGTCAAGAAGTTATACTGTGTGCTGTCTGAAGCATTAGTACCAGGAGAGCTGAAGTCCAAAGGCTTGAGACCTGGATGGAGGGAGGGCACAGGTGTAAATTCAGAGTCCAGAAGCCTGAAAAGCAGGACGTCTGAATGAGGGCAGGAAAAGATGGACATCCCATTTCAGGAAGCAAATGAATTGCCCTCTTTTCACGTTTTGATTCTATTTGAGCCCTCAACCTGACTGAATGATACCAACTCAAACTTGTGAAGGTGACTCTTTACTCAGTCTAGTGATCCAAATGCTTCTCTCTTATGGAAACACCCTCACAGACACACTTGGAAATAATATTTTACCAGTTACCTGGCCATCTCTTAGCTCCATCAAGTAGACACATATGCTTAACCATTGAACTTTCCTTCCTCATGTAAATTGTATATTTGAGACCCAGTGGTAGGCAGTGAGAGGAAATGAGCATTTACCTTTACTTTCTGTGTGATTTTTAAAATCTTCACAAGCTATGGTTTGGCTAGACCATTATTATTCTTACTATAAAAATGAAAAAATGAAGACTCAAAAGATTAGGCAGCCAGCCCCAAATTTCATGGGTGGTAATAGAATTTGAAACTAGGTCTTTCTGATGCTGAAGACCTTGCTGTTAGCTACTAACATATACCAAACCCTCTGCAAATAGTGATCCCTGGGAGTTATTATAATTAAATTGTACATTGGTTCTGTAGGTCTAGTGATACGTAAAAATAGACACAGTTTCCCCTCTTACATTTATAGTCTCATTGGAGAAGATTGATAATATAAAATATTCATAATACTGAAAATAAAACCACAACTATAATAAATGGTCTCAAGGAAGAGGATAGAGCTCTCTGGGCACGAGTAATGCCAGCTGGAGAAGCCTGAGCAGAGATAGGAAGGAAGCATAGGAATTACCTACTAGGCGATGATGGAGGAGCATTCCAAGGAAGAGCAAAGGTCCCGAGGAAGGAGAAAGCAAGATGCTTTGGAGATAAAAATGGAAGGCAGTAAAGGCCGAGTAGAAATCAGAAAGGTCAAGTAGAAATCAAAGTAATCAGTTAGTTCTGGGAGTCAGGGGAAGATAAAACTGGGGAGGAATGAACCAACTAAATCACGAAATCCTGGTGAGTGTTAAAAAGTTTTTTTTTTCCCTTTATAAAAACAGTGTAAAACCATGAAAAGTTTAAATCAGATTATGGCATGATTGGGTTTTGATTAATGGAGGTGAGCACTTATCAGAATATCATGCAGTTAAGCTCTTCAGTGACTGCAAAAGATAGGGTGGGCATTTCCATTATCAGTGTTACAACAAAGCCCGAGTTGGGGTTTTTTGTTCCCCCTTTGCTTGCTGCTTGCTAACATTTTTGTAAAGTTCTCTGATTTCAGCTGAGGTAATATGGGGGAATATTCTTTGTGGAACTGTAAAATGCTATATGTCAGGCACCATTATAAGCTGTAGCTTGTATTCAGTACCAATCCAAGGTAATTATTCTTACCGTGTGTATGTGTGTGTGTGTGTGTGTGTGTGTGTGTTATTTTTCCTTTTGACATCTCCAATTCCCTTCTAGTAAAGAACACAAATTCACTACTTGGTGGCTGAACTAAAGAGACAAGAAAGGGCCATACTTTGAGAAGGCAGCCTTGATGATGGCGTGGAGGCGTACATGTGGAGGTTGGGAAGCAGGAGTCATGTATTACAGAGGGTGATGCATGAATATTGGAACCATACTGAAGAGAAAGAGGCAACCACAGGTCGTTAGTATTAGACTAATGGCCTGATAATTTTTGTTCTCCATTTGGCCCTGGAATGTTGAACAAGCGCTGCAGGAACATACACACATGTAGTAAATTTCTAAACAGATTCTGTTCTGGCACAGAGGGTACAAACAGTGTGTTGCCCTTGGATGTTATTTATGCTCCCTAGGCTGCTTGTGAAAGGCCGGCATTCAGGTGATAGGTGTTAAGAGGTCACTGGCAAACTACTCTCACCCCAGTGAGTGGGTGAGGTGTGGGACCAGAGGAGTCTGGAAATAGCCCATGGTTAGCAACATGAAGGCAACTGTGATGTCCACATCCATATTTCCGAGCACAATGTTTAGAAAACAACAGATGCTTAATAAGCATTTACTGGAATAGTGAATGAATGAAGTGAAGTTGATTTAGAGTTTAGGGTTGTAAGGAAAATGAACTCAGGAACAGGGCAGCCTTGTAACTGCAATATGAGTGAGGGTTTATTTTAATGAATAAAGCAACAATCCAGTTATTAGTTCCAGAAAATGAAGTCAACCAGGGGCCAATAGCAAGCCTGATTCAATGCAGAATTGCTGGTCTGGGGTCTTTAAATTCAGGATTAGAAGTCTTCATGCAGGGCTGAACTTGTGGTTGGGTGATAAGTGGGACAAGTTTAAAGGTTAGAAGAGCAAAGGAATGAGTCAGTATAGTAGCTGTTCTCTCTAAATTGATTTTCTGGATGAATCTGCAAAAATGTGTTTTTTAAAAAAATTGTTTTCGTTTTCTTATTGTTTTGTTTTTAGCTTGTATTAGATATTTTTATTTCTGCTATGAGCTGTACTCAGGTTTAGTGAATAGCTCTGAATCTAAACAAAATTCTCTATTTTTTTTTTTGTTTTCACCTCCTGTTAATGGTGTGCGACAAGAATGTTTTGTTTATGAACCTGGTTGCTTTCTTCTGACAGGTTTTATCCTTTGGAAAACTGGTAGTTTCTGATAGAAACTGTGTATTAGAGCACATGAGATCTGGAAATCCCTAAATTAAATAATATTAGTATTACAACTTGGTCTGTACATGGCTGTGGCTATTAGCCTTGGATAATGAAAAACAAAGTTTCTGGTATTAGATATTATTTCTGACTCCAGTGAGTCATCTTCCACCTAACTTTAATGTTTGTTGAATGCTTCATAGCTTACAGCGTATTTTTCCATTATTTCACATTTATCCTTATAAGAACCAAGTGAAGTAGGTGCTATCATTCATACTTGACAGTTGAGGAAAATAAGGCTTAAGAAGATAAGGAACTTTTCTAAGAGCCATGAAGAATTTACCTAGAATTTGGACTCAAATTCTGTATAATAATATATCTTTCCAATGCACTACCTGACCTCATTACATTCTGTGCCTTTGGTGATGAAAAAAGCTTATTTAGATTTTTATATAATTCTTTGGGAAGAGAAATCCAAAACCCATCTTATTGAGACAGTGGGTTTATTTCATTACTGTAATAGACATTTGTTTTTTTTTTTTTTTCCTGAACACCATTGTTTCTGCTTCTTTCAGTAAGATTTCTCTGTTGCTCCTGATATGCCAACCGATTTTAGTACATGTGTTTTGGATATATCTCCAGGGGTGGGTATAAAACAAGGCAGACCAAGGAAAATATCATATGCCTTTGTCCAAAGTGTTTGATTGGGTCAGGATGGAGATGTAACCAGGCCCAGGACCAGGCTCTCTAAGCTAAAGGCAATCAATCCATGGGTCTTTGTTAAAATTAAGGTACAAACCTAGAACTGAGGGAAGCCATCTTTTCATCAATAGGGATCTTGCTTGGGATGGAGCTAACAGAAAGGTAATAAGGGCCAAGAGATGAATACAGAGAAACTGAATCCCAACAAATTATTTAAGCCCTTCAATCTATACATGCCAGGAACAAGTTTCACTTTGGACTTTTTAATGATATGAGCTTATTAATTTCCCTTTGTTGAGTTCAAATTTTACATTACTTTCTAAAACTTGCAATAGGAAAAGATCTCAATTAATAGTTTTCTCTGTGGAAGGCAGACAACATAAAATTATTAAGTGGTGAATATTAAACAGTAACAGCAAATGAAATAATAACTGTTAACAAATGCCAAGTTATATATGATAAGAATGACTCTCTGATAGTATAGTTGGTCTAAAGTAACAGTGATTTAGGAATAGTTGTGGAGCTAACTAATTTGATGAGTTTTTTTTTTTTTTTTTAGTATTTTTTCTTTTTTTTTATAGTAAAATATTCTTTTTAGTTAAGGAAGGCACTTTCCAACACTCACGTCTCTTGATCTGAAATTTCACCCTTTTCATTGTCATATGATTAATAAATGACTGGAGCAGATATTTGCCTGAGGAGGTTCAAATGTCTCCGGCCACATGTCATGACACACTGACAGGCTTATCACCACAACCAGTTCTTCAATAGAGGACAAATGTGGACACTGACACAAAGCCTCATCTCCAGCCTAAAATGACTGAATGTGAACCAAACAACTCTGCTGAAGACACATACATACCGGGATGGAGCTCCTAAGAGTCCAGGGATTCTGCAGGATGTTTGCTGATGAACAATTTGGAGTGTAAAGACAAGACCCACGGGGTTTCATTTGGCTTTCTGCATTCCATTTCCAGCAGAGAAACCAAGTAGGAAAAAAAATATGGTGCCATTGAAATCATCAAAGTAGACAAAAAATTGGTGCTATCGAAATGATCTTTCCTTATTAGCATTTTCTGTCTGATTTATAATCATCTATAATGTTTGGTTAGACCAAAAATTTTTCTTGGGGAAAATGCAATTGGTAAAATCTGATTTATTCAAATAGATAAATGATAATAGAACAGTTGGCATTTTCACTGGGTAAATAATATAAATTTACTAGACATTTAGGACTTAAAAAATGTCTAAATATACCTTGCCAATTTAAGAGACACTTAAAAATGTCTATAGGAGATGAATTTTAAGATGATACACCTGAGAATTTTTCACATATACTGAAATCAACTTACTGATTTGATTTCCTTGTTTAAAAAGTGAAACCACAGAGGATAATCACTCTTAAGGACGTGGTGAGGAATGTGATTTCCGTCGCCTCTCCAGTAACATATTTAAAGAACACTTTGAAATTCTATAGATAGATTTTGGAAGGCAGATTGAAGGGTTTTTTTGGAGAATATAAACAGAGCACTCTTGTACAGTGTATAGTCTTAATGATACAATAAGGCCAATTTGATCACATTGTTCTGTACATTTAATTGACTGCTTTTAGGATGTCTTTTTCTTGTTTTATTTTGTAGGAAGAAATACTTGACTCTCTTTCAGGACATGTGTAATCTCACCTGCTTTCCCTTTTGAAGATAAATTGTCTTTTACTTCATATCATCTTCTCTCCCCCATTCTTTCCTTGTGTGGATGTCACTCTCTGCACTGATGCTTTCCAACAATTACATGAGTTGATTAAGATGGCTTTTCTAAGATACCCTACTTATTTTTTTTAGTTGTAGATGGACAAATACCTTTATTTTGTTTATTGATTTTTATGTGGTGCTGAGGATTGAACCCAGTGCCTCACACATGTGAAGCAAGTTCTCTACCGCTAAGCCACAACCCCAGCCCCTCACTCTTTGTGTGTTTGTTTGTTTATTTATTTATTTATTTATTTTCTGATTCCTCCTGTAGTTACAGTGGGGTATGGATATCATCCAATCAGAGACATTAAGCCATTTTCTTCACTACCTGGCCAGTCACTCACTCCTTAACACCTTGTAATTTGGCTTGTCCATCTGCACCTCAGAGAAGTTGTCCTGATCTCCCAATGACTTAACCGAGTGGCCTCTTCTCGGCTCTCTTGATTTGGAAACTTTCTGCTGAATGTAGCTCTGTGGAACACATTCAAATACTCTTCCTCATTGATTTTGTGACATGGCACACTTACTTGATTCTTCAACCTTTATTCTTTTCTAAAATAATAATGTTTTATTATTGTAGTGGGGCACTTTGTAAAGTTGATTTGCATCAATTTCATATAAAGCTACTAGGAATGAACCTGCAAAGTGCCTGAAATCCTTACTCAGAAATGGCCTCCCTACTTAAATGAACATTCTCTATATTACAGATGGTTCAAGCGATAGATGCAGAGATAGCAATAGCTTAATTAAATGGGATGATGCCTTCCGCTCCTTCAGGCAGGCAGGCTAAGGATGGTCCCCAGTTTTTTCTGACTCTTGGTGTTTGCATATGCCACCAGTGAAGCCATGCCACCCAGGAAATTTCTTTCTGGGAATGTTTGAAACGGCACTTTGAATACCTTTGATAGATACCATGCCATTTTAGTTATCATTTTATTTTTGAGTCAGCTTTGGTAGTTTGTGTTTTCCAAGAAATTTAATTTCATCTAAATTGCTTATTGACATAAAGTTGATAAAATATTCCTTCGAAATTATTTTAATTTCTCTGAAAACTTTAGTGATATCACATCCCCAATCCATATTCGTAAGCTGTCTCTCCTTCTTGCTCATCAGTGCAGTAGAATTTTATCAATTTTACCGATGTTTCCAAAGAAGGAGTTTTTGATTTCATTGATTTTTCTCCATTTTTTCTATATTATTGGTTTTCTCTGAAATCTTTATTATTGTTTGATTTTGTTCTGCTTATTTGGATTTATTCTTTTTTTTCTAGTTTTTGTTTTATTTTTAATGTGGAAGCTGAAGTTGTATTTTGTAGAACTTTATGCTTTCATAATATGGATATTTAGTACATATTTCTATGCTAGTGTTACTTTAACTGAATCCCACGTTTTTTTTAAATGTATTTATTTATTTAAATTTTGAATCCTACAAAATTTTAATATATGGTGGATATATGTGCATATAGTTCACAAACTTTTTCTAATTTCTTTTGATTTCTTTTTTGACCTTTGAGTTATTTAGAGGAGTGTTACTTAGTTTACAGTATTTTGCTTCTATAAGATGTTAACAATGCCACAGTACATTGTTATTATATTTGCTTTAAACAGCCAATTATTTTTTAAGTTGATTTAAACCTTTGAGAGTTTTCCACCTGTATTTCTATTATTGCTTTCTATATTTCTATTTTTATTATCTAATTTATTGCTAGTATTGTTAGAGAACATACTTTACATAATTTGTATTCTTTTAAATGTATCTTATTATTTTCCTTTTATGTGGTTCATCTCAATAATTGTTCTGAGTAGAATTATTGAGAATGGATCACATAAGAGGAAATTGTTCGTAGGAGTATCCTATAAATGCCAATTAGATTAATTTGGTAGATGTGTTTATGTGTTCATCTGTACTAATTTTATGTCAACTTGATATATTAATTACTTAAATGTGGTGTTGAAATCTTTAACTATACTTTTTTTTATTTTATGGATTTTTCTTAGCTCTATGAATTTTTGCTTCATGTATTTTGAAGCTATATTTTTAGGTATGTACTTGTTATAGAATATTATGTCCTCTTAATGAATTGGCCTTGTCATCAGTATAAAAAGACTCTTTTATCTCTGATAATATTTCCTGTCTAAAGTCCACTTTGTGTGTTATTAATGTAACCTTTTCAATATTTTTAAAATTAGTGTAAGATGGAATATATTTTCTGTCATATATCTTTTAACTTATTTTCTTCTGTTATTAAAATTAATTACTTACTTAATTATTTTTGGGTACTAGGGATTAAACTCAGGAGCTTTTGAACACTGAGCCACATCCCCCATCCCTTTTTATTATTTATTGTGAGACAGGGTCTCATTAGGTTGCTTAGGGTCTCACTGAGGAGAGTTGCATTGCTGAGCGGAGCTGAGGATAAGTTGATGGGCATTGCTCTTTTTACTCAGTATTGCTTTGGCTATTCAGGGTCTCTTATTCTTAGAGATTTAGGACTGTTTTTCTAGTTCTGGGAAGAATGCCATTGGTATTTTGATGAGTATTGCAATGAATCTGCATAACACCTTTGGTAATATGTCCATTTGAATACATTAATTCTGACTATCCAAGAACATGGGAGGTCTTTGCATGTTCTAAGATCTTCCTCAGTTTCTTTCTTCATTTCTCTACAGTTTTTATTGTGGTAATCTTTCACCTCCTTGTTTACAGAGTGGTTCTCTTCCCAATTTTCTGAGGAATCTCCATACTTCCATAATCTCCATAATTCCCAAGTATTTTATTTTTTGAAGTTACTAACTTAGTTTATTAACTTATTGTTTTGAAGTTATTAACTTGTGATTGGGATAGATTTCCTGATTTCTTCTTCACCAGATTCATTATAAGAGATATTAATTTATGGATGTTGATGTTGTATCCTGATGAATTTTTCAGCTCTAGAAGTTGTCTGGTGGATTATTTGGGTTCTTCTAGATATAGGACAATGTCATTGGCAAATAATAATCTGACTTCCTCTTTTCCTATTTGTATCCCTTTAACTTTTCTCTCTTACCTGATTGCTCTGACTAGAGTTTCAAGGACTGCATTGAATAGGAGTGGTGAGAATGACATCCTGTCTTATTCCTGATTTTGGAGGAAATGCTTTCAGCTTTTCTTTGTTCAGTATGCTGTTGGGTTTTTTTTTTTATCATATACATCCTTTATAATCTTGAGGTAAGTTCCTTCCATACCTAGTTTCTCCAGCATTTTTAACATGAATGGATCCTGGATCTTGCCAAAGACCTTTCCTGAATCTATGGAGATGATCCTATGATTATTGTCCTTAATTCTATTTATGTGGTGAATTACATTTATTGTCTTCCACATGTTGAACCACCTTACATCCCTGGAATGAAATGCACTTGATCATGTTGTATGATCTTCTTGATGTATTTTTTTAATGCAATTTGCTAATATTTTGTTAAGGATTTTTACATATCTGTTCATCAGGAAATTGGTCTTTAGTTTTCTTTTCTCATTGTGTCTTTGTTTGGTTTTGGTATTTGTGTTCTACAGGTTTTATAGAATATATTTGGGATTCTTCCCTTCCTTTCAATTTCATGACATAATATGAGAGAGACTGGTGCTATTTTTTTCTTTAAAGGTCAAGTACAACTCAGCTGAAAATCTATTTGGTCCTGGGCTTTTATTTTTTAAGGATTTTTAACTTTTTATTTATTTATTCTTTTTAGTTATACATGATACTAGAATATATTTTTGACATTATACATACATGGAGTATAACTTCCCATTCTTGTGGTTGTACAAGATGTGGGGTTAAACTGGTTGTGGTGGTATGCATATATGAAAACAGGAAAGTCTATGTACAATTCATTCTGCTGTCTTTCCTGTTCCCATCCCTCCTCTCTTTCCCCTATTCCCCCCGTCCAATCATTCCCTCCACTGCCCACCCCCAGGTCTATTGTGAGTTAGCATCTGCATATCAGAGAGAATATACAGACTTTGGATTTTGGGGACTGGGCTTTTATTTCACTTAGCATGATAGCTTCCAGTTCCATCCATTTACCACCAAATGCCATAGTTTCATTCTTCTTTATGGCTGAGTGATGTTCCATTGTGTGTATCTTTATCCATTCATCTATTGAGGGACACCTAGGAAGGTTCTACAGTCTAGCTATTGTGAATTGAGCTGCTATAAACATTGATGTGGTTGCATCACTGTAGTATGCTGATTTTTAAGTCCTTTGTGTATAAACCAAGGAGTGGGATAGATGGATCAAATGGTGGTTCTCTTCCTAATTTTCTGAGGAATCTCCATACTGCTTTCCATAGTAGTTGTACCAATTTGCAGTCCCACCAGCCGTGTATGAGTGTACCTTTTCCACCACATCCTTGCCAGCATTTATTGTTTAGGCTCTTTCTTCATCCTCTTGACTGTTTCCTTTGCTGTGAAGAAGCTTTTTAGTTTGATATAATCCCATTTATTGATTTTTGATTCTACTTCTTGTTCTTTAGGAGTCTTTGTCGAGGAAGTCAGTGCCTAAGTCAATATGATGGAGATTTGGGCCTACTATTTCCTTCAAGCAGGCACAGGGTATCTGGTAAAATGTCTATGTCCTTGATCTACTTAGAGTTTAGTTTTGTGCAGGGTGAGAGATAGGGATCTAATTTTATTTTATTACATATGGTTTCCAGTTTTCCCAGTATCCCATTTGTTGAAGAGAGGCTATCTTTTCTCCAATGTATGTTTATGGTGCCTCTGTCTAGTATGAGATAACTGTGCTTATATGGGTTTGTCTCTGTGTCTTCTATTCTGTACCATTGGTCTACATGTCCTTTCTGGTGCCAATACCATGCTGTTTTTGTTATTATAGCTCTGTAGTATAGTTTAAGGTTTGGTTTTGTGATGCCACCTGCTTCACTTTCTTGATGAGGATTGCTTTGGCTGTTCTGGATCTCTTTTTTTTTCCAAATGAATTTCATGACTGCTTTTTCTATTTCTATGAAGAATATCATTGGAACCTTAATAGGAATTGCATTAAACTGTAGAGCACTTTTGGTGATATTGCCATTTTGACAATATTCATTTGACCTATCCGAGAACATGGGGAAAATTTCCATGTTCTAGGGTCCTCTTCAATTTCTTTCTTTAGTATTCTATAGTTTTCATTGTAGAGGTCTTTTACCTCTTTTGATTCATTCTCAAAATATTTTATTTTCTTTGAGGCTATTGTGAATAGGATAGTTTTTCTAATTTCCTAATTTTTAATTTTTTTTTAGTTGTTAGGTGGACATAATACCTTTATTTTATTTTTATGTCATGCTGAGGATCAAACCGGTGCCTCACGCATGAGCACTCTACTTCTGAGCCTCAGCCCCAGCCCCTCATTACATGATTTCTGAGACTTGACATGTTTCATATATTAGGTTCATTTATTTAGTTTATCCAGTTAGAGGGGAAATCCAGTCTTTGTTATTTCTTCTCAGTCAGAAGTAGAAGTCTTAAACATTATCACATATTTTTGAAACATAAAATAATACAATCAGTTTTACTTAAACTTAACACAATCAAAAGATTCTAGAGTGATACTGACAAACAATAGAAATTTGGCTCGATGTTACTTCACTTAAGCCAAGAGTCAGCAAACTTCAGTGAGCAGGACAAAACCTGATCATGGCCTGTTTTAATACAGTTAAGGGCCAAAATTGATATTTATGTTTTTAAAGAATTGGGAAAGTGCCGCAGTCTGGCTGGGCACAATTCACGAGCCACTTGTCAAGCAGAAACGAACTTTATTTTTAGAACACACACACTGCACCACAGGAGCTCTTCAGGAATTCCCTCAGAGCTCAACTGCCACCACTGGCTTCCGGGGAGCCTCTCAACCCCCACTCCTCCCTTTCTTGAGGCCGATTGGCTGGGTCGCATGGGCGGAGCCAAAAGAGTCCCCCATTGAGCAGCTCCGTGGTCTGAAAGGGCGGGGAAACAGCCCAATGAGCATCACAGCAGAGGAGCCAATCAGCTGGCAGCTGGAAGTTTGCTGGGGCCCCTTCGGCTGTGGCTCTCAACAGGAAAGAAACAAAGAATAATAAATAACAAATATTGTACAGAGTCTAAGAAGCCTGCAATATTTCCTATTTGACCATTTAAGAAAAGATTGGTAAAAGAATTTCTAAGAGGTTTAAGGTAAAAAAAATATTATGGAAGATAATTAAGTTGTTTAGGTCATGAGGAAGAAAAAGATTTCATGCTTCAATTTGAGATAATATTAATTTTCTCCCTTACATGAATTACAAGGAAGTAATTACTCTTTCACTTCTTCCAGCTACCTTTTCACAAATCTTTAAGTTTTGTTGGTTAAATCATTTTCTTTGCCAAAGCTTAAAGCAATGAAATAATATTTTAAAGTCAATGCCTGTGGTTGTTTAAATAGATTTAAATTGATTTAATGCCTATCAACACTTACTTTATTCATCAGTTGTCTTTTCACTTCTGAGTTCCTTATTTAATCTGTTTCTTGATAGGCAGGATTTCACTTTTTCCGAATCTACTGTAGAAATCATAATTTTAATGATTTTGTGTGCTTATTAAAATTGATTGGATTTCAAAGGAAAAGTTGGACGAGTATAAAATTCTAAGGTCACACTCTCTTTAGAATATTTAAGTCATTTCTTCTTTTTCTTCTGGCAAATGCTATGATGAAGTATGAAGTCAGCTTAATTCCCATGAGTGAAAAAAAGGTTATCATTTTCCTTGCTGGATCTTTAAAAATTGGGAAGTTATGGTCTATTATATCCCTGAATGCTTTTTCTGTTCGGTTTGTTATGTAGAATTTAGCCTTATATTAGATTATTTTGTTTATTCTTCATAGTTGTTAATTTCTTCTATGTCTTAGTGTGTTCACTTTGCTCTTAATTCATTCATTAACATATCTACCTATTTATTTATTCAATAAAATGTTTCACATATATAGGGTAACAAAATGAAGTCTGTGCCCTCTTATGGCTTATATTCTAGTACATGGGGAAATACAATAAGCAAATACACTTTAGGTGGAGGATGTCTGTGAGTAGTTATAATTCACAACAGGGAGAAAAGAAACACTGTGCCAGTTTGACTCTCACCCCAGATGTAAAGTTCTGTCATCTAGGACATTATCAGCAAGTCAACCTGGATATTGAGCTAACTTTTTGTGTTAATAGAACAACTAATTTCTAAAGTTTTATTTTTAATTGACTCTTGAAATTATTTACCTAATATACCTGCTTCCTTTTTAAATTACTTTTAATTTTCTTCTAGGAAATGAAATGTAGTACCTACTTTCCTTTATTATATTTCTTTCCAGTGCAATAAGACTCTTTTCATTCCTTTCATCAGAAAATTTCAGTGCAGCTTCATTTAAAGGTTTTTTTTTCCCTAAAGAAAAAAATATATTTAAGAGTTACTCTAGCTGATTAATGCATACAAATAATAGGAGGAATAAATTCTGGGGTTCTATTGCACAGTAGATGAACTATAGTTATTAATAATGTGTTGTGTATTTCAAGATCACTAGCAGAGAAGATTTTGAAAGTTTGAACAGAAAAAAATGATAAGTGTTTGAGATATGAATATGTTAGCCTGATTTGATCACTACACAATTTATACATGCACTGAAACATCCCTTTATACCCCCCAAATATGTATAATTTTTATATATCAATTGAGAATAAAATAAACTTAAAAAAAACATTGTCATTCAATTAAGGCCAAAGATTAGCTTGGTGTCCACATTGGGTTGCTGATGATGTCCTGGATCATGAGACTCCTTAAATAGGATGGTGGTCACATACTCCCAGTGTGTGTGTGTGTGTGTGTGTGTTTTAATTGGATTTTGAAATCTTCATGCTGAGACTCATTTAAGAATCACTGAGCTGTATTGCCAGACTGATCTACCAATGCAAATGTGCAAAAGTTAGGCAGTATTTACTTGTTCTAACATAGGTTCCGTTTCAATACAGCTAAAAATATTCATAACATGTCTAATTATCACTCTTCTTTTAATGTCAACTTTCAACAGTAAGTTTCAAATATTTTATGTTGTAAATTTAATTTTGTCATTTTCCTTTGTATTGACATCAGACTAGATGACTGAAACCTAATAAGTATCTCATGAGCATTAAGAATGTGTTATTTTGGGTACACTCAATAACTTCCATCTTTCTCTCAAATTCAATTGGATTTTTATGGCTTATATTTTCCATCACTAGGAATCTGTATTTTTCAGATTTTCACACATTTTTTGTGAAATAATGAAGTGATACAATAAAAATTCAAATATCTTTATAAACACCATCATATAAAGATAATGATCCTACTAAACCTGACCTATTGCCTCATAGGCAGTGCTAATTCAGTGTTTGAGAGTTAGTGTAAAGTTGTCAATATGTATTTCAGGATATTAAAAAATCAAATGCATATTTGGAGTCTCTGTAGCAGGATCTTTAATAAATGATTGCTTTCTCTGAGTGAATGAATGGCTGCCTGTTCATTTAATTCTTTATCTGTTTCATTTCCCAGTTTTGATTTTCCAAACCTACACTTCTATTTCACATGTAAGTGGTTGAGTTTCATTTTTTAGTCAGTTTATCTAATTTTTCTGGCACTATTTGTTTCAAAGACTCTACTTCCATTGAATTCTTTTTGCATATTTGCAAACTTGGACCTGAGTTTTGTGGGTCCATTTCTGTGTTCTGCCTTCCCTTCCAGGGCTCTGTGTGTTTATACCAGTGCCGCATGTCTTGGTCACTGTATAATAAGTCTTGAACTTGGGTACACTGATTTCTACCATTTAAAAAAGTTCTTTTTCATTTTTTTTTAGCAATTCCAAGTTCTTTACTTTTTCACATACATTTTAGAAGAATCTTGTGTATCCATATAAAAATATTGACTAGGGTATTTATAGAAATTTTTTTAAAAGTGTCTCAGTTTGGGGAGAATTGACATCTTCCTCATATGTTATGGTTTGGATATGAGGTGTTGCCCCAAAGCTTCTATGTTAATGCAGGAATATTCAGAGGTAAAATGACTAGATTCTGAGAGCTGTAACCTAATCAGTCTATTGTAGTTTGAATGGACTGACTGGGTGGGACTGTAGGTAGGTGGGGTGTGGCTGGAGGAAGTGGGTCAATCACTGCTCTAGAAGGGTGCATTGTCCCTGTGTCTCCTCCCTCTTCCCTCTCTCTTCTTGAATGGAGTAGTGCTCTCTCACCATGTCCTCAGCCATGAAGCAGTGGACTCTGCTGAATCATGGAGTAAACCTCTGGAACTGTGAGCCCAAATACACATTTCTTGGGCTGGGGTAGTGGCTCAGTGGTAGAGCCCTTGCCTGGCACATGTGAGGCACTGGGTTCGAGCCTTAGCACTGTATAAAGATAAATAATAATAAAATAAAGGTATTGTGTCCATCTACAACTAAAACTATTTTTTAAAATGGACATTTCTTCCTCTAAGTTGTTCTTGTTAGGTATTTTGGTCATAGAGATGCAAAGCTGACTAATACATTGTGCTCTACTCTTCCAATCCATGACCATGGAATCTCTCTCCATTTATTTAGATCTTTGTCTTCTTTGGGCAGCATTGTGTAGTTATCATTATATAAGTTCTGTACATGTTTTGTTGTATATTTACATTTAGATATTTTATTTGCTTTTTGGGTGAGTGTAAATGGCATTGTGTTTTTATATTTTGTATCTGTGGGTTCATTTGTATGTATAGGTTCATTGCATTATAGAAATATACTCATTTATCTTGTATAATGCTGTACTGAATTCACTCATTGGTTCTAATAGGTTTTTGGTGGATTCCTTGTGGATGTTTTATGTAGCCAGTCTTACCATCTGCAAGTAGTGATAGTTTTATTTCTTCCTTTTGAATCTGGATATCTTTTATTTCCTTACCTTGTTTTGCTGCAGTGTCTAGAATTTTTATTATCCATTAAACAGAGTGATGAGGATGGGAATTCTTGATGAGTTCTCCCTCTTAGGGAAAAAACATTCAGTCTTCAGCATTAAGCATAATGTTAACTATATATTTTTTGTAGATGCTCTTTATTAAACTGAGGAAATTTTGTATTTGTTTTTCTAAGAGTGTTTACTAAGAATGGGTGTTGAAGTTTGTCAAAAGCTTCAATCAACACAATCGTGCTATTTTTCTTCTTGAGTTGTTAATATAGTGGATAACATTTCTTGATTTTTGAATGTTGACCCATAATTGGATCCCTTAAAAAAATTCCACTTGGTCATGGTGTATAATTTTAAAACTGCTAGCTGAATTTCATTTACTACTATTCTGTTAAGGATCCATGTCTATGTTCATGGGGGTCATGGGTCGGGGTGCGTTGTGGTTGTTTGGTATTATTATTGTCTGGTTTTACTGATTTGGTAAAATGAACTTATAAGTGTTTCTTTCTCTCTCTGCATTCTGGAAGAAATTTCAAGAATTTATGTTAATTCTTTTTAAAACAAGTAGGTAATATTTCCCAGGAAAACCATCTAGGTCTGGTGATTTCTTTTGGGGGAATTTGAAGATCACCAACTCAATCTGCTTAATAGTTATAAAGCTATACAAATGACCTCTTTCTGAGAAAAAGAAAGATGGTGAAGTAGAGGAAGCTGCTTTTCAGGCTGCTGCATGGCGTGAGACCAAGGCAGCAGATAGACAGCTTCTCAGAGAGGAGGGTGAAAGAGGGATTTCACTGGGATTTAATACTGGACACAGAACAGCTTGGGAACTCAGAAGGTTGCATACAATAAAATCAAGAAGAAAGCCCACCACAGGTGGTGGATGCCTGAGCTGACCCACCATGCACAGAGGAAGGGGGACTAGAGGAAGCCTCATTTCAGGTAGCAATGAGGTATGGCTTGGTGCTGGGAAATCTGAGATTGAAAATGTCACTTGTCAATGATCAAGAATGCAAGTAACAATAAATGTTGGCAAGGATGTGGGGGAAAATGTTCTCTTATACATTGCTGGTGGTACTGCCTGCAGGATCTGCCCTCATGGAATGTGCTGCAGAAGCGGTACCTTAGGATCGCATGGATCTGGTTAGAAGGGTCAAATCGCAAACTGTACATCAAACTGCACCCCAAACTGGTGAGAAGGGACATTGAGTCTTATATCAAACAACTTCAATTTTAGGCCACTCCAACTGGTAAAACTCAGAACACAATAACAGGAAGGAGTAACACTCCCGCCCCTTGTTCTATCAGTACTTTACTTAAGAATGATTGGTAAGAAAGACTATTGGACATAGACATTAACCACCCATTATGGACAAATATTTTGACCACTTAGGTGGAAAAAGTCTCTTCAGTCTAAACTAAGATATTGGATTTTTAAAAACACACACACACACATACACACACAAATATACATAAATCATTTTTTTTCTTATTCCTTCCATGTGTGTGCGTGTGCATGCAGGCACACATGCATGCCTGTGAATTCTGGCTGTCCCAATTCTTTCGGGCACATCTATACGTACACTTATTTGTCTTCTTTTCTCTCATATTTAGCATTTAAAAATGTAATTATCTTTTTCAATGGTTGTCTTGTGAGAGTTAGGGTTCCTTGGATTGTGCATCATAGTTTGATTTTATATTATTTTTATGTGTTTATTTCTCTTTCAATCTTATCTTCTCTTGCTATCATCCTAATTCTATTGTTCTTTCTCCCTCTCTCCCAGGACTGTGCTGCTTCTATTTTTTTCCTCTGTATAAACATCGCCTGCTACTGCTCTTCTGCATTCTCTGTTCAGTTTCTGAAATTGTAAATCTTTTCTAAGTTCCTAACACATTTTCTTTTTCTCCAGTTAACTGTATCTATACCATCATTCAGAACCAAATGGCTTATATAACCTATGCCCCCACCATTAATGCTATTACAATCACTACTACTATGGACGATATATTTGATACCTGCTATTTGCTAACTCCAGATTTGTTTCTGCTGCTGAACCCACCATTGCTGTTTATTGGTGGCAATTAATGTTGAAGACATCATAGTAGGATCTGGCAATTTACTTTAACACTGTTTACTGTTTGTAACGGTTTTTACTATTGTTTATCTTGCCCCCATTCTGTGAGGTACTGGGAATGTACATAGACACTAAAAGTTGACAAGTAGAGATTTTGCTGCAGAACTAAGTGTTTCCCCAAATTACTCCCAACTCAAAGAAGGAAGGAAACCAAAAGCTTCAGACTATTAACAAGAACCCAAGAGGGAACAATCAGGGAGGGAACTTAGGTCCCACCACTTGGCATTTATTCTTACATTAAAAGTAGAAATCCCAGAGTGAATAAGATAACTACACGCAAAAAGGCACACATAAAAAAAGAGGTAGAGGAATCCACTTCAATTCCTGTGCAAGATCAAGACCTCTGAAACATGAGAAAACAGGCAAACAAATGTCTCTCCAAAAAAAATCTTCCCCAACAAAGTAACCCACTGATAGTGAGGTAGATGAAAACCCAGAGAAAGATTATAAAAAAAAAAACTGATTATCAAAGTGTTCAAGAAGATCAAAGCAGAGAATTAAGAGAGCAATTAAAGGAGATGAAAGACCATTATAGTAAAGAAACAAATTGTGAAAAGAAACTAAGCAGAGCTCCTAGAAATAAAAACAAGATCAATCAAATTACGAACTCATTTGAAGGCATCACTAACAGACTAGTTACCAGAGTTACTGAAACTTCTCTCATATCAGAAAAGAGATAAATATCCACATACAGCAGGCTTACAGAACCACAACTAGACTCAACCAAATGAGAAGCTTGCCAAGATATATCAAAATAAAGCTATCAAAATAAAAAAAGGAAAGAATATAAAAGCCAAAAGAGAAACAAACATCAGTTCATATTTAGAGGCAAATCAATAAGGTTCACTTCGAATTTCTCTGCTCAGACCCTGAAATCAAGGAGGGCCTGGAATGAAATATTCCAATCCTAAAAGAAAACAACTGTTTGCCAGGATTGGTTACTATGTCCAGAAAACTCAGTTTCAAATTGGAGGGGGAAATAAAAACATTCCATGACAAGAATAAACTAAAAGAATTCATGAGCACCAAACCAGCACTGAAAGAATACTCAAAGATAAACTTTTATTTTTTAGTTTTTTATTTTATTTTAGTTTACTTTTAATTTGTTATAAATGACAACAGAATGCATTACAATTCATATTACACATATAGAGCACAGTTTTTCATATCTCTGGTTGTACACAAAGTAGAGTCACATCCTTCATGTCTTCATACATGTACTTAGGGTCAGGATGACCATTGCATTCCACCGTCCTTCCTATCCCTATGCCCCCTCTCTTCCTTTCCCTCCCCTTTTCCCCTTTTCTCTATCTAGAGTTCATTTAATCCTCCCAGCCTCCCCTTAACACAGAGGAAATAAAAAGCAATTCCCAAAGCCCACAAATGGGAAATTCAATAGAATAATAATCCACTAAATGAGAAGATGGGATAAAATACAGCAAAACCACAAAATGACAGGAAACCACAAACACTTATCCCTACTAACACTGAATGTTAATGGTCTCAACTCCTCAGTTAAAAGACACAGATTAGCAGAATGGATCAAAACCCAAAGTCCAACCATATGCTGAGACCCATCTTATAGGAAATACACTCACAGGCTGAAGGTAAAAGGATGGCAAAAAATATTCCAGGCATGTGATTCAAGAAAACAAGCAGGAGTAGTTCATCTCATATCTGACAAAGCAGATTCCAAGTGAAAATTAATCAGAAGAGACAAAGACATTACATCCTAGTAAAGGCAACAATCCAACAAGAAGATATAACCATAGTAAACATTTATGTCTCAAATGTCAATGTACCTAATTACATGGAAAAAATACTCTATGACAATAAATTCCACATAAACCCCAACACAGTAATACTGGGGGGATTTAAATACACCCTTATCATGAATAGGTCATCAAAGGAAAAAATCAACAAAGATATTTCCAACCTGAACAACACTATAACTCAGATGAACATCATGGACATCTACAGAATATTCTATCCACAAAGAGCTGAATTTATCTTTTTCTCAGCTTCTCATGGAACTTTTCCCAAAATAGATCATATTCTAGGCCATAAAACACATTTTAGAAAATATTTAAAAAGATCTAATTTCATGTATCCTGTCAGATCATAATGGAAATCAACAGAAATCAACAGCAGGAAAAATATAGAAACCCACAAACACATGGAGGTTGGACAATAATACTATCTCTCTCTCTCTCTCTCTTTTTTTTAAGAGAGAGAGACAGAGAGAGAGAATTTCAATATTTATTTTTTAGTTTTTTTCGGCGAACACAACATCTTTGTTTGTATGTGGTGCTGAGGATCGAACCCGGGCTGCACGCATGCCAGGCGAGCGCGCTACTGCTTGAGCCACATCCCCAGCCCCAATAATACTCTCTTAAATGAAGAATGGATCAAAGAAGAAATGAGAACCAAAATAAAGAAATTCTTAGCAATGAACAAGAACAAACACACAACATATCAAAATTTCTGGGACAGTATGAAAACAGTTCTAAGAGGTACATTTATAGCACTGAGTGCCTATATTGAAAAATTAGATCCTAAATAAATAAGCAGTGCACCATCTCAAGGACTCAGAAAAAGAAAAAACAAACTAACCCCGAAACCAGCAGAAGAGAGGAAATAATTAAGATGAGAGCTGAAATCAGTGAAATTGAAAATAAGAAAACAATACCAGGATGAATGAAATAATGAAGAGTTGGTTCTTTGGGGGTGGGGCTGTAGCTCAGTAGCAGAGCACTTGCCTAACACATGTGAGGCACTAGATCCTTAGCACCACATAAAAATAAACAAATAAAATAGAGACATTCTGTCCATCTACAACTATAAAAATTTTTTAACAAATGTATTCTGTGAAAAGATAAATAAAATTGACAAATTCTTAGCCAAACTAACCAAAAGAAAGGATGAGAAGAAGGAAACCAACAAGATCAGGGATGAAAAAGGATATATCAACACAGCCCCCTCTGAAATCCAGAAGATTATCCAATCCTATTTTGAAAATTCATTCTGCAATAAACTGAAAAATCGAGAAAACCTGGACAGATTTCTGGACACATATGACCTGCCCGTATTGAACCAGGAAGATATAGAAATCCTAAACAGACCAATATCAAGTAATTAAATTGAAACAGCAATTAAAAGTCTTCAAAAAAAAAAAAAGTCCTGGACCCAACAGATTCTTAGTTGAGTTCTACCAGACCTTAACAGAATAACTAATACTACTGTTTCTCAAATTATTCCAAAAAATTGAAGGAGAGGGAACACTCTGAAGCTAATATAACCCTGATACCAAAACAAGACAAAGGTGCATCAAGGGAAAAAAAAACTACAGACCAATATCTTTGATGAACATAGATGTGAAAATCCTAAGTAAAATATTAGCAAATTCATTTAAAAAAATACATCAAGAAGATAACAACATGATCAAGTTGTTTTCATTCCAGGGATGCAAGGTTGGTTCAACATGCACAAAGCAATAAATGTAATCCAACACTTAAACAGAATGAAGGACAAAAGTCAAAAAAAGAAGTAAATAACTTTGATAAAATCCAATACCCATTCATGTTAAAAATGCTGGAGTAACTAGCGACTGAAGGAACTTACCTCAATAGCACAAAGGCCATTTATGACAAACCCAAAGCCAACATCATACTACATGGAGACAAACTAAAAGCATTTCTTCTACAATCAGGAGCAAGACAAGGCTGTCCACTCTCCCCACTCCTTTTCAACACAGACCTTGAGACATTAGCCAGAACAATCAGGCAAGAGAAAGAAATCAAAGTGATACAAATAGGAAAAGAAGAAGCCAAACTATGCCTGTGTGCCGATGATATGATCCTACATCTAGAAGACCCCAAAACTCCACCAGAAGGCTTCTAGTGCTTATAAATGAATTTAGCAAAGTAGAAGGAGCCAAGATCAGCATTCATGCATCAGTAACTTTCCTGTATTTCATTAGTGATCCAGTTAAGGAAGAAAACAACAAAACAATCCCATTTACAATCACTTCAACAAACAAACAAATAAACAAACACCTTGGGAATTAACCTAACCATGGAGGTAAAAGAGCTGTACAATGAGAATTGTAGAATACTGAAGAAAGAAATTAAATTGTCTATTTCACTTAGAGGATGGAAAGAGATCCCATGTTCTTGAATGTTGTGAGCCTACTTTGTGTACAACCAGAGAAGTGAAAAATTGTGCTCCTTTAGTGTACAATGAATTGAACAGCATCATGTATAACTGATGAGAACTGCTATCATGTATAACTCATGAGAACAAATAAATTTTTTAAACTGCAAAAGAACTCAAAAGAAGAAACATAAATGGCCAATGAGTATATGAAAAAATTGTTCAACATCTCTAACAAGCAGGGAAAAATGCAAGTCAAACTACACTAAGATTTCATCTCATTCCATTCAGAATGGCATTGATCAAGAATATAAACAAGAATAAATGCTGGTGAGGTTGTGGGGAAAAAGGAACACCTGTACATTGTTGACTAGTACCACCACTCTGGAAAGCAGTTTGTGGTTATATGGAACCATCATATGACCCACATATCCCACTCCTAAGTATTTTCCAAAAAGTTGGTAATTGGCGTTGTAAAACAACACAGCCACATCCATGTTTATAGCAGCACAATCCTCCACAATAGCTAAATTATAGAATCAACTCAGATGCCTGTCAGTAGATGAATGGTTTAAGAAATTATGGTGTGCGCGCGAGCGCGCACACACACACACACACAATGGAGTTCTACTCAGCCATTAAAAAGAATGAAATTATGGCCAGTAAATGGAAGGAAATAGAGAAAATCATGCTAAGTGAAATTAGCTGAATTCAGACAATAAATGTTTCCTCTCATGTGGAAGCTAGAGTTAATAAAGCAAGGGGGGAGGGAAGGATAAGATTGCCAAAGGAACCAATCAAATAATAGACAAGCAAAACAATTTATCTGTTTCTTATTAGGTTAATGATGGTAGTTGTACTTTGGGAGGCATTGTCTATTTCACTTAAGTTTTCATATTTATGTACATTGAGTTATTTGAAGTATTACCTTATTCTTTTGATGTCTGCAGGATCCAAAGTGATATCATATTTCATTTCTGATATTAGTGATATGTATTCTGTTTTTTTCTTTTTTCTTTGTCAGTTATTCAAGAAGCTTGTTGATTATATTTAACTTTTCAAAGAACTGATTTTTTTCTCTCTTCATTGTTCTTTTCCTAGGTTCTGGAGGTGGAAGCTTTAATTTTCAGAATCCATTTTCTAATATAAATCTTTATAGAATTTCCTTCTCAACAATTCTTCAGTTGTATATGTCTCTTCTAGCCATTGGAAATATACATTTTTATTAACTTTATCTACCTTAATATGGTAGAGAATACTAGGACTTAATCCTTCTAACTAACTATATTTTTCTATTTAGTTGTGTCTCATAAATTTTAATATGTTGAGAATCCATTTTAATCTACTCAGTGTATTATTAACCCAATACACAACAGTATTGGGTACTGTTCTACCTTTCCCAACCTATGGGATACATGTATACAACATATAATGATATATAATGATCAAAATTAGTGTAATTATCATTTCTATCTTCCAAACAATTATTGTTTCTTTGTATTAGGAACATTGAAAATCTTATCTTCTAGCTATTTAAAATATACAATAACTTTCTTTGTTTTGTTTTTGGTACCAGGGATTGAACTCAGGGGTACTTGACCACTGAGCCACATCCCCAGCCCTATTTTGTATTTTATTTAGAGACAGGGTCTCACTGAGTTGCTTAGTGCGTCTCAGTTGCTGAGGCTGGCTTTGAACTTGCAATTCTCCTATCTCAGCCTCCCGAGCTGCTGGATTACGGGTGTGTACCACTGCACCTAGATGAAATATACAATACATTTTTATTAACTTTAGTTCCCTTACTGCCGCAGTCTGGCTGGGCACAATCAGGAGCCACTTGTCAAAAGAAACTAACTTTATTTTTAGAACCACACACGCCAAACAAAACAGCCTCTCAGGAAAAACCCTCAGAGCCTCAACTGCCACCACCGGCTTCCCACAAGCCTCTCTCTC
>NW_026000057.1:7540302-7573494 GCF_001458135.2 Marmota marmota marmota | reverse complement strand
ATCTAAAGCCTGTTTTACTGCAGCTGCCATGACTTGCTCTTGTTCATTAATGTCTCTACATAATTTAATATATGTGTTTAAATCTTCATGTTTCCATGGTCTAATGATATCTCTGCACCAACGATTCGCTTGCTCATAAGCCAGTTGTTTTAGTAATGGCATTGCTTGTTCTGTATTTCCAAAAACTCTGGTAGCTGTTTGAATAAGCCTATCTACAAATTCAGCATAAGGCTCATTAGCTGGCCGGTTAGCTCAGTTGGTTAGAGCTTGGTGCTGATAACGCCAAGGTCGCGGGTTTGATCCCCGTACGGGCCACCACCTTACCATGGCATAAAATGCTAGGACTCAATCCTATCAACTACACTTTTGTACACATTAATAAACCCTTCTCTCTTCTCCTTACTGTTCTACCCTTCCCAACCTCTGGTAATCACTATTCCTCTGTCTTTATGAGATCGTTTTTTTTTTTTTTTAGCTCTCTCACATGAATGAAGCTTTGAGGCAGTTGTTTTTCTATGCCTGGCTTATTTTACTTACCATAATATCATCCAGTTCTATCCATTATGCCCCAAATGACAGGATTTAATTCTTTCTTATAGCCTAATGACATTCTGTTTAAGTGTATCACATTTTCTTTACCCATCCCTCCTTTGATGGGCAATGTGATTGATTCCAGATCTTGATTGATATGAATAGTGTTACAATAAACACGGGAGTTCAGTTACCTCTTTGGTATACTGACTTTCTTTTCTTGGATACATACATATTAGTGGGATTTCTGTATTATATGGTAGTTGTATTTCTAGTTTTTTGAGAAAACTTTGTGTTGTTTTTCATTATGGCTACACTAACTTACATTCCCACAGTGTATTAGTCATCTTTATCTGAATCCTTGTCACCATTTTAAAAATCCTTTTGATAATAGCCATAGGAATTGGGGTAAGACAATATTTGTTGTAGTTTTGATTTTCATTTTCTGATCATTAATGTTGAATTTTTTTCATATACTTTTTTTGCCATTTGCATATTTACTTTTAGAGATGTCTATTCATATCATTAACCCATTTTTAAGTGGATTAATAGATATTTTTGCTGATGAGTTCTTTATATTCTTTATGTATCCTATGTATTATTCCCTTGTCAGATGGATGGTTTACAATTTTTATTCCCATTCTACAGAATTTCTGTCTTCAATCTGTTGTTTCCTTCCTTCACAAAAACTTCTTATTTTGATATAGTTCTACTTGCCTGTGCTTTGCAACTCTTGTCTAAAACATCTTTCCCTCTACCAAGGTCTTGAGTATTTCCTTTATGTTTTCTTCTAGTAGCTTCATAGTTTAAGGGTTTGCACTTATGTCTTTGAGTTGATATTTTGAGTTCACTTTTGTATATGGTGAGATGTAGAGGTTTAGTTTCATTCTTCTCCATAAGGATATCCAGTTTTCCCAGCATAATTTATTGAAGAGACTGTCCTTTCTTCAGTGTATGTTCTTTGCACATTCATTGAAAATCAAAATTATTTGGCTATGCATATGTGGATTTATTTCTGGGTTCTCTGTTTCATTCCATTAGTGTATGTATCATGCATCTATTTTTATGCTAGGATCATGATGTTTTTTTTTAAATTCTTCCTTATTATTATTATTATTATTATTGCAATACTAGGAATTGAATTTACGGCCTTCCACATGCTAGGCAAGCACTCTACCACTGGACTATATTCCAAGCCCTGCAGTTTTGATTACTACAGGATTTGTAACATGATTTGAAGTTAGTTGTTCTGATGTTTTCATCTTTGTTCTTTTTGCATGGGTTTCTTTGGCCATTTGGGGACTTTTATGGTTACATGTGAATCTTAGGATTTTTTTTTTTCTATTTCTGCGAAGGATGACATTGGGATTTGGATAATAATTGTATTGAGTCTGTAAATTGCTCTGGTTATCCTGGACATTTTAACAGTATTTATCTATGAACATAGATGTCTTTCCTTTTTTGTATGTGGTGTGTGTTCTTTAATTTATTTGAGAGGCATTTTGTAGTTTTCATTGTAGAGATTTTGATCTCCTTCATTAACTTTATCCCAAAGTTTTTTATTTTATTTTACTCATTTCTATTGAAAATGTATTGTTTTCTTGATTTCTCTTTCTGGTGCATAGGAATGCTACTGGTTTGTACATGTTGATTTTGTATCCTGCAACGAAACTGAATTTTTTGTTTGTTTGTTTGTTTTCTTTTTAGTTTTTACAATTTTTTGGTAGTCTTTAGATTTTCTATATATGAGATCATGCCATCTGCAAACCAGATGCATACCATAATTTGCCATCCTTCTTTCCAATTTGGACCCTCTATTTCTTTCTCTTCTTACCCTGTTGCTCTGACGAGGACTTCCAGCTCTGTGTGGAAAAAGAGTGGTGAAATAGCCATCCTTGTGAAGCAAGAATTAAAGACAGGCAGTCAGTGTAGAGAGGCAATTAAGTGGGATGGAGAAAATGGGGGCCGATTTGAGTCTGAGAAGATGGGAGTGTTAATGTCTCCAGAGCACTTTGATCACCAAGTTTACCTGCCTATACCACACCTCCCAGAAAGTTGTTACTGAAGCACCCCCTGAACAGACAGGGAGCTGCTAATTAATGCCCCTGGGCTGCTGCTCCCTTTCTGTCCAGATCACTCCAGTTGGCTCTTCCCCATGCCCATTTTCTTCCCGCCTTTCAGCCATCCCACCAGCAACTCCTGGGCCTAGTCATGTACCAGGGAGGAGAGGGAGAATGGGGAAGAGAGCAGGGGAACAAAGAAAGTCTAAAATATATAAAAGGGGCAGGATGCTCTCCCTTCTTGGAATACCAGGATACCAGCTATAGCCCCTTCTCCCTCCCAGGAGAAGTCTGTATTACTACTTTTTAAATAAAATCGGTTTTACATGCTTGCCTCAGAGCTTCTGTAATGTTCAAACTTCAACATTTGAGGAAGTAAGACTTGTCACTGGTCACCGGTGGTATCACTTCTTTTCATTGCAGCTCTTTCTTAGAAGAAGAGCTTTTGACATTTCCCCATTCGGTGTGATATTTGCTATGGGTTTGTCATATGTGACCTTATTGTGTTGGGGTATTTATCAATTAGATTTACACATCACTCAAAATACAGTCGTTACCCTCTGACATGTGGACATAGCTGTTACATCTGACATGAGAGTAGATTGAAA
Organism: Marmota marmota marmota; assembly: GCF_001458135.2. NCBI lineage: Eukaryota > Metazoa > Chordata > Mammalia > Rodentia > Sciuridae > Marmota > Marmota marmota. The sequence goes on along the minus strand of NW_026000057.1, from coordinate 7,570,295 downwards.
ACGGAATGAGGGCAGGAATAATTGTCTATCTTGTGTCACCAACACTGACAAGTAGAGTGTCTTTCATTTAGGATGCACTTAACCCTTGAATTAATGACTATTTAAAAAATAGATACTTGAACCTGCATAGATAGTGTTTCCTGGTGAACAAACATCATTGCTTTGGTTAATACCAGAACTTAAAATAGGTGAACTGGAGAAACTCAAAGCTCTATAATATGCTAACTTTTTTCAACTTGTGCAAACAAAGGATAATTTAAGACATGCAACTGCTAAAAAATTGTAAAATATATCCTTAGAATCATTAATCTGGTTAACAGCCTAGTTAAAATTGCTATATAATATATAGTTCATGATATATATATAGTGCTGGCAAACAGTACTCCAGGAAGAACATTAGAAGTTTGGGGATTAAGAGGTGATAGTTATTATATTATCAGATTATTTAGTAGATTTTTGTAGCTTTGGGGATTCAGTTTTTGTTGTCTCTTAATTGACGTATTAAGGTTCTGCTGAACTTCTATGAATGGCTTATTAGGTTATTATAGATTATTACAGATTTCAGTTTGTTGATGTTAAACTGCATCAGTTTTTTTTCTTTTTAATCTGGTTAATACACATCCTGGGCCAAGTCTTGAGGCATTCATTTTTAGAGAAGCAATAAGATACTTCTTTCAGAGAAGATCTTATATTTAATCATTTGCAAGAACTTGGGCAAATTCAAGAGTTCTATCTCTTGGAAACCTTAAAGTTGGGTGTAGTGTGAAGGAAAATAATTCACTGTTTGAAAGTTCACAAAAAAAAGGAATACTGCAAAATGAAATAAAACAATTGAGTAGCTTCATTGCCTTAAGAAACTTCTTGGATTTTTTTCCCTCTTGGCAAAAGAACCCAAGAAAAATGCTGGCTTCTTTCCAGCATCATTAAATGGCAATGAGCAGTCAGGCTCATGAAACTGTCTAGTAGTGTGGAAGTGATGACTTGGTGGTGAGAAGAGGCAGCGTCTTCTAATTATTGCGGCATCTTAACTTTCTAAATTAAAAATATATATGTATTTCTAACCTTTCTTTTATATATACATTCCTCGAGGGAAAGGAAGAAAATCAGAGTTTCTTTTTTTTTTTTCACTTCCTCTTTCTGAATGTATGTTTTTAAGGAATTAGAGACTTTTGGTTTTATTGCAAAACTTGTCACTGCTTCAGGTTTGCAAGTTGAGGAGGTGACATGTATTACAGAGTTAGCCAACTTGTTCAGCTAATTATACTCTTGCTATATTGGAACAAAACTGAGAAGAAAAGCTATTTAAATGTGTCTTGTTTTTTTTTCTAACACTCACTTTCTAGTTCTAATAAGGAAAAATGGCCATCACTCTCCAGATTGCTTCTATAGTTGAGTAACATTACATACTGTGGCATTCAGGAAAACCGTGTTTTTGAATTATGACTGATTTTTATAAAAGTAAATTAGCTGAAACATTAGTCGGCATTTCTTCCTGCTGACACACACACACACACACACACACACAGAGATGTAAAAGTTTTAAAAATAAAAAATAGAAAGTTGGTTACCACGTACTAACCCTGGGAAAGGGGGAAATGGGACATTGTTTAATGTATATAGAATTTCTGTTGTGCACAGTGGAAAAGCTTTGGAGATTTGGTTCACAACAATGGAGATATGCTTTATATTATTAGGCTTTTTACATAAAAATGGTAAATTTTGTGCTAGGTGTTTTTTTTTACTATAATCAAAAAACGAATGAACCTCATCCACATTCCCGGTGTCCCTCAGGAGGGAACCAAGTTCAATGTATCATTGTGGTGTTAGGTTTTTTTTTTTTAAATCACTTGTCTGTGACTTAGACATGTCTGTTTATAATTTGATACCTACATAGCAAATGAGTGGGTGGGAAATGCAAATATAGGTTGAGAGAGGGTAGAGAGGATGCTATCATATTACAGAGAAAATAGACTCAAATGTGCAGCTAAATTTATATATATAATCTGTTTTTTGAAGTATTCAGGAATATTTTAGCACCTTTTGCTTTAATTAAAAAGAAAAGTGCCTTGATTCAGTCATCTTGGGGCTGCAGAAGATGTGTTCCAATAACAGAGACCAAAGAGTTAAAAAAAAACAATTTTAAAAAAACATTTTATACATTTATTTACTACAACAACAATTCAGCTCATATTGTTTCAACCTGATTTTTTAGTTATCAGTCTACCACAAATTCTTTCGTGTCAGTAAATATTCATCCAGAGTGTAATTTTTATTGCTAAAAATCCCATGTTAATAAACATATATGTACAATAACACACAAGTCTGAACTATCTTCACAGATTTTGTAGGTTTAGGAAATGCAGGAATGGCTTTCATTTTTTTTAACTTTATTTTTATTTGTTCTTTTTATTTTTTATTTATTATTTTTTAAATGAGTGGAATACTATTCTAATTTTGACTTCAATTTTAAACAAATCGTTATAAAAAGATATGTGAGAAGAGGAAAAAAATCAATCAGTCCCAGTAAACAAGGCTGTCAAACATTATTTCCCTCTGCAGATAAGATGGATGTATACACAATGGAATATTACTCAGGCATAAAGAAGAATAAAATTGTGGCATTTGCTGGTAAATGGATGGAACTAGAGACTATCATGCTAAATGAAATAAGCCAATCCCTCCCCCAGAACAAAGGCTGAATGTTCTATCTGATATGTGGATGCTAACATGATATAGAGTGGAGGTTAGTTCTTTGAATTAGACAAAGGGGGGAAGGAAGGGAAGGAGGGGGATGGGAATGGGAAGGTCAGTAGAATGAATTGGACATAACTTTCCTATGTCCCTGTAGGAATACATGACCAGAATAACTCCACATCATGCTCAACTACAAGAATGGGAAGTTACATTCCATATGTGTAGAAGGTGTCAAAATATATTCTACTGTCATTTATATCTACAAAGAACAACTGGAAGGAATGGGAAAGTTATGTCTAATTCATTCTACTGTCCTTCCCATTCCCATCCCCCCTCTTCCCTTCATTTGCCTTTGTCTAGTCCAATGCACTTACCCCCAATCTACATCATGCTTTAGCATTCACATATCACAGAGAACATTCAGCCTTTGTTTTGGGGCTATTGGATTACTTCACTTAGCAATAATCTCTAGTTCCATCCGTTTACCAGAAAATGCCACAATTTCATTCTTTATGCCTAAGTGATATTCCATTATGTATACAGACCACATTTTCTTTATCCATTCATCTATTAAAGGGCACCTAGGTTGGTTCCACAGCTTGGCTATTATGAATTGAACTGCTATAAACATTGTTGTAGCTGCTTCACTGTAGTATGCTGATTTTAAGTCCTTTGTGTATATACCAAGGTGTGGGATAACTGGATCAAATGGTAGTTCCGTTCCAAGTTTTCTGAGGAATCTCCATACTGCTTCCCAAAGTGAAAACCACATTTTTTTACATGGTCAATGTATTCTATTTTCTGTAAATAAATTTTCTGGATGAGGAACTTAACATTATTCTTAAATCTAGAATAGTGAAGTGTGGAGCTATTAACATTCATTCATCCTGGAGTGAACAACATTAACATTTACTTTGGAAGTCATGGTGGAGGAGGACAAAGGGTCATTTTTATAACGTGTATTCAATTATGGTAACATTGGAACTTTGAGTTAGGGTAGATGAGCTCAGCACTTTCTATTCATAGTGTTACAAAGTTGGCATTTCAGGGAAGCCTAGAAGATTACTGTTCTAAAATCTTAATTGTAAAGTTAGTTAACAACCCCCAAATGCCAAATGCAAAGGGAAATAGGTAATAGGGATGGCGTTAAGGGAGTGCACTCATAATACCAGTTTACCACTTTGGCCAGTGGTATTCAGTAAGCTCATGCATGAAATCATGTTTTAAACTTCTAACATGCACTGGAATGAGCTCTGCTCTGCCCCCTCCACCTCTAGTGGGAGTACTAACGAACAATCAGGGGGCTGTGGATAATCACTAACTGGCTATTAATGATGGCACATTAGCTTTATCTTACAGTTTGATGTAAAAAGAAATGTGAGCAATGTGGATTTCAACCTTGAGTACTGTTAACATCACATCATGCCAGATTTGAAGAGATCGTTAGAGAATAGTTTAAATGCCCATCTGATGCCTAGCTCTTCTTAGACAAGATTAAGAAGGATATATTTAAAAACAATAACAGATGTCAACGTGGTTGTCATGCAGGTTCTTTTGCACGAAAGGGGGAACTTGTTGCCTGATGAGATATTCCATTTCATTCTTAGCTAGCTTTGACCATTAGTTATTTCTTCACTAGATTACACAAAACCCATGTCCACTAAAATTCAGATAAGCAATATCTGGGGTTTAAAGAGTTCTCCTTTCAGCATGCTTTCAAGTTTTTTTTTTTTTTTTTAAATCTTACTTGCTGTCCTTAAACATGTTCCATTTCTAAATATGTTTCTTTTAAAGTGCCTGTAATATGAGAATCAAGATGATGTGTGGCTCTTACAAGTTTATAAGACTTTTACTAATATTATGAGACTGTGTACTAGCTCAGTTTTTAGACATTTTTTCTGTTTGAATTATTAATTATAATATTAGTAATCTGAAAAGGATGAAAACACAGAAAAAAGACCTATGCTACTAACCTGTGTTAGAATGTTATTTTTAGAAAAAAATTTGCTTTATGTTTCTCTTATTCAAATTGATCACTTTATTGCCAATACTCTAAAATGGTAGATCTCCTATCACTCTGATTCCTTCTTATGTTCTTGTGGTTATGTGTATTGTTTTCTGTTTATAAAAATGACATATTATTTTAAAAATCTGGAAATTACATCAAATTTTAAAGAAATATATTACAGATAATATATTTGTGGGTATGTTATCCATGAATAACCGTTCATTATTTTGCAATTTGTTTTTCTGAATGATGAGTGAATGTGTATGTCCTTATGTATGCAATGTATGTGATAGAGATTAAATTATAAACACATTGTGTATATTATTTGTTCTGTCAGTATTATATTTTGAATGTTTTTCAGTCATTGAACATTTAAAAATGTTTATGCTTTATATAATATTCCATTTATTTGTAAACTTAACAGTTCTATTGTTGGACTTTTAAGTTGTTCATGTTTTTATGATTATAAATGCTCTCATAGTAGACATATTTGCATACAAATGAATATCTTTGCATCCATGACAATTTTCTTAATACAGATTTCTTGAAGGGTTAATGGATCAAAAGGTATGAACATTTCCTAAGGCTCAGAAGAGTCTCTTTAAAAGAGAGGGTCACCATCTAGTTAATCACCCAAACTTTTACTAGAACACCTTCAGCAGAACAAATACTGAACTATATGGAACTGGGTTACTAGGTGCAAAGAAAAACTTAACAGATTGAAATGGGACATAGGGTCATCCTGCTAAAAAAATACCATTATTTTTCTTCAAAATTCTTCCAATGTTACCTCCTATTAGGATTAAAAAATAAATCTCTTAGCATGGTCTATTTTTAATAAAGATAATAAAAGTGTTATCATAACAATTCATTAGCAATCACAAGAACTTATGCTTTTTTATTCACTCGACTTTGTTCCCGAGTGAGAGTAAAACTACTGTAAACATAGAATCTACAAGGTGATTTTATTATAAAATTGTGAAATAGATTTGAACATACCACATTTCAAAGAATTACTATGAAGAAGTACATACCAAGTAACTTAGCAACAAATAAATAATAAAGATTTTAATGAAAAATTTTATTAGTCTGTGAGTCTTATCAGATAAAAATGCAAAGAATTCCATTATATTGTGGAATATTTTTGAAAGGCTAAATTTGCTAGCTTGTAACAGGAGGGAAATTTAAGAGATACTATGACATAATTATTTTCAGGGGGTCTTTGTCTTTAGTCTTTTGCTTTAATCAGCTTTTTCACTTCTGTGACTAAAAGACCCAGCCAGAACAACTGTAGAGGAGCAAAGGTGATTTTATTATAAATTCTTAGGGGCTCATGATCTCAGAGGTCTTAGTCCATAGACAGCAGGCTCCATTCCTTCAGACTTGAGGTGAGGACTTCAGGTGGAAGAGTGTGGCAGAGGGAAGCAGCTCATATCATGATCAAGAAGGAGAGAGAGAGAGAGAGAGAGAGAGAGAGAGAGAGAGAGAGACTCCACTCACTGTCCCAAAGTCACGCCCCAATTCACACCTCCTCCAGCCCCACCCCACCACTTCAGTTACCACTCAGTTAACCCCTAATCAGGGGGTTAATTTACTGATTGGGTGAAGACACATTTCAATCATGTCTCCTATGAACCTTCTTACATTGACTCATGTGAGCTTTTGGGGTACATCTCATATCCAAACCTTAACATCTTTATTCTTTTGTTTTAATTTTACTTGCTTCCTATAATTAGACATTGTGTTTATCAGGAGCAAATATTTAAATGATAATTCTAGGTCAAAAGTTAAGTAGGCATTTAAAAAAACAGATTTCAAAGTGGTTGTTAGGAGGTTCTTGGCATCAAATAATATTCAGTTTATTAAACAGATAGCAGTTTTTTCCTGATCATCTCACCAAAAATAATCATGTTATTTATAGGAAGTACATAATTGTTGATAGATATCCTTGTTCTAATTTTAATATAATTATGGAATTCCTTCATTATTTAAGATATGTAAAAATGAGAAAATCTAAATCATAAAGTTAGAGCTATGATAGTAAGAGAACTGAAGAAATTATAGAGTTTTTCTTCACTTGCAATCTGGATGCCTTTTATTTCACTGTCTTCGCCTATTGCACTGGTTCGAATCTCTAATGCACTGCTGTAAAGAAGGGATGATTCCAGCCATCTTTGCCTTGTTCTTGATTGCAGGAGGAAATTGTTTAGTCTTATGTCATTTAGTGTGATGCCAACTGTAAAACTTTCATAGTCGTTCTTTGCCAGGACACGAATATTCCCTTCTATTCATAGCTTGCAAAGAGGTTTTGTTTGTTTGTTTATAATATTAAGAGCACATATTAGACTTTGTCGTGTTTTTCTGAATATTGAGATGATCATATGGTTTTTACCTATTAGTTTGTTAATATGGTAAATTATGCTTATAGATATCTGATTGTTAAACCAACTTGTGTTATGGGGTAAACTCTATTTTATCATGATCATATCCTTGTTGTCCCTTTTTATTTTCCATGCAAAGTTTTATTTGCTGATATTTTGTGGAAGTTTTTTATTTTCATATTCATGAAGGTTAGTATCTGTAGGTTTTTTTAAATTTAGTTTTGGTAATTTTTATGTCTTTAATCCATGCCTCATGAGAGTTGTTGCCTCAGGAAAGTAGTTACTCTTTCCAATTTTCTGGAAGAGCCTGTGTAGAATCGATATTGTATTTTCTGTAAATATTTGGTGGAATTCAGGAGTAAAGTTTTCTGTGTCTGGAGTTTTGTTTGTTAAAAAGTTTTAACTACATGATCAATTTTAACAATAGATATAGGGAGCCAGGCACAGTGGCATGCACCTGTTATCCCAGCAACTTGGGAGACTGAGGCACATGGATCATAAGTTCAAGGCCAGACTGGGTAACTTGGGAAGACCCTGTCTTGTCCATGTTGCTTGATAGTATTGTGTATTCTTACTTTTTTCTATTTTTATATTACTGTTTTATATATTTTTATATTAATATATTAATTATGGATATAAAAGATATTAAAGTTCTCAACTATACTTGTGGAATTATCTTTGCAATTATTTATATATGTATATATACATATATACATATATTTGTAAAAATATATATGTAAAATATATATATATGTAAAAAACAAATATATGTGTAAAAACAAATATATATGTAAATACATATTTTATATGTAAATAAAAATAAAATATATATGTAAAAATATATGTATTATATGTAGTTTTTACTTAAAGCAGTTGGAAGCTCTGTTATTATGTCCATGAACCTTGAGGATTGTTTTACCTTCTTGATGAGTTGACCATTTTATCATTATAGAGTAATATTTTCATCCCTTATAATATTCTTCGCTCTGAAATAGACTTTATTATTAATATAATCACTCCATCCTTTTTTTTTTATTAGTGTAACATGGTCTATGTTTCTTTTTTTTTTTTTTTTTTTTTTGTACAGGGGATTGAACTAAGGAAGACTTAACCACTGAGCCACATCCCCAGCCCAATTTTGTATTTTTCTTAGAGACAGGGTCTCACTGAGTTGCTTAGGGCCTGGCCTCGGTGCTGAGGCTGGCTTTGAATTCGAGATCCTCCTGTCTCAGCCTCCCAAGCCACTGGGATTACAGGCTTGAGCCACTGTGCCTGGCCATGGTCTATGTTTTGTGTGCTCTTTTATCTGTACAGCACCACACATTTTGGTGATCTAGGCTTGGTGTGGGTTGGTCTCTAATCTCACTTTGCACTTTTGAGGAACTTGGGCTGTATTTTCTCTCCCCCCATGTGCATACCATACTTAGAATGGTTGGTCATTTCATTTGCACAGATATAGAGAAGGGCTTATTTTAAATGTGAAAATCCATGGGTCTTATCTGGCAAATTTGAGTTTGTGATTCCTGATGGACTACTTGGTGGGATACGTCCAACAGGCGTCAAACTATATATTCTGGACCTCAGGAGGTATTTGGATACATGGGTGCAGATAAATTCTACTAAGAGACCTTTTTAGAATGAGAAAGGGATTCAGGATGAAAGCTGGTCAAGAATGGACAGACATTTAGTGAGAAATTCTAAAGTTAGGTAAGTTCTAACGTAGGGTTAGTAAAACTTCCTTATATTTAAATGCAAACACCAATAAATCTTTATAATGGAAGATTATTTGCATATTTTACTATATGATCTGTAGAGGTTTTAATATTCCTTTGAAAAGCATTTGATCTAATGTAATATGTCAAATAGTTTAAATTATCTCTAAATATTTTTTTTCTATATTTAGTTTCAGCTGCAGCAGAGAATTTAATTATTCTGGTGGACAAGTTACATAAAATGCCTCAAAGGCTCAAGTTTGTCAGCTGTTTTGTTCATCATTCTTAGTGCCAAGTAATTCCACAGAGTATTCACACATCTTAATCCTTCAGTAAGTATGTGATTCAATTGCCAAGTCTCATGAGTATTCTCCCTAATGATCCTTGGTCCCTGTTTAAGAGCTCCTGTTGCTGAGTAACCTCACCCTGATTAGAGTGGGGAAAATATTGGGATAATCTTATTACAGACAGAAACATCACAGGCTGGATTCTGCATGCTGGGACTCTTGGCGGCAAACATTAACGTTCCTGAGAGGTGTGTAGGCTGTTCAGAAAATTGATCCTAAATAAGTTTCGATTTTAACTTCCAGATGTGCTTCTCCAAAAATGTTTAAAGAGAGGCAATGATATTTGACATAATATCTCTGCTTAACTGTTTTTTTTTCTTATTGACTGTTGGTTATTTGTGCAATTTATTAGGCTTTATATTCCTATCCAAAGTTGGGATAGAAAATGATTTTATCTAGTAAATATACTTTCCGATTCTAACTCTGGTTTTATTATCAGCAGAGATAGTAATGTGGGCAAGGTCACTGGATGCTGCAGTTAATCCAATCTCTGAATCACACAAGGCTCCAGAGTGATATGAAACTGTTTCTGCTTATGTCATGATTGGCCATGGTTTAATATACCCATCTTTCACATTTTAAAAAATGAAATAATAGCTTAATTTTAAGCAAAATATAAAATGTGTGAAAACAACCTCATCTCCAGTTGAGTTATCTTTCTGGGAACTTACAGTGGTGATAAATTTCACTGGGGCTGTGACTTTTGGTGAGACATGGGACTGGTTGTCACACTTATTTCAGACAGATATTTTTTTTTCCTCTCTAGGCCCATATAACTAAAATTAGGCCAGACTTCTAAGTTAAAAATGGTAAATACTCTAAACTATTAAACTGGCATTCTTAGTACATGTATGTTTACAAAAGTCCATTCTAGAATATTTTAAAATGTATTCATAGCCCCACTTACCTTCCTATTCATTCTTTTATATTTTTAAATGCTATTTACACATAAGGACTGGATGAAAGCTGGTCAAGAATGGACAGACATTTATACCATTATAATACCATTATAATTTTCCTTAGGAAATACTAATTTATAGTATTAGTATTATACCATTATAATTATAATACCATTATAATACCATTATAATTCCATTCATACCATTATAATTTTCATACCATTATAATTTTCCTTAGGAAATACTAATGATCAGCAGTGGTGATGACACAGTTCAGCAGACCATTTAGTTTGGAACCAAAATGCATATTTGCAGTATTGGAAATTTCACACTCACCAACATCATCAGTGTAGGAAATATGTAAAACAAGATGCACCCTAGACACTGGGGACAAGAGCACAAGATATTGCCCTCCGTGACTATGCTAGCCTCATGTATGGATGGGATTTGCTATTTACTGTAAGTTCCCAGAAAGATAACTCAGTAATTTGCTATTTGCTATTTACTTCTCCTTGAGAAGTGATTTTGTGTGATTTCTAAAATAATAGGAACTGAATAATTAAATATAATTAAAAGAAAAATATATTATGGAGGTATTTTGAAATGAATACAGATCTTTGAAAAGTTGAGCTATAGAGTAAGAATTTCAATAAAACAACAAAAATGTATGTGTCAAGTTTTCTCAGGCAAAGATGTTACCCAGTTGAAAATTCATGAATGACAGTGTCTGAGAATACCTAACTCCATTAAGATTTTTATGATAGTTACTATAAAAAATACGTACAGTGCCATTTTGGTGATGAGAGGTGATTTTTGTTTATAAAAATCATCTTATTAGTATTTTCTTCTTCCTAGTCCCTCTTTTAAAAGATATAATGCATATAGTTTTGTATCATAATTGGATTTATATTTTTACGAAATGTGATCCTTCTCTGTATATTATTTTGAAAACATAATATTTGTTATTGTTAGAAATATCACTAGGTAAAATTATTTCAGTTAGTCCTAGGTAAAGAAAAAATATGTTTACTACTATTAGGTTAAGCATTAATCCCCCCTCCCTTCCTTTTTTTCCTACGTTTTCCCATTAAGGTAGAAAGAGAAGCAATAGTGACAATGAATTTAAAAATAAAAAAAAGCTATATGTAGTGAATTTCTTAATTTACAAACCTGAGAACCAAATCCTGTGCTGTTGAGGACCCAGGGAATTTTCTGTTTTCATTAACTATCTTTGTTATGCAAAGATTCTTTCATAACAATTCTGCCATTTGTGGGGTGATGATTTCAAAATAGTAAATGTTTAGCACATCAGGGAAATACAGTGCAGCTTGAGCATCTCTAATCTGAAAATCTGGAATCCAAATGCTCTAAAATTCATGACTTTTTGAGTGCCAACACAATACAATAGGTGGAAAATTCCGCACTGCGAAACTTAAATTTCATGTACAAAACTATTAAAAATATTGAACAAAATTACATCCAGACTCTGGCTAGTAAGTGTGTATGATACATCAATGATTCCATGCTTAAACTTGGGCCCAACCCCTGATTTTATTATATGTATGCAAATATTCCAAAATTAAAAAAAAAAAAAAACAGTCAGAACTCAGAAACACTTCAGATTCCAAGCATTCTGGAAAAAGGATATTCAACCTGTAATAGAGAAAACCAAGAGCTCCTGATGGTCTTTCCTCTCATCTTCAACAATACTTTATCTTTGATTTCCCCGAGTAGCTCTCACAGAGATTTTGGTTTGCTCCGTGTCTGCCTCCTGCTTCACAGGTGCTGACTATTATTGCTGGAGGCATTTCCTTCAGAGGCAGACTTTCCTGAGGAACTCGACCTTCACTCTTGGTTTTCCTGATCCCAGCATTAGCCAGCCCATCGGTTCCATAAATATATTAGTCACATTCTAAACTTTACAAGGCCATTTTATGAAGAAATAGATTTTGGTATTTTTTATCTGTTTAAATGATTTTAAAGTGATTTTGGGAGAAGAAAACATAATTTTTTTTTCCTATATGTAGTGGCTCTCAGCTCTGCCTTATCATTTTCTGGGTTGGTGGCAGACCCAAATATCACTCTGGGGCCCTCTTACTTATCTTTCCTGATTTTTGCAGCATCCAGATTGACACAAATGTTGAATCTTGTTATTTTTTTTAAGAAACTTCTCACAGGATGGCAAATGTTGATCCAGCTATGATGTCTGTAGTGCCTGCTCCTGCAGTGGGGGTATTGTAGCATCCTGAGTTCAGTCCAGATTTTCCTGGTAACCAAGTACTGACCCCAGCACTTTGTTCATAAGGTCAATTTGGACTTTATTTTTCCTTCAGAAAAATTCATCCTTTCCCTGGCAAATAAAGGCACTTTGCTCCTCTCTATCTGCCGGGCCACTGAGTACTTTCTGCTCTCAGTCATTTCTCCTTATTGCAGAGATTCCTCCAGTTCCTGACGAGGCATTGCATCTTCCTGTGGGAGTTTTTGCTTGTTTATTTCATAGTGAATGGCAGGATGCCCAGTGTGTAAGAGCTGGAGTTTTTGAGTAGGTGGGGTCTGGGCTGAATCCTGGCTTAGCCATCTGTAGTTCTTTGGCCAAGAGCAAACTCAAATGCCCTTAAGAATTGAGATTATTATTACTAAAACCAGAGCTATTATGTGTATCTTCAACAAGATAATGAGTTAAAGGGTCTAGCATAGAGAGTCCTACCCTGAGGGCTTCCTATCCCAGTTTCTCATATTTTATGAACCTATGTGAGATTATCTCTCATCTTCCAATTTAGGGGAGAAGCATCTCCCTTCAGGAATTTGGGCTTCTCTACATTTCTTTTTCTCCTTAGAACCTCTTAAAAATCATGTCTTTTGCATGTATTTTGGTATGCTTCCTCAACTCTACATGCAAAAATACAATACTCTGCAACTATTGCAAATGTTTATTTTGCCAAATCTGGATTTGGTGCCTGCTTATCTGACTTTTCAACCAACAGCTTAGTAGGCATTCTAGGTGTTTTTGCTTGTTCTCTCTGATGTCATATAAATCACGCTGGCCTGTACACTAGTCAGCATAATGTACTGTCTATGCCATTGCTTTCTGGTGATGACAGTGATGATGATAAACTGTACAGAGAGGAAGCCATAATATATTTAGGATGAAGGCCAATGTTAGATTAGAGCTAAGTTTTAATCTCACTCATTGAATGTACTGCTTGGCCTTTGTTGTTTAAATTCATATGGAGTTAGGGGAATACAGTCCTGGCTGTGAATGTGTATGCTTGTGTGTGCACACATGCATATATACACATGTGTGTGCACCCCATGTAAATGTAAATATGTATTTAACATTTTTACTAAAGCCACTACTAAAAATGGCAGCATGAGAACAGATTAACATCTCTAGAAACCCCTAATAAGAGTAATTTGGAAAAAAAAGTCATATAAATAAAATATTGGGGATTTGCCTTTTAAAGACTATTAAGGTCTGTGTAGAATCCTATCCCTGAGCTACAACTGAATGGGCTTTTAAAAATTTTATCTAAACTAAACATTCTTTTTTTGCAAATTCATCATGTAAAACTCTTATCTGAAACATTCAATAGCAAAGCAGTTGAGAGTAAGTATGCTTCTGTGGTTTTTGTTTTTTTGATTAACTTTCTAAATTTCCTTATAGTGTTCTGACATTGATTGCCATTTAGAAAGGGTCAGAGGAGCAGAGCTTGCAAGAGCTAGACTCTGGTTAGAGTTAGACTCTGGATGTCAATGCTTCCATCTTCTTAAGGAAGGGGCTGCATGAGTAAGAAAATCCTGTCAGTTAGCTCTGTAGTACTGCCTCACGGAAGGTGGCATTAAATGTTTGATTACTCATTTATATTTGGCCCAGTTTGCTCTGATGCATGCTAGAGAGGTAGCAGGATGGTTAGAGTATGCAGTCTGGATATCCAGACTGGATTCTAGTGTCATCTTTCAAGCTGCCCTCCTGATAAAGCTCCATGTCCCTGTCACTGGTGATAAGCCATCAGAGGCTAACTTCAAAGAATTTTTGACTTAATTTGATTTTGTTCTATTCATTACTTTTAAATTCACATATGCTTCAAATTTCCTGATCAATGAAGAACTTCCACATTTTTAAGCTCTTAGATATAATTTAAAAAATCCACCATGCAATTTTCTTAATATATTACCTAACATTATTTTACTGTATCTTAATTTTATTACTTCTTATTTACTACACTGATAAATGATTTTTAAATTTAAAAAAATATATTTTTTAGTTGTCACTAAAAAAATATATATTTTTTTAGTTGTCACTATTTTTTACTTATTTATATATGTGTTGCTGAGAATTGAACCCAGTGCCTCACACATGCTAGGCAACTACTCTGCCAATGAGCCTATACTTGTCGCTCACAATTGGTATTTATTTTTTTCTTTATGGTACTAGTAATTTAACCCAGAGCCTTAGAAACACTAGGCAAATGGTGCACCACTGAGCTGCACACCTAGCCCTGTGGTTTTTATTTTTTTGATTGACTTTCTAAATTTCCCTATAGTGTTCTGACATACCTCAGAAATATGCCAAATATAAGAAAGTAAATATAGGTCTATAAAAATATATAAAACTAATGCTCTGACTTCACTGGTTAATGTTTACATTTTTCAGTTTAATAAAAATTAAATAATCAGTGTTCCATGCCGGCAAGCTGTTTCCTAGCATATGTAATCAAGAACCCTGGAAAGTAGTGTCATGAGGGATTCTTCTCTGGAGGAAGATTGGCTGTGCTTTTTTAATGAATACCTTGATTTCTATTAATGAGCTATTCACATATGTAACAGAACAATGAAATTCACTCTCAGCCTTCTGCTATATTAGATTATATTAATCTTCTATATTAGATTATATTAATCTGCTATAAATAGTCCTTAATAAAGGCCTTCTAGCCTACATTGATTTTATTTTATGTAATGCTAGCTTTTTACTTAGAAGGAAAGTTCTTCCTTTACTTAGAAGGAAGAGCTAGCTCACGGGCACCTGATGCACTAAGTATTGCCTCTCCCAATAGTGTGCATCATGCTCTTCTCTGGAATCTTTTTCCTGTTCTCTATTATTTTCCATGTAAGACCTAGAATCTTTGTGTGGTCTTGGAGGTTTGGACCTTCCTTACTATGCTGCCTTACCTGGCCTGTCTGTCTTCAGCCTGGCCTTTAGTCCTGGGTATTGCATATTTGTCTCACTTTCCCTCCTTCTGCCCCTTCCTCCCTTCCTTCCTTTTTTTTTTGCAGCCCCTAGAACCTAGACCTTTGTATACTGTGTTATTATTTACAAATGATCAGCTTTTGTTGATGGCTTCTGCTATGCCATATTTTGGCAGGTTTTTTTTTATATTACTGATTTTTTTCTCATTGTTATTAGCTTCTTTCTTTTACTTTCCTTGCATTTAATATACATATATATAAATATATATGAATATATATAAATATATACATATATATTTGCTTATCTGTTAAGGTTGAATGTTTATTGTAAATATTTGTTACTTTGTTTTAATAAATATATTTAAGGCAATGAATTTGCTTCTTAATACTACTTTGCCTGCTTTCCACAGATATGACATGTTGCATTTTTTTCTTTTAAAAGTTTTATTGGTTCTTTTTAGTTATACATGACAGTAGAATCTATTTTGATATATTTATGTGTGGAATATATCTTATTTTAATTAGGATCCCAGTCTTGTGGGTGTACATGATGGTGAAATTCACTGCAGTGTATTCATATATATATGTCATGATGTGTGACTAAGTCATTCGGGGTCACTCAGGTGAATTTGGGTTGGCACGGGAATAATGACACACAAACAGAAAATCCTTTTTCTTTGGGTTCTGTGATGGCTCTCGACTTTAGGGGTCTGTTGGAAAGAGAGAGCACCACCTGAATTCTTTATTCTTATTTAGAGGGGATACACACAGGGAGGTTCCATGGAATGCTCTTTCCACAAAAGGTCAGGTTTAATATTACAAAGGAACAAGAAGGCAGCCCATTCTATTGGGTAACGCCTACTCTCAAAGTTTTGCTCCTATGTTGAGTGAAGATAAAGATCCACCTGCTTCCTGGTCAGGGAAGCCAGTCTCCACATTTCCATTGCTCAAAGCTAGGGGTGCTCAGCTCCTATGTGGCAGGCCCTGACATATTTCCTCTTTCTTAATATATAAAGGCAATTAGGGAATCATTTCTTCCAGTCACTGGATTCTTAGTCCAAGGTCTTCATGACCTACTATTGAGACACAAAAGGAATTAGTAGAAAAACATATCCAATAACATATCATATAGAATGTTCCAACACATTTTTAGGATTAAAGTCATTTAATTCACTTCAAAAGACCCAGGTTATTATTATTACTCTGCCAAACACTCATCAGATTTTTAATCTTTTCCCCAATTTTATTGGGAAGCATTGTGTTTGGCCATAGTAACACAGACATATTTAATTGGCATGGCATTTAAACCTTTCTTCAAGCCATAGGGCAGAGAGAGCTCCTTTGTATTATTCATTGCAGTGGCTTCTAGAGTGTTCAACTTAGTTCTAATCCTTCCATCAGTATTCATCTGACCATGGAGGATCTTGGAAGTAATTTAAGACAAATTATTAAGAAAATTCACATATTGTAGGTTTTGATACATAGCCATAACAGTTATAATTGTATCTTAAGTAGTCACTTCAAGGATCATGAGATCAAGAGCTTGCCTAGGTCTGGTTAATTGGCATGCACCTGTTTCAAGCCTGAATGTCAATTTCAGCATGCCACGGTTCCAAAATGCTAGCTGACAATATGACAAAGGAATGTTGATGAAGGATAAATGTCCTTTTCCTCTATTATAAATAGTTATACAATTAGGCAAGTTGCATTTTTACAGGATATTTATCATCCTTTCTCTTAATTCTCACATTTAAGGAATCTCTTAGGTCTGTCAGTAATGCAAAGATTCTGGAGGCAGAAGTTAAGCATCAGACATCCTTTTGGATGCCATCTCACTGAGGGTTAAGCCTTCTGCAATTGTCCTTGTCAATTCTAGGAAACCAGTCTGTAAATAACTGACCTATTTAGGAAAATATTTTAATAATCTTTCTATGTTGACAATTGTCCAGATATATAGTCTTAATTTCTAAGGACCAACATATATCATAGAATCAACATAGGTAGCTGACCATTATAGTCTATATAATTAATCTAGTTACATGGGTAACTAGATTTTCCAGTCCACATTGTAAAGTACATTAAAAGTGGACTTGAGAAATTGGGTCCACAGAAGTCTCTTCGTAATTTTTTACTTACCTTACAGGCTTGTGAAACTTGAATGGCTGTAAACTCTGCAGCTGGGGGATTTACCTTCTTGTGTCTGGGTTTTCAGCCTTTCCATGATGACTGGTTTAAACTCTTTTGAAATTTGATTTAACTTACTAAATCATGTCATAAAATTTGACTAAGGTCATCTACTAGTTATGTTGAGTTTAACATTCATGAATTGGAAAGGGACCATGTTAAATAGAAACTTAGCCTTTACTAAATGTATGGCTTGATTTTGACTTTTACAGGATTACTAATAATGAATATAATAAATTGTATATAAAAATTTGTACTTTGAAATTAGCTCTAGATGAATTTTAAATAATTATCTTAATTTGGAAAGAAGTGAGACAGAGTTTTTAATTTAGGAGTTGTGGCCTTCACTAGGGGCATGAGAAATATATAGAGAGACATCTTTCCAGAATAGAAAATACATGTGTTTAATAAACATAGGAAAGATATTTTGTTTTTTAACATTAATAAAAAATGAAGTAGAGAAATGGATAGCCCTCTATTTACTTATCTATAAAAACACTGTTATTATTGTTATAAAGCTTCATGTTGGTTTAAGTATGGGGAGTTACTACCTTAAAAATTAATGGGTAAAAACAAGTCAACAGTATTGTTTAAGACAGTGATCTAATTTAGAATTTTATATGATATTGAGTTAGCAGTGACATATTGAGGGATTTATTTCAAAATAACCTTTATGTATAAAGAAACCGTTGTATAAACATCTTTAATAATTTTACTTAATGTAGCAAGATTAGTTTTAATAATTATGTACGATTTATGACTTTACTAATTTTAAAAATACCACCGTATGATGTAGGGCATTACCTTGTCTTTAGTAAAGATAGAGAATGGGTTTATTAGATTTGAAGCTTTCTATTGAGATAAACTATTGGCTGTTGAGCTGATTTATTTATGGCTGTCTGTCTAGTATTTTAGGGGTGACTATTTTTAGGGTTATTTTTCTCAGTGACAAACTGTTGACAGGGGTTTGAAGTAAGGCCCTGTTTCAATGTTTAGAGGCTTCCAAAATCTGTTTATAATTTTGAAGAGGAGTAAAATTTTTACCCAGGTAGCTTATTTATCTGGGGGTAAGATTAGCAGTTTAGTTCTTTTTGTCTCTATGTTTCCCTTTCTTCTGTTTGGTCTTCATTTAACTATGGTGTAACATCCAAACTTGGCTGGGACTAGGTTGACCTTGTAAATCCCTTGGAATGTCTAGGGCAAACTGGATGATAAACTCATCTTTTGAAAATTAGTGGCCCCCTATAAATCCAGGGTGTTGTACTGTCTTTTTGAGCCTCTCCATGAAAATAGTAGAATTTTTCTAAAGGCTTACTAAAATTATTTTTAGGCATTTTGTTTATCTGTTGGATATTAATCTGTTTTGGGGAGTTGTCTGTACTTCAGACAAACTATTACATTTGTCCCTATTCTGTGTTATTGGGACATGGTTAAGATAAATCTTTTTAAAAATTATTTTAGGGTGTTATTTTACCTAAAAATTTAACTAAGTGCTAGCATATATCTTTCTAGGTGAGGTTAGACATTTGGCATAAATTTTAAAACAGTACAATACATGTATTTGGACCTTTAAAAAACTCTCTCTGAATTTGTTTTGGTCTCTATCAAGTCTGAGACGTCTCCTTTGATCTTTGTTTCCAGTAGGCAATGTTTAAAGGCCTTCTCTGATGACAGTAATTGAGGCTAGATATAAAAGTGAGACATCTTTTATTAATCATTGTAATTTCCCAGTATATAGACTAGATGAGCCATTTTGATATTGCATGTAAAATGGACAAACTAAAGGAACTTGTAATCCCTTCCTGAAAGAAGATCTCAAAATATCCTTATATTTTACAATATTATTTTTTTAAATAGGTGTCTCTCAGTTGTCTTTAAAAAATCTCATTAATGCTATTTCCCAGGACAGGGAGTAGCATACAAGTCTTATCATATATTTTATGGAGAATAGGTCCAGTCAGAGAACCCTATATGATAAAAATGAATTTCCTATAAAGTTTGCAACTTTATTATTCAACACTAACATATGCAAGATTAGCAGTAATTATTGGAATCAATTAAGTCTTAGTCTTAAAATAGAAGTTTCAAAATTGGAACTCAAGGCAATATTTATTGTTTAGCCAAAGATGTGTGAATTTTATTCACTAAAAATTAAGTCCTTGTTCAAATAGCAAAAATCATTACGTATAAGCTTAATGATAATTAAGCTCTGTCATGTCAGAATATGGACAAAAATCTTAGCTTACTTCAGTATATTAGTATCAGGGGAATATCCTGAAATATCCTAGAATTGGTCAGTTTATATAGTTAATCTAGTCATATATAAATCTATTTTCAAACTACCTTAATTTCCTATATCATTTTCTAGACAATCATATAAGGATTTCCCTATTCAGAAAAATTCTTTCATTATTAAAATTTAGAATATAAAGACCTTTTCTTTTATCTAGAGATGATTTCTTTCTTCCTCTGCGTATTCTTCCAATTTTTTATTCTCTCCGCAGAAGTATTTCCTTCTGTCTCCTTTTAGAATTCTTCCTTGGTTATATTTGGAAGAATTCCTATAAATCTTAGAATCTAAATAATTGTTATTTTTTTTAATAAGAAGAGATGCTTTAAATGAAATGCCTTTTGGACATCTCTGTTTACAAAATCGTATCTATCATTTCATTTGATGGTTATATTTTGATTTTATTATTCAAGTATCTCTTGAATTAAGTATTTTATAGTAAATTACATTTATCTTAAATATTTTTAGCTATAAAAAGTAGAGCATCAGATAAATGCATGTATAAAAGGTATGAATTACATGCTTCCTGTTGAGGGAAAACAATTAGAAGCAAATAGGCACATATATGTTAATTATCATATAAATTAAAGTATATAGATTATTTAAGTACCTGGAAAAATATGCTTTAAGAATAAAGGTATAGCTTACAATTACGTAAATCTTATGAAACCATGTGGTTCTTAAAATATTTAGATCCATTTTTAACTTATTGATTAGGAGTGCACTTTTTATATCTTGGTGACGTCACATGATGTAGTTAAAATAAGATCCTTATGTACATTTTATTTATTTCTTGTAATTACATAGTGTCGCCATGGGGCAAAATTGCGACGTATGCAGTTGAGGGGAGAAAGAAAGAATGTCCACGTGCTTCTGCCCCTTTCAATGCTTTATTCACTCAAATTACTCAATACAATTTCACTCTATAGGTTCTTAATCAAGAAAATGACAATTCTTAATTGTAGGAATAATCAATTCACAGCAAACAATTCTAGATTAATTCTAAGCACTGCAAAACACACTTAATCATGACAGGCTAATGACAGACATTCCCTCTGCATGCTAAGTTCAAAAGTCTGAAGCCTTAGGTTTTAAGTCCAGCAGATGCACACTCACTCAGACTGCGGTGACCAGATCCAGAACCAAGGCAGGCTTTTCCTGCCATTGAGTGGATGAACAGTTGAAAAGAGGGTTGAAGGGAGAAGTTGCGGCTCTCACCAAGGCTGTAGAGTTTGAGAGCAGTGAGGATCACGCAGAGGCTCAGGAACAATGACAAGTGATGGGATGTCAGGTCCTCATCAGGCTCTCCAGCTCGAGTGCATCCTTGTTTCCGCTGGCTGACTCCCTGGTCATCAGCTCTATTATTTATACTAAGTTTGGGGGCTTTTGACCCCCCTTTCAATCCTTATCAGCTACCACCGGATTTCTCAATGACATCATTTACCCTGGGGTCAGAAACATCTGGTCTGGTGGTCTTCACCCTGATATTCTCGCCTTTCCCTCTCATCAGGTGAGGACAGCCTGCCAGGGGCTTCACTCTGTTTAACAGGGAGAGAGGGGAAGTAACTTGTCTGAGGCTATACTGGAGGGCTCTGTGGGTGTGCCTGGTGAGACTGCAGGTTTCAAATTGGAGTTTTAAAAATGGAGTTGCTTAGGCTCAGGCCTAAGGCCATCCTAACACATAGTTAGAAATGAAAAGAATAAGGATTTCTTGACCGTTATGAAATTACTGTGTAAACATTTTTGGTGCCAGCTTGTTTTCATGATGGTCAAATTCATCCTAATATAGTTTCTAAAAAGAAAGTTAAATTGTGAACAAAGGTATGCATAATATCTCTTATTCCTAGGATTATTTTTGCAATTTATTTTAAAAACAATATAGTTATAGAGAAAATATCAGGTTATTTAGCTTTGAGAACATGTCAGGATTAAAGTAGCAATGTAGAAGCCTGTCACACCTGACTTTGCCTGAAAAGGAAATATCTTTCTTAGTGGGAATGTATTAAAATCATGAAGGAATTTTTTTTTAACAGCTGGGCACAGGTCTTGTAATGGTTGTGAGCCTTTGTGAGAAAGAAGTATGATAATAGCTGAAAGGCAGAGCTGGAAGCCCTGCTTAAGTTACAGTGGGAAGGACCAATGGGAAGCCCAGGGAAAATGCAGGAGGTGGGACTCATCCGCCATGTTGCCCTGAGACTTCTTCCATGTAGAAGCCTGGAACCAGAACATAACCCAAAGTTTTGCTTAAAATTTTAGAACTTTTACCCCATGCATTTTCTCTTCTGACCATAGCAGTCCTGGTTGAGGATCTGCTGTGCCTGGTAATACATGTCCATGGTTTGGTGCTGTCCAGTCTGTGCTCCTGTGAGTGATTGTCAAGGTGATAGACCAGTGTGGAACCAGTAGGCATGGCTGCTGCAACTAGCTGCAGCCACTGCTGCCATGAGCCCCTCGGGCTGACTTGGCCTCTCATGCCTGTGATTGTCCCCCCAGGTTGGGCTTTGAGTCTGGGAAGAAGACGCAAGCGGGTGAGCCCCAGGAGTGAGCGGTGGGAAGCTATGGTGGTGCCCGCAGCCACACGGTTGCCCAAGGCAGGGTCCTGTTCAGGGCAAGTACTCCCAGAGCTTCCCCAGTTGGTCACACTGCGTTGGATATGTCTGCCTTTCCCCGCAGGGGGTCCCTCTGCAACTGCATCACACAGGGACATGTCCCACCAGTTGTCCATGATGTTGTGGGCCATCTTGTGGCTGCCTGGAGTGGCATCGCAACCAGCAAACTGTCCTCTGTCGCCCAGGGCAAACACCCGTCTCCTCAAGCCACCAGGAGTCCCCATAATTTCCCCAGCTGTCCTTATCCTGCCCCACCCATGGCACAGAGCCAGTGTGCTCCCATCTTTTATACTTCCCCTTAGTAGTGCATTCTCCTGTGAGCATCTCAAAATCTTTTAACTTAAAAAATGGGCCCCTCAGCAGATACTGGTGCTGTTACCAAATCTTTAGGCAGTGTGCATGTGGCATTTAGACTGGGTTTTCCAAGGAGTAAAAATACTGCTGGGGGTGGACAGAGTCATAGGGAGTGGTCAAAACCTTACATCTGTCCCAGAACAATAGTTGGGTCAAGGTCATTTTTGAACCTGATAAGACAAGAATGTAGTGAAGAGATTTAGTATAAATTGAGTATTTTCAAAAAACAATAGAAAAATAAAATCCACTTCTCGATAGATAAAGAATCCTCTGTATCAAGTCTCACTGTAAAAAAAAAATCGTTTCTCCTTTTTTCCCTCACTCTCCAAGCACAGATTTCTAGCACATAAACCCCCAAAACTTTACCTTATTTTTCAAAATACAAAAATTCACAAAAGCAATCTAAGAAAGACCCATCAAAGCACTTTTCCCTTGGGAGAGGATTCTTTGTGCCTAATTAGGATCTCTAGAATTGCAAAATAAATTTTTTTTTCTCTTTCTAAAGATGAAAAATTCCCAGATGTTTTGAGTTTAACATCACAATTTTTTTCTTCTATCTAATTCACTTATTTTCTACAAATCAACCCACAATACTTGTAAAAACGCTTAACTTCTGGAGAGAAATTCCAGACCCACTAAATTTGTAAAATTCCCTGTTCAGGCACCACCTGCCTCGACAAGCAACTAAATCATTCAGGATCACTCCAGGTGAATTTGGGTTGGCACAAAATAATTACACACAGACAGAAAATCCTTATTCCTTGGGTTCTGTGATGGCTCTCAACCTTAGAGGTCTGTTGGAAAGAGAGAGCACCACCTGAATTCTTTATTCTTATATGGGGGGGGGGACACACAAAGGAAGGTTCCATGGAATGTTCTTTCCAAAAAAGGTCAGGGGTAGTATTACAAAGGAACAAGAAGGCAGCCCACTCCATTGGGTAACACCCACACCCAAAGCTTTGCTCCTCTGCTGAGCAGAGATGGGGATCCACCTGCTTCCTGGTCAGGGAAGCCAGTCTCTGCATCTCCATTGCTCAAAGCTAGGAGACGCTCAGCTCCTATGTAGCTCTCCACATATGTATGTAAGAAAGTTATGTCAGATTCATTCCACTGTGTTTCTTATTCCTATCCCGCCCTCTCTTCGTTTCATTCCCCTTTGTCTAATGCACTAAACTTCGGTCTTCCCCTCCCCTCCTTATTGTGTGTTAGCATCCATATATCAGAGGGAAGATTTGACCTTTGGTTTTTTGGGATTGGCTTATTTCACTTAGCACTATAGTCTCCAGACCCATACAAAAGTCATTCATTTTTTTTTGGCTGAGTAATATCCCCTTATACCACAATTTCTTTATCCATCATCTGTTGAAGGGCAACTGGTTGATTCTATAGATCAGCTATTGTGAATTGAATTGCTTCAAATATTGATGTAGCTGCCTTTCTGTATTATGCTGATTTCAAGGTCTTTGGTATATAATGAGGAGTAGTATAACTGGTTCCATTTCTAGTTTTCTGAGGAATCTCCATTCTGCCTTTCAGAGTGGTGGCACCAATATGCAGTCCCACCAGCAATGTATGTGTATACTCTTTTCCCCACATCCTGGACAACATTTATTGTTACTTGTATTCTTGATAATTTCCATTTTGGTTGAAATGAGATGAAATCTCAATGTAGTTTTAATTTGCATTTCTCCAGTAATGCAAATTAAAACTACATTGAGATTTTATCTCATTGATAGAGATATTGAATTTTTTTCATATATTTGTTGACTGTTTGTTATTTCTTCTTTTGAAAAGTGTCTGTTTAGTTCCTTTGCCATTTATTGACAGGGTTATTTGTTTCTTTGGTGCTAAACTTTTTGAGTTCTTTGTATATCCTGGAAATTAACACCCTCTCTGAGAGGTGTGAGTGGCAAAGATTTTCTCCCATTTTGTAGGTTTTATTTTTATGATCTTTCTTTACTGTGAAGAAGCTTTTTGATACCATCACTTGTAGTGATTTGTTATATTTTCACTTATTCCCAGATTTAAATATTTCATAATTTCCATTGTGATTTATTCCCTTTTAAAATGATTTTTTTTTAAAAAGCAGTTTTTACAGGAAGGTACAGATATTTCCATTATATTTTCTGCCCTCAGAGATACACTATCAATATCCCCACCAGACTGATGGATTTGTTACAGTTAATGACCCTACAATGACACCTCATTGTTACCCAGTGTCTGTAGTTTACATGAGGATTCACTCTTGGTGTTACACATTCTGTATGTTTGAACAATTGTACAAAGACAAGTGTTTACCACTATACAGTGTATTTTCACTTCCCTAAAAATCCTCTGTGCTCTATTAATCTCTCTCTCCTCCTTTACCTTTGGCAACCAGTGATCTTTTTACTGTTTCCATACCTTTGTGTTTTTAAGAATGTTATATAATCGTGGTCATGTACTATATTGCTTTTCCAGTTTGGCTTCTTTCACTTATCAGTATTAATTGAAGTATCTTCCTTGTTTTCTCATGTCTTGATAGCTCATTTCCTTTTAGTGCTGAATAATATTCCAACCTATTGAAGACAATCTTGAATGTTTCTGTTTTAGCCATTATAAATAAAGCCTATAAATTTATGTGTGGGCTTTCACTTGGACATAAGTTTTCAACTCTTATAATAAATATCAAGGAGTGAAGCTGCTGGACTTATAATACGGTAAGAATATATTTAGTTTTTGGTGGTATCAGTAATCTATATTTTGGTCCTTCTAATAGATATATCAGTGGTATGTCACTGTTGTTTTAATTTGTATTTCCTTGATGACATATAATATAGAGCATCTTTTCATATGCTTATTTTCCATTTATATATCTTTTTTTAAATTGAAGTGCTGTTAAAATCTTTGGCAAATTTTAAAATGGGATTGTTTGTTTTCTTATTGTTTAGTTTTAAGTTCCTTGTATATTTTTGAATAATAGTCTTTTATCAGATATGTCTTTTGCAAACATTTTCTCCTAGACTATGGCTTGTCTTTTTCTCTAGGTAGTGTCTTTTACAGAGAAGTTTTAAATTTTAACTAAATTCAGCTTAGCTTATCAATATTTTTCATAGATCATGCCTTTGGTGTTGCATTAAAAAAAAGCATTGCTGAACCAAAGTCATCTAGACTTTTCCCTAAGTTATCTAGAGAGAGTTTTCTAGTTTTGCATTTTGCATTTAGGTTGGTGACCCAGTTTGAGTTAGCTTTTGAGTATGGAGTAAATTCTCTGTCTAGATTCATTTTTGCACCGCAGTGTCCAGTTGTTACAGAACCATCTGTTGAATAATACTTTTTCTTTTGTTTTGCCTATGCTCCATTATCAAAGCTCAGTTGACTGTATTTATGTGGATCTCTTTCCTGCCTGCTTCATTCTGCTGATGTATTTATGTATTTCTTCATCCAAACTACATTGTCTTGATGACTGCAGCTTTATAGTAAGTCTTGAAGTAGGGTAGTTTAGCATTATGTTGACTAGTGATTGTGCTTTAATCAATAAGTTGTTGAGGAGTAGACTTTTAATGAGCTATCTTTATAGCTAATTTTTGACAATTGCATTATTCAAATATCTACTGAGACATTTCATGTGGTTTAGAATATAGGCACTTTAAGAAAGGGCCCCATAAATGCTTAAAAAGAACACGTATTCTCGATTTGTACAAGATGATAAAAATATATATTAAATAAAAAATGCATTTGATGTCAATATGACTTCTTACTAATTTGTGCACATTTGACCTATAGTTCTACATCCCTCAGATGTCTTAAGATATTATTTTTCTTCTGTCAACTATCATTGACAACAAGATTCTTCTACCAAAGTCCTCATCCCTTTCTAGAGTGCCTGTTTTTACACTGTGAGAATTTTAATCATTTATTTATTTATCCATTATTCTTCAAATATTTAGTGATTGCCAGTAAGTGGTATAAGCACTGGGGATACATCATTGACAAAGAAGTTAAAAATACCACACTAATAGATCTTACTCTCTAAGGAGCAAATACATAAGCTAAGAGAAGACTAACTGCTGTAATAAATTACACTCCTAATTATCAGTGGCTCAATTTCTTGCAATTTTATTTATTTTTTTAATCAAACTATTTCATTTAATCAGTCTCCTCTAGGCAGATTGTTAAAAATTGCAGACTTCTTTCACTTTGTGGCTCTGCTGTCTCCAAAGCCGTCCCAGAATCACCTCCATTCCTGCAGCCAGAGAGGAAAAAGAGTGTGGAGGACCAGTAAGTTCTACTGTGTTTAGGACCAGTAGAACTGCCCGTGGAACTTACTGTTTTAGCCCACCTTCTCGCAGCCAGAACTCAGTCACTTGTCCACATTTAACTTCAAGAGTTCCTGGGAAACGTGGTCCACCTGTGGACCCTAGAGTAAGAGAAAGTCATTTTGGAATCAGCTAGCAATCTCCATCATGGAGAGATCGATAATAAATAAGGAAAACACAAAATATGTTAAAAGCATCAGGTTTAAGGGGGAAAGTAAATCAGAAAGTGGGATGTGGAACATTGCAGTTGTAGACAGATGGCTGATGAAGGTCTACCGAGAGGGTGCATTTGAGTATATACCTGGAGGAAGTAAAGGGTTGTGATCTTGCTGGGATCTGAAGGAAGGGTACTGGAAGAAAAGAAATATCAAATGTAAATATTCTGAGGTGGGGGCATTACTGGTCTGACCAGAGCATCAAGGAAAGCTTTGTGGTTCCAGAAGAGGGATTAAGGATAGGGAAAGTGAGGTCAGAGATAAGGGAGGGCCATAGGGGGCATTGCAAGACTTCCATTTGTGCTGAATAATATTGGAATCCGTGGATGCTTTCTGAACAAAGGGTATGATCTGACTTCTGTTTTAGTGAGAAAATTCTGGTTACGGGGTTGAGAATAGACTGCAGATAGTGTGTAGAGTTAGGCTGGTTTGGAGGCTACTCTAATCATTTAGGTGAGAGATTGGTGGTTTGCACTAGAGTGTTAATAGTAAAGACAGTGTGAAGCTTTCAGTTCTGATAGAGTTTGAAGGTAGACTTGGCAGGATTTGCTAAGGAATAGGATATGTGATGTGTAAAAAGAGAATATTCAAGGATGAGCATTGAGCCTCAGTAACTGGATGAATGGAGATGTTATTTGTCGAGGATGGGAAGATTGTTGGAGGAGAATCAGAGACTTGGTTTTGATATAAAAACTTTGAGATGGTTTTGTAACCTACAAATGGAAACATGAAATAGCCAAGGAGAGAGAGAGCCAGGCTGAAAAAAAAATCTATGTTGCCAGTTGTTAACACAGAGATGATGTTTAAGTGGGGCTAGATGAAATCTAGGTAAATGTATGTGGTGGAATAGAAAAGCAGTTCCAGGTCAGAGCCTGGGGAATTCTGATGCAGGGAGGTCAGCGAAATAAGAAGGAACCAGCAAAAAAGATGGAGATGGATGTTACAGAAGGTAAGAGGAAAGGACAGCACAAGTTCCCAGGAGCCAGAGGAGGCAAACCCTTCAATAAGGAGACAATGATACAATGTCTCAATGGAGGTTATCAATGACCTCAGTAAAAGGATGGCAGCTGTGTTCTCCAGGCAGCCGACTCTGAGATGGAGGTGAACAAAAGGTTAATAGGTGAGTGCTCTTGGAATCCCCATCTTGTGCAAAAGAGAAGGAAGCAGAGAGAGAGATGGTCTGTGATGTGGTCTAGTGAAGGCTTCGGCAGATGCCATCGGAGCTCTGATTTGAAGGTGACCCTTCAGAATAGTCTTGTGTTGGGACAAGGTGTCCAAGCCCGCACAAACCCCTTGTTGACTAGTCATTGAAAGAGGGGTGCCCAGGAAAGGGGCATGATTTTGGACAAGGCAATTCCTTAGCCGGTGCATTTCTGAGGAGCATTTCTAGGAGCTGGGGAGTTCATTCTTCTAGGGGGATCTGGCGATGTCTCTCAGTGTCTTCAGAAGAGGTTTAGATGGAGTAGCAAAGGCAAAATCCTGAAGGGATCAAGTTCAAAGGAGAAGGGTAAGACAGAAACCAGAGACAAGGAGCCTCCATGGCTTCCTCATTTCTGTCGCTCACTAGCAAGTGTCTGGCTGTGGATTTATTTTTATTCTTCTTGCTTGGCATCAGGAATATATTCCAGTCTCAAAATTCCCATCATTTTCTAATACTGACATTTCAACTTTTGCTTTTCTTTTATTTCCTCCTACCCACCCCAAACTTGCTTTATATACATGTTGGAATTTTTCAATCTTCCCTTATATATTATAATTCTTCTTTCATTTATTTTCCTTTTCCCTTTTTTTCTGGGTTCTGGAAAATTCCTCAGTGTTATTTTCTGATTCACTAGTTTTCTTACACTGTGTCCAATCTAGATTTTATTCCATATATTGAACTTAAACATTTTTTAAAGGTTCTGGTTTTCTTTGTTTCAAGGGTTCTGATTTGTTTTTTTTTTCATATACGTATTTTATTTCTGACTATTTTGCATCATATTTTGATGATTCTTTTTTAGGCATATTATTTCCTCTTCTGTCTCTACGTGGAGTCTTAACTTACTATAAATTCTTTTTCTTATTCTTTTATTGTTTTAATTTCCTATGGAGTGAATTACTATTCCAATTGTTGACATTATTGGCTGTCTTTCCTGGTGCTAGTTTTGGACATGTGTTTTGTAATTTTAAAGCTATTTAATAGTTTTTCAGGCTGTGTATAGTAGGAAATTTTATTTTTATTATATTTTTTATAAATTTTATTATATTTTGCATTTTATTTGCCTGCACACTCACCACTTTCTGACTCTCAGTACTATGGTTGCCACCAGATTTCCCCATTTAGAATTGGGTTCCTTATTGGTTCCTTGTGGCTCCTGCCCCTTTGCCTTCACATCCTGCTTCTAATCAGTGGCTAGCGTGGCTAGGGCCTGGTGGTCAAATGTTTCTCTGCCTCTCCAAACATGGAATTTATTTATTATTTTATTAGTTGATTTTATTTTTTTAAATAAATGACAGCGGAATGCATCACAATTCTTATTACACATATAGAGCACAATTTTTCATATCTCCTTTTGTATATAAAGTATGTTGACACCAATTCATACATGTACTTTGTTTTTTTTTTCTTTTTTTTTTTTAATTTTTTTATTGTGGGTTGTTCAAAACATTATAAATTTCTTGACATATCATATTCCACACTTTGATTCAAGTGGGTTATGAACTCCCACCTTCACCCCATACACAGATTGCAGAATCACATCAGTTACACATCCATTGATTTACATATTGCCATACTAGTGTCTGTTGTGCTCTGCTGCCTTTCCCATCCTCCACC